>NC_036865.1:4290298-4373459 GCF_002910315.2 Salvelinus sp. IW2-2015 | reverse complement strand
TTGATCCGAAATTCCACAGAGTACAAAGCCATTCACTAGCAGCGAGATTTGAATACCTGGGCGAGAGTCATGCCTAAGAGCTGGTACTCATGGGGGCTTGTTACAACACAAGCATAAACAGACAGCACAGGAGCCCCCCGAGGGGACAGTGCAACAAAAAATTAGACCCAATCATGAGAAAAGGGGAAAAAGCTAATTACTTGACACATTGGAAAGAAATTAACAAAAAAAAAAGAGCAAACTAGAATGCTATTTGGCCCTAAACAGAGAGTCAGACAGTGGCAGAATACCTGACACTGGGTGACTGATCCAAATATCTAAGCAAAGCTTTGACTATGTACAGACTCAGTGAAGCATTGTTTGCTATTGAGAACAGCCACATAGGCGACTGGCTCTCAAGAGAAGCACGCTATGCGCAAGACTGTGCCCACAAAATGAGGTGGGAACTGAGCTGCATTTTCCTAACCCCTGCACAAATGTATGATACCATATTAGAGAGCACATATTTCCCTCAGATTACACAGATCACAAAGAATTTGAAAATAACCGATTTTGATAAACTCCCATATCTACTGGGTGAAATAAGTTGTGCCATCACATTCTGCAAGATTTGTGACTGTTGCCAAAGAAAAGGGCAACCAGTGAAGAACAACCATTGGTAAAAAATACAACCCGTGTTTATGTTTATTTATTTTCCTTTTGTATTTACCATTTGCACATGTTAACAAACATGTATATATACATAATATGACATTTGTATATGTCTTTATTTTTTGGAACCTCTGTGGGTGTAATGTTTACTGGTTAATTTGTATTGTTTTTGTTCAGTTTGGATATTATTCTACTTACTTGCTTTGGCAATGTTCAATATGTTAATCCGGCATAGACGATTATAAGGCACCTTGTATTGGATTGAAGAGAAACTGGAAGAACTATTGCAGTAATAATTTCAGGTTGAACTTTGGATCACATTTGAGTTTTTTTCCTAAAGCGTTTAGAAGGATCACGCAGTCTACACGTTGGCGCCAGGGGAGAACGACTGACCCCTCTCAATGAAGCCACGGAAGTTCAAGGCCGAGCGCGTTACGACATTGTTAGCAGAAAACAGAATCCCCCAATGATAGTGAATAGAAAAATCTCTTTGTAAAAAAAAWAAAWAATTGCTTATAGTGCACAATATGTATGTCATTGAACRGATTATTTTAAACTTGCACACAGAGGAAGTTATAAGGATACATTATATGACAGCCTGCAGTCCTCCGGTCACCCTTKAACTTTACTTACTCAACGAGAGGCTGCACATCACTCCCTGGAGTAGCTAAAGCCCTTATTGATGTCACTTGCAGGTAATTTTAGCCTGGATGTTTGCYTATAAACATCCCCTGAACAAGGCAGTTAACCRACTGTTCCTAGGCCATCATTGAAAATAAGAATTTGTTCTTAACTGACTTAGTTAAATAAAGGTAGTTAAATAAAGGTAAAAAAAATGTAAAACACAATTTTTCCCCTCACATATACTTTCTATGGAACAACAAAGATATACGATTTAAAAATAAGTCTCTCTTTTTCTTAACTGGTTTGAGAATARAATTATTTTGGTTGGTCAGTTACTGAATGAGGATGGATATCTACTCTCATATGGGGAATTTCTTGATCAATTTAAAATTCCAATAACCCCGAAAGYATATGCAATTGTTTTTGATGCGATTCCAAGGGGGGTTGTAATCTCTTTTAAATTCCTCTGTGGTTGATGTAAGTAACATAGATTTACATGAAAATATATTCATTGGCAAATAAATATAGTAAAAAACAGATTAGGAATATTGTTTGTGCTACTACAATTCCCTCAGCAAGATTCTTTTGGTCAAATATCTATGGTGATATACAATGTGGGAAAGCATGGAAAATTGCTAAAAAAGATTGTATCAGTAACAAGGTCAAGGAAGTTTCATTTAAAATGTTACATATAATTTATCCTGTGAAACATGTTTTGGAAAGATTCAAGCTAAATATTGACTATAAATGTGATTTCTGTGGAATGGAGAAGGAGACCATTTTGCATTTGTTTTTTGCCTGTATTTATAGTAGAATTTTTGGGATTTACATACAGAATTTTGTTACAAAAAAATAGAACTGGTTGTACTATTTAATGGTTTTGATATAGTGATTTATTTCCACAATTCTGACATTGATAAAGATGTAGTATATTTAATTAAACTGCTAATAATATTACATTTCATATTCACAAATGCAAATGGTTTAATTCAAACAAAAATGCAATTAAAACTTGTTGTATTATTAATGAATATGATTTGTTTGTTTAGGATTCCTGGCAATGTAAATAGTTTGTATGTTTGTTTGTATGTGACTATTCCTCTTTTGTTTGTTGATATTTGTTAATAAGATTGAAGTGCTTTTGAACGGGATATGGTAGTAGGTGCCAGGCGCAACGGTTTGAGTGTGTCAAGAACTGCAATACTGCCGGGTTTTTCACGCTAAACAGTTTCTTGACAAACACCGACTTGACAAAAGACATCCGCTAGAACGCGCCTATTGACTTGAAAGTTGACAAACCCATTCTATTCATTCTATTTCTATTTTACCTTCGRGTGAGACCAAGCCGCGCAAGTGTTACCATGGTGATCTGTGAGAGTTCAGGAAGGGATTGTGAATCCAACAGCTAAATTGCATAGGTTTGAAACCATAATCTATTTTTGGCTAATTGTACTACAGTTCTAGGCTGGTTCGTCTAACTATTATTTGGACYAAATATGAGTTCACGTAGTACTAAAAGCCCAGGGAAAACTGGAGCCAAGGCACCGTCGAAGGGAGCAGTTCAATCATCAGAGGCAGGTATGCAAACCATGCATAGCATTGGAATTCAACTTCAAGTAGAYGTGTCTAACGACGTTAGCCATTGGGGATCTGATTCCCGAATATAAAAGTGTTTTAGGCCTAAGTAAAATGTTGTCTGGAATGAAGATGCAAAACAATTGGAGGTTGAAGCTGTTTAACAGGCTTGAAGCTGTTTAACGTTAGCTAGTTACCAATATCTCCAGCCCATTTTAAACACAAAGTAACATTAAATGACTTCGCTGTAAAAACATTTAAGCATGTACCTAAACTTGTGATGGTACATATTTTGGTTTTGGTTAATTGGTTTTGGTTACCATCACATTAAATGTGTCGGCCGTCTGTACACAGAGATGTGTTTCTCTTTCGCTTAATGTGTAGTCTAATTTCCCCTCTTTGTTTGTGCTCTGGAAGGTGCCTCCCCACAGCGCAGACAGAGCACTGGTGTGACCCAGGGTGGCCAGTCCAAAGGCAAATCTGCTGTTGCCAAGGCAAGACGAAACACCTCTGCCAGTGCCAAGACAYTGCAACCACCAAAGAAAAGTACTGCTCTGCGTTGCTCATTCTTATCATGAGTCAATTAGTCAATTTACCTTTTAGCTTACCTCCATTGCAACAATGTAAAGAAGTGCTGATTTGATTGTCCTCACACACCTAGGCCTGAGTCCTCAGTTGAGATCTGTGTGCCTAATGCTTGTGTGGTAGAAGTGAAACTCGCCTGTAGTATGTTGGCTGAAGTACATTGGTGACAGGATACTTCCCTGAGATCTAAAAAGCTGCCGTCGCTCAGGGCTTGATAGACTATATTGTGTTGCTCGAGTTGGCTAAGACGTTTGCCTTATGTGTTGTTGTGCAGAAGGTTGCTGGCTTGTGTCCCACTAGAGGCAGAACAGAATAGACTCTGTGTATTACACATGATTTATGAGAATGCCAGTTAAGCATGCTCATCTCAAGTTAGGACTCGACCAGAAGAGAATAATGATTGCCTCCCGAGTGGCGCAGTGGTCTAAGGCACTGCATTGCAGTGCTAGCTCTGCCACTAGAGTCCAGGCTCTGTTGCAGCCGGGCCGTGACCGGGAGACCCATGGGACAGCGCACAATTGGCACAGCGTCATCCTGGTTAGGGGAGGGTTTGGCCCGGCAGGGATGTTCTTGTCCCATCGCGCACTAGTGACTCCTGTGGCTGGCTGGGCGCTGACACGGTCGCTAGGTGTACMGTGTTTCCGTCYACACATTGGTGCGGATGGCTTCCGGGTTAAGTGGGCATKGTGTCAAGAAGCAGTGCGGCTTGGTTGGGTTGTGTTTCGGAGGAGGCACGCCTCTCCCGAGTCCGTACGGGAGTTGCAGCGATGAGACAAGACTAACTACCAATTGGATAACATGAAATAGGGGTGAAAAAAAAGGAGAGAATAATAATTATTCCCTAGGATCGGCTGTGTTCTTACCGGGGACAGTGTGCAATCACACATTCATAATCCACCCAAGAGTTCAGAAGAATGAACACATTGCTTACATTACACAACTGTCTGTTACTCTTCATTATACCCAAGGGAGTCTGATGTGGTCAAAGGAAATGATGCAAGCTTGAAAACAATCCCTCATTGTTTCCTGCAGGCACCACCCAAGGCACACATGGGAGCAGTAGGAACTATAGAGAAGGGATCATCAACCACATTCAGCCGCAAGCCAATTTTTTTCTTGAGCGGATGATCGGGGGCCGAAACATAATAATAAAGTAAAAAAAATGTAGACTGCAAATTTACCGCAAGAAGCCTAAACAGATATAATATTTGACTWAAACCTTGATTACATTTGGAAACATTGACCTGCGTAGGGTGCCGTCTTTCGGATGGGACGTTAAAATGGGTGTCCTGACTTCCTGTGGTCATTCAAAATCCCAATGGGATTATTGTAGGAGTAGGGGTGTACACCCCGGTGTCATGGCAAAATTTCCAACCTGGCCATCTAATCATCCCCCTCATTCCTAATTGGCGTATATCACTCCTCACCTCTACACCTGATAGTTGATGTGTGGTGAGAGTTCTGGCACAAAAATGGTCGCCGTGCATCACTGAGTTGGGTGCTACACATTGATGGGGGATGAGGTGAGTTTCCGCCTACTACGTAAAGCGCTTTGAGTACCTCAGTTGGTAMAAAAGTGCTATATAAATCAATTATTATTAATTATTATGATTTGTATACGATCACATATTTTTTATTTATTTATATATATTTCATAATTTTTTTAACCTTTATTTATCAAGGCAAGCCAGTTAAGAACAAATTCTTATTTACAATGACAGCCTACACCGGCCAAACCTGGACGACGCTGGGCCAATTGTGCACCGCCTTATGGGACTCCCAATCATGGCCGGTTGTAATACAGCCTGGATTCAAACCAGGGTAGTGATGCCTCTAGCACTGAGATGCAGTGCCTTAGACCGCTGCGCCACTTGGGAGCCCAAAACGTCTCTCTGTTATGCGTGGGAACTTTGGGAATAGATTTCCAAAATTAAAATCCATTGGAGCTGATTTCCTGGTGTTTTTACGTTATTTTATGTCCAACAATGAAAATGCCCCCCCTCACCCCCCCCAAAAAATTATAAAATAACCTATTTTTTATTTTATAATTTTCTTTGCTCATAAAACTTGGGGGGGGGAAATAAAACCACCGGCATGTCAAATTCACCGCGGGCTGCCAGTTGGGGAACCCTGCTGTAGAGCATGTGAAATTAAGTTTTCTTCAGTACATAGATAATTGCCTCACTACATATCATAGAGCGGGATTCATAGCTTTGACAGCTGTTGCCGTACTCCTTTAGTTCACAAATGAGCAATTATGTTGAAAGCCTTTTCAGTTGTAGCTCTCATATGGTATTCATGAGGTGATATGAAATACTAAGCCTACATTCCTTTTATGTACAGTATATTATTATTTCCATTAAATACAAATATTTTATTTAGATAAATGCAGCAAATCAACTTAAAAAAACATTTATAAACCATATACAGTGCATTTGGAAAATATTCACACCCCTTCACTTTTTCAACATTTTGTTACGTTACAGCCTTATTCTCAAAWGGATTAAATAAAAACTAAATCCTCATCAATCTACACACAATACCTGATAATGACAAAGCGAAAACAGGATTTTAGAAACAAATAACTTATTTACATAAGTATTCTGACCCTATGCTATGAGACTCAAAATTGAGCTCAGGTGCATCCTGTTTCCATTGATCGTTCTTGAGATGTTTCTAAAATTTGATTGGAGTCCACTTGTGTTAAATTCAATTGATTGGAGATGATTTGGAAAGGCACACACCTGTCTATATAAGGTCCCAGAGTTGACCGTGCATGTCAGAACAAAAACCAAGCCATGAGGTTGAAAGAATTTTCCGTAGAGCTCAGAGACAGGATTGTGTCGAGGCACAGATCAGGGGAAGGGTACCAAAACATTTCCACAGCATTGAAGGTCCCCAAGAACACAGTAGCCTCCATCATTCTTAAATGGAAGAAGTTTGGAACCACCAAGACTCTTCCTAGAGCTGGCTGCCTGGCCAAGCTGATCAATCAGGGGAGAAGGGCCTTGGTCAGGGAGATGACCAAGAACCTGATGGTCATTCTGACTCAGCTCCAGAGTTCCTCTGTAGATATGTGAGAACCTTCCAGAAGACAACCATCTCTGCAGCACTCCACCGATCAGGCCTTAATGGTGGAGTGGCCAGACGGAAGCCACTCCTCAGTAAAAGGCACATGGTAGGAGTTTTCTTGGAGTTTGCCAAAAGGCACCTAAGAAACAATATTCTCTGGCCTGTTGAAACTAAGATTGAACTCTTTGGCCTGAATGCCAAGCGTCACGTCACCTGGCCAATACCATTCCCACGGTGAAGCATGGTGGTGGCAGCATCATGCTGTGGGGATGTTTTTCAGCGGCAGGGACTGCGAGACTAGTCAGCCAAGACAACACAGGAGTGGCTTCGGGACAAGTCTCTGAATGTCCTTGAGTGGTCCAGCCAGAGCCCGGACTTGAACCCGATTGAACATCTCTGGAGAGACCTGAAAATAGCTGTGCAGCGACACTCCCATCCAACCTGACAGAGCTTGAGAGGATCTGCAGAGAAGAATGGAAGAAACTCCCCAAATACAGCTGTGCCAAGCTTGTTGTGTCATAGCCAAGAAGACTCTAAGCTGTAATCGCTGCCAAAGGTGCTTCAACAAAGTACTGAGTAAAGGGTCTGAATACTTATGCAAATGTAATAATTCCGTTTTTGCGTAAATGTAAAATAAAAAATAAAATAAAATCTTAGTCATTATGGGGTATTGTGTGTAGATTGTTGAGGGATGTTGATCCATTTTAGAATATGGGTGTAATGTTACAAAATGTGGAAAAAGTGAAGGGCTCTGAATGCTCTCCGAATGCGCTGTGTACATTAAACATATAGGCCTATATGGGAAGTTATAATAATAAAAACTAGAAATAAATGTCGTCAAGATCAACATACTGAGCAGCACAAAGAAACTGAATCCTCCAGGTTAAGCAAATATTTAGGCTGTATAGATAGGATTAGGCCGTAAAGTCGACTGTACAATCTTACGTATACTGCACGGGTGTTGTTGTGTGAGTGGCTTTGCTTTGTTACTCTTGTCAGGTTGTTATTGTAAAAGAGAATATGTTCTCTAACTTATCTGGTTGAACAAAGGAAATTAACAAATAAATCTTGASGGACAAAGACAATACAATGAATCTGTACTGAGGCTAAACTATACTGAAACGATTCACTTTGATTCTGAAACGAAATAAAATAAAAAAACATCATGAATTATGTTCAGTTTTAGTTATTTTCTCTAAACTTTGGGGAAAAATCGAATGAGGTTCTCAGTTGGGTTTTCAAGCTTTTGGGTTTATAAGCCACTGTATCTGGCGGGTAAATGCAGCCAGGAGAAGGCGATGTTTCAAATAGGCCTAGCTATCACTAGCTAATAGGGKAAAAATTGTCTAGCTATCTAACTTGGTTCTTCTTACATGTACTACTACAGTTAAAAAGCATTGGATTGCTTCCTTCCAACATATTTTTTTTGCACCAATCGCAGCGCTATTCCTTTTAAATCCAAGTCATATTGAGATTGACTTTATAATTGAAACCTAACCTAACCTTACCCATCATCTTATGTATTACTGCCCCCGAATTGCAATAAGTGAAATTTAAAAACACACACAAATGGTTACAAGCCTACCACGCATGCTTTCTGCCGCTAACACTAAAACCGAAACGAAATAATATAAAAAGGAAATAGAAATATCTTTAGACAACTAAAACTATATAAAAAAAAGGTGCAAATCAAATCGAAACTTAACTGAAATAACAGGGACTTGTTTGTCCTCACTGTATGCATGTTTATTGTTGTTGTAGATGTAGAGCCGACTCAAGAGGAGCTAGCTGCAGTGACCATCCAGCGGGCCACTCGAGGCCTGCTGGCCAGGCGAGAGCGGGTCCGGAGACAGAAGGAAAAACAGGACTATGAAGACCTTATGGATCGCTTGGAGAAAGAGGTTAGCTAATTAGATYTGAAAACGACAGTGTTAGGTTTGGATTTGTAAAAGTACATCAACGTATTGACATTTGAAATCATGAGTAATAGAACTCTTGGCATTGCATGTTGACTCAGATCTCCTCCTTTGTGTGTTGTTCTTTCAAATAGCACCTGTGAGTGTGCTTGAGTGTGTTGTAGTCCACAATCAATGTAATGTCATTGTTTCTGAAAAGGAGAAGTGTGTGTACCCTGAAAAGTGTGTTTCGATTGGCCTGCAGGCTTTTGTGGCGCTAGTACGAAGAGAACAGGAAGAGGCGGAGTGGAAAAGGAAGAAGGAGGAGGACGAGAGAAAGGGGAAGAAGGAAGAGCAGCTGCTGCGAACCCGACTTCTGGAAGCAGCGTTCGATGGAGAGGCAGWGGAAGTGTTAGCAATTTTGAAGGAGGTGAGACTGATATGTGATATCTGTGAGATCTGTGTGGACAYGTAATGAAGACATGACAAAGATTAATAGGTGCACTGGTCCTTATTTAGGTCTCTGATAGGGACACAAAGCGTGGCCTTGGGTTGGATGAAGCAGGCAAACGCCAGCGGCTGCTAAACCAACTTTGCATGATAAACATCACYGATGCCAATGGCAACACAGCAGTGTCAGAAGCAGCAGGTGGGGGTCAGCCGGAAGTCATCACCTTATTGGTGGAGAGGGGTGCGGACATAAACACACGGGTGAGAGAATGCAGCGCGAACAGAAATATTAGCTCTTGGTCAGGTGAGAGTGAGTGTCTTCCCTCCCCCACCCATTCCCACTGACACACACAAACATACAGTCGTGGCCAAAAGTTTTGAGAATGAGACAAATATTAATTTTCACAAAGTCTGCTGCCTCAGTTTGTATGATGGAAATTTGCATGTACTCCAGCATGTTATGAAGAGTGATCAGATGAATGGCAATTAATTGCAAAGTCCCTCTTTGCCATGCAAATGAACTGAATCCCCCAAAAACATTTCCACTGCATTTCAGCCCTGCTACAAAAGAACAAGCTGACATCATGTCAGTGATGTCACGACTGTTCACATCCACGACTGTTCACATCTATTGATAGGCAGTTAGTCTAGTGGTTAGAGTGTTGGGCCAGTAACCGAAAAATTGCTAGATTGAATCCCTGAACTGACAAGGTAAAAATCTGTCGTTCTGCCCCTGAACAAGGCAGTTAACCKACTGTTCCCACGCCGTCATTGTAAATAAGAATTTGTTCATAACTGACTTGCCTGGTTAAAAAAAACAAAACAAGCATGACTTGAATTAAACCCTTTCTTTGGAAGCGTTGGTCTTCCACAAACTTTCTCCAGCAGGCAAACAACTAAATATATCTTTCTGAGTATTGGAGTGAAATGTTCATGCCTAAGGCCTAAGCAATTGCAGAAGTATGTCAGGAAGTGTTTTTTTTTTAATAGGGTGCATTTGGACGGACTCCAATCTACAGAGCTGCGTTTGGAGGCCATCTTGGGGCAGTCCAGACCCTTCTACAGCTTGGGGCAGACCCGAGGACCCATGCAGATGATGGTAGCACTCCAGAGCAGGTATGTGTGACTGTGTGTGCGCATAGACAATAATCAGGGTTCTTTTATCTCGTGTGTGTGTTGTGTGTGGTGTGTGTGTGTGTGTGTGTGTGTGTGTGTGTGTGTGTGTGTGTGTGTGTGTGTGTGTGTGTGTGTGTGTGTGTGTGTGTGTGTGTGTGTGTGTGTGTGTGAGACAGAGACAGAGACAGAGGGTGGCTGTTGTAAATTGTGTTTTACAAGCCATGTTTGGGCTTATGTGTTTGTGGGCATGTTCCAGGTGGCTTCCGAAGAGGCTGTGGTTGCCACTTTACAGAACTGGGATCTGAGTGCCACTGACTCCATGCTGACGAAGATGAAGGCAGAGGAACAGAGGAGGGCGGAGGAAGAGAAAAAGCAGAACGAGGCGGAGACTGACCGGTAAGAGTCACGCCCAAGTGTTCAACCCCTCCCACTCAAAACAGAAACCTTTCATAGAGTATGACACTCTCAAAACCCAAACCTATGCTCCCAAACATAGTCTAATTAGGTCATGTCTCATGCATACAGCATAGAGAACAGAGTAGGATACACAATTTAGTCAGAACAGTAAGAGAAACTGAATAGCTTGGCCAGTGATCAGATGTTGTGTGCACACATTATGATGCAATGTGTTAACTATTTGTAATATGTTTATCTCTATCTACTTCCCCTCTCCTTCAACACAAAAGCACGTCGGTCCTGTTAAGTCACGTCATAAGTCCTGCAGAGACACTTTTGCAGAGTTGAGGACAGATAGAGAGGATAGCTGACATGATTTCCCCACACATTGTTCACTGATAGGGGGAAACAGTGCAAGCGTGCAAACCAAAAATGGCCTGTGTTTTCCCTCAGCCTGAAAGGGGAGGTGGAGCAGCTCCAGAWAGAGCATGAGCGATGCCAAAGAGAGGTAAGACACATCTGGAGTCAATAGTTCCAAGATGAACAGGAAAAATGTCCCTTTCATCACTCTGACGTCACTCGCCCTGTGTGTGTATATAGCTGCAGAAGGCCTTCGTTGAACTGAATAAGAGGATCACAGAACATGATAGATGTGTGAGGAAGGGTATGGAGGAGCAGGTTAAAGTCACCTTGCAGGTAGTCACTGTACTTTTTTAGCACACTGCTAAAGTTGTATTGTCTCAGTACTGAAGTGATGATGCATGTATTGTCTCAGTACTGATGTAATGATGTATGTATTGTCTCAGTACTGATGTATGTATTGTCTCAGTACTGAAGTAATGATGTATGTAAAGGTGGTTCATGAAGCTGAAGATGTGTTGGCGAAAGCTCAAATAGCAGCTCATGAGGCTGCAGGGCAACTATCCCTTGCCAAGCTGACACTGAGAGAGCAGTCTGGTGGAGGTATGTAATGTCACACGCACACGCACACACACATGCAGGTACTCCCCCCAGCCACACACACACACACACACACACACACACACACACACACACACACACACACACACACACACCACACACACACACACACACACACACACACACACACACACACACACACACACACACACACACACACACACACACACACACACAGAGACAAACAAACACACCTTTCCCTGGAGCAACACAAAATGTAATATTCTCACAGTGTGTGTTTATGTGAACTAAGATGCTGTCCTGGACCGTGGTGGGGTTCGTTGCCCGGTTCGTGACCTTGAGGAAGTTCTTATTAAAGATGTAGGCGGCAAGATCAAGCAGGATGGCAGGTAAAAAACTATAATAATTACTTACTCACTTTAGTATGACTTTTTGCCCTCAGGTTAGCTGCTCAAACAAAAGGCAAACAGGTTGTTCATCTCTCTGTATTTAGCTAATCGCTCTGTTTACACTTTAACATTAGATTCAGTTAATTACGTTTATCCACTCTGGCTGTGTATCTGATGTTAGGTGGCCCCTGCTTGTGGATACCTATGGTCAGGCTGCCACATTTCTACGCTACAGAGACACTAACTACCTGGACGCCTTGCACCCTGGAGACATGCAGCCTGACAAACTGAGGCTCGCTCTACTGGGGGCCATCAGGTGTGAGAGAGAGATATTACAGGGGTGCCCGGCAATGAGCAGCCTAATCCTAAATTTGAGTTATGCACATCAATGACAGTAGCAGGTGTAAGAAGTGTTTTTTAAGAGTTTGCTGTAAAACCTTAATGTATATCAAATTTAGGGTTGGGCTGCTCATTTGAATTGCCAACAGTAAATARGTCACAAAAAATATTGTTTTTGTATAAATAAAGGAGTGGATAGACAGAATAAGGACACAGATAAATGTATGTATGAATAGAAAGGCTGTTGTGATGTTGTGTGATCCTGTCTGCAGGTACGGAAAGCCCTTGGTTATTAACATGATGGAGGTGGACTTGTTTGAGAGTGTACAGAACCAGCTCGACCAGGTGAACCCAGGGCTGAGTGAGCAGCTGATGAACAAGGAGCTCCTGCAAGAAGAGAGGTACAGTACCAAGCGCTCACTGCCAACACATTGATCATCTCAATATGAACCTTTCTCAGTTGTAGTTAGATTTTTTTACATTTAAGTGGTGATGTAAGACATAAAGAAATGCAGGGCTGCGCCCTCTCATTGCGAGATTGGTATCAAGTTATGTCGTCTCCCGGTAGGTACCTAAGCCTGGTGCGCTCCACAGATGGTCCTCAGTATGCCAGAACTGAGTTCATGCTGGACCGCATTGAGAAGTTCAGCCTGGTCTTGGTGACCAAACAGCGCCACCCTCCTGATGCACTGCTCACAGCATTCTATCCCATCCATGTCATGCTGCCAGAAGCCAAAATATGACATGTTGCTGTTGCTCTAAAGTGTCAATACTGTTGTTGTTTTTTTACCACAAAACATGTTTTACTAATATAAAATATATGACACCAAAAAATAAGGATTTTATTTTTGGTATGATGGTTATTATGTAAGTGATTAGATGTTAATCTCCAGAAGACTGACAGCACTGTGGCAATTTTCATGGTAGCTAAATATAAAATACGTTTTTTTGATAATGCAGACTAGTAGTAATCTAAACCAAAACAAAAAGTAGCATTGTATCACAGGAAACACAGGCACTCGCGATATGTTATAGCAATCCCTATCCCTATTGGCTGCTACAGTTGACTTGTTTTTAGGAACAGCCAATCATGGGGTTGTAATAGAAGAGATTTGACACAGGGAGTTATTTTACACTGGCCCAGTTTGAACCGGGCAAAAACCGGTCACATCATCGGGCGAAAGCAGTAAATGACACCGCTCCGTTATTTTGTCAACACGGTAGTATTGGTGCATCGTCCAGAAACATACATCTCTTTTCCCAAAAAGAAAATGTGTGCTTTTCCAACTAGTTTTTATTGTGAAGGCAGATATCACTTTTGCATGGGAAAACAGATTCCTACTAATTACTACACGTAATTACTTCACTTTTGTTTTGAGGCGACTTCGCAGTCGGACAGAGCGGGGCCCTGGCTCACGTCCGGGAGGCAACCCGGTTCCAAATCGAATGCAATCAACTTTCAGCCGGTGCAAAACACGCCTACACGGGCGAGATTAATCGAACCCCTCACTCTCCCCCGCGCTTTTAACAACATGTTGTGATGGTAGTAGGATGTTAAGCTAGCTAATCTTATAGGAGGGTAAGGGTGTCCCATTTAAGCAGCTATTTGTGTTACTTCTGATAATATTCACAATCTGAATCAAAGCTAACAGTCTGGCAGTATGTCCGGGGTGATTCGGAGACTCGATGAGACCGTTGTTAATCGGATTGCTGCTGGAGAGGTTATCCAACGTCCTGCAAATGCTATCAAAGAATTGCTTGAAAACTGGTAAGTTAGTTAACTAGATAGCTAGGAAGAATGCGAATTGTTTGCCATATTGCTAACAAAAGTAGCTAGCTAGCTAGCGTTCAAGCTAAGAGTTTATAATTGTGTCTCTGATAGTACTAACGTTATTTAACGTGAGTTAGCTGGCTAGCTCTATGGAGATAGAGGTCTATTAATGTGTGTGTGTGTTTGTGTCAGTTGTACAACTACAGAATGCAACTTTAAAATAAAAATCCCTCAGTAAATATGTCTATAGTTTCACAAACATATGTCATGATCCAAAGTAAATGAGTCATTAACTAAAGCAAATTATGATCCTTTCCTCACTCTCTTTCCTCCTATCGTTCATAGTCCCCTTTCTGCATTTACAATCAATCAATAAAGTGTATTTATAAAGCCCCTTTTACATCAGCACATGTCACAAAGCGCTTATACAGAAAACCAGCCTAAAACCCCTGAGACCAAGCAAAGCAGATGTAGAACCACGATGGCTAGGAAAAACTCCCTAGAAAGGCAGGAACCTAGGAAGAAACCAGGCTCTGAGTGGTGGCCAGTCCTCTTCTGAGTGTGCCGGGTGGAGATTATAAGAGTACATGGCCATTTATTTTGGTGATCTTTATTTAACTAGGCAATAATAACAAATTCTTATTTACAATGACAGCCTAGGAACAGTGGGTTAACGGTTTAGGGGCAAAATAACAGATATTTTACCTTGTCAGCTCAGGGATTCGATCCACCAACCTTTCAGTTACTGGCCCAACACTCTAACCACTAGGKTACCTGCCACCCCATTAAGGGCAGATTGTTCTTCAAATATTCATAGATGACCAGCAGGGTCAAATAATATTCAGTGGTTGTAGAGCAGGGATCATGGACGAGATTCAGCCGCAGGCTATTTTTTTCTTTCGCGGGTGGTCATGTGTCCAGAACATAATTAGAAATCATTTGTAGACCGCAAAGTGACAGCAAAGAAGCCCAAACAGATATGTTTGACTCAAACATAATCATTTACATTTACATTTAAGTCATTTAGCAGACGCTCTTATCCAGAGCGAATTACAAATTGGAAAGTTCATACATATTCATCCTGGTCCCCCCGTGGGGAATGAACCCACAACCCTGGCGTTGCAAGCGCCATGCTCTACCAACTGAGCCACACGGGAATCATTTCAAACATTGCTAACATATGTGTACGATCACGTGTATCTCTATGTGTGGGAATAGTTGGGGAAAGATTTATTGAATTGAAATCGCTTGGAGTTGATTTCCTGGTGTTTTTACAGTCTTATGTCCAACAATTAAAATCCCCCCGCCCCCCGCCAGAAGACTTGGGGGTCCACATAAAACCACCCGCGAGCCGACAGTTGAGGAACCCTGTTGTAGAGGGTGCAACGGGTCAGCATCTCAGAAGTAAATGTCAGTTGCCTTTCCTCCTTTTTTTTGTTGCTCCCTTTCCTTCCTTAGCTTTCTTTCCTCTCCTCCTTTTCTATATCCCTTTCCTCATTTCCTAGCTTTCTTTCCTAATTTCCTTGTTCACTTTCCCCAACTTCCTTTTCTAGTTTCCTTTCCTCTTTTCCATTTGTTAAACTCTCGCCTTCCTTTCCTCCTTTGCTTTCCAAGCTCCTTTTCTTCCTATTCTTTCTTAGCTACCTTTCCTATCTTCCTTTCTTTGGTCTTTCCCTTTTCCATTCCTCCTTTCATCTCCTTTTTTTCTAGATCACTTTCCTCATGTCCTAGCTTACTTTCCTAATTTCCTTGTTCCCTTTCTTTCCCTGACATTCTAGTTTCCTTTCCTAGCCTCCTTCTTAGCTCTCTTTTTAATTTCATTTTGTGACCCCTTTTTCTCCGCAATTTTCGTGATATCCAATTTGTAGTTAGTCTTGTCCCATCGCTTCAACTCCCGTATGGACCCGGGAGAGGTGAAAGTCGAGAGCCGTGTGTCCTCCAAAACGCGATCCCGCCAAGCCACACTGATTCTTGACACACTGCTCGCATAACCCGGAAACCAGCCGCAACAATGTGTTGGAGGAAAGGACAGGGAGCTAGGAAAACAAAGGATGAAGGAAAGAGAAAGTAAAGGAAGCTAGGATAGGAGAAGAGGGAAGGAAGTTACAGAAAGAAAGAGAATGAGGAAAGAAGTCTAGAAAAGGAGGAGAGGGAAGGAAGCTAGTGGGGGAAAGGGAGCAAGAAAAGGAGGAAAAGAAGCTAGGATATGAAAGTAAAGAAAGTTAGTTAAGGATTGGAGGAAAGAGTGCTAGGAAAGCAAAGGAGGGGAGGAAAGAAAAGGGTAGAGGAACAGAAGCGAGGAAGCTAGGATAACAAACAGATGCATTTCCAAAAGTAATTGTGATATATTTAAGGCCCGATGCGGTGTGGTATATGGCCAATATTCCACGGCTAAGGGCGGTTCTTACCACGACGGAATGCGGAGTGCCTGGATACAGCCCTTTGCTGTTGTATATTGGCCATATACCACAATCCCCAGAGGTGCAGTATTGCTATTATAAACAGGTTACCAATGTAATTAGAACAGTAAACAAGTGTTTTGCATCATGCCCGTGGTATATTTAAGCAATAAGGCCCGAGTGGGTGTCGTATATGGCCAATATACCACAGCTAACAACTGTTCTTAAGCACAACGCAACGTGGAGTGCCTGGATACAGCCCTTAGCRGTGGTATATTGGCCATATACCACAAACCCCAGAGGTGCCTTATTGCTATTATAAACTGGTTACCAATGTAATTAGAGCAGTAAAAATGTATGTTTTGTCATACCCGTGATATACGGTCTGATATACTACGGCTGTCAGCRAATCAGCATTCAGGGCTCGAACCACCCAGTTTATAATGTCTGTTTTGCKATGGCATTGTTGAATACTTGTTTCGGATTGGTTTGAAGGGCATTTTAGAGCGTGCATTAGTTCCCTACAATGCACTGTAGAATTATTTTGCTATATTTAATTCTTACATTGTGTGTTTGAACTGCTTTCGACAGTAAAAGTCGAATTGAAAACATTATTGCCATTGTTGAATWAGATTTTCATAATAGCAAGCTAGGACTGATGGTTTGTTTAGATKAACTAGCAAGTCTGTTTGTTTGGTAACCAAGGCAACTACTGTTGCTATCTAGTAAACTTGCTAGCTACTTCAGTGGACGTTGAGAAAATGTTTAGCGGCAAATGTATTAAATTCTAGCCATGGTATAAATGGGATAATCAACTCGTGGCTCTATGCTATAGCTGTGGTATATGTAAGGGATAATCAACGAGAGGCTATGCGTTCTCTGGAAAATAATGCAAGTCCGTGGAAGGTTAGTTAAACTCCGCTAGTGCATTGTGGAACACACCTTCCATGGCATTCTTTATTTTCCATAGAACGCATAGGCTCTTGTTGATTATCCCTTACATACAGTGCATTCAATCTACACACAGTAGCCCATAACGACAAATTGTATATATTTTTTTTAACTAGGCAAGTCAMTTAAGAAAAAAATCTTATTTACAATGTATGCCGTCATGGGACTCCCAATTACAGGATCCAGCCTGTGATACAGCCTGGATTCGAACCAGGGTGTCTGTAGTGATGCCTCCAGCACTGAGATGCAGTGCCTTAGACCGCTGCCTTAGACATTGATCATTCTTGATGTTTCTACATCTTGATTGGAGTCCACCTGTAGTAAATTCAATTGATTGGACATGATTTGAAAAATCACACACKTGTCTATATAAAAACCAAGCCATGAGGTCAAAGGAATTGTCTGTAGAGCTCCAAGACAGGATTGTGTCGAGGCAGAGATCTGAGGAAGGGTACCAAAACATTTCTGCAGCATTGAAGGTCCCCAAGAACAGTGGCCTCCATCATTCTTAAATGGAAGGAGTTTGGAACCACCAAGACTCTTCCTAGAGCTGGTTGCCTGACCAAACMGAGCAATCAGGGGAGAAGGGCTTTGGTCKGGGAYGTGACCAAGATCCCGATGGTCACTCTGACAGAGCTCCAGAGTTCCTTTCAGAAGGACAACCATCTTTGCAGCACCACCAATCAGGCATGTTTGGTAGAGTGGCCAGACGGAAGCCACTCCCCATCTAACCTGACAGAGCTTSAGAGGATCTGCAGAGAAGAATGAGAGAAACTCCCCAAATCCACATGTGCCAAGCTTGTAGCATCATACCCAAGAAGACTTGAGGCTYTAATTGCTACCAAAGGTGCTTCAACAAAGTACTGAGTAAAGGGTCTGAATACCTATATCTTTCAACAGACCACCATAGTCCCTGTGCCCAAGAAAGCGAAGGTAACCTGCCGAAATGACTACCGCCCCGTACAACTCATGACTCACACCAACACCATCTCGAAAACCCTAGGCCCACTCCAATTCCCATATTGTCGCAACAGATCCACAGATGACGCAAGGGGCCCCTCAGGGGTGTGTGCTTAGTCCTCTCCTGTATTCCCTGTTCACCCACGACTGCGTTGCCAAGCACGACTCCAACACCAACATTGAGTTTGCTGAAGACACAACAATGGTAGGCCTGATCCCAGACAACAATGAGACAGCCTATAGGGAGGAGGTCGGAGACCTGGCAGTGTGGTGCCAGGAKAACAACCTCTCCCTCAACATGAGCAAGACAAAGGAGATGATCGTGGACTACAGGAAAAGGAGGGCCCGAACACGCCACAATTCACATCGACGGGGCTGTAGTGGAGCGGGTTGAGTAGCAAATTCCTTGGTGTCCACATCACCAACAAACTATCATGGTCCAAACACACCAAGAAAGTGGGGAAGAGGGCACGACAATGCCTTTTCCCCCTCAGGAGACAGAAAAGATASTCAAAGTTCTACAGCAGCACCATTGAGAGCATCCTGACCGGTTGCATCACCGCCTGGTATGGAAACTGCTCGGCATCGGGACTGTWAGGCGCTACAGAGGGTAGTGTGTACAGCCCAGTACATCACTGGGGCCAAGCTTCCTGCCATCCAGGACTTAWATACTAGGCGGTGCCAGATGGCCCAAAAAATGGTTTGACTCCAGCCACCCATGTTATAGACTGTTCTCTCTGCTACCACACAGCAAGTGGTACCGGAGCGCCAAGTCTAGGTCCAAAAGGCTCCTTAACAGCTTCTAACCCCAAGCTATAAAGACTGCTGAACAATTAATCGAATGGCCACCCAGACTATTTACATTGACCCTCCCCCTTTGTTTTTATACTGCTGCTACTCTCTGTTTATTATCTATGCATAATCACTTTACCCCTACCTATATGTACAAATTACCTCTACTAACCTGTACCCCCGCACATTGACTCGGTACCGGTACCCCCTGTATAAATAAGAATTTGTTCTTAACTGACTTGTCTAGTTAAATAAAGGTTAAATAAAAAAATTAAATCATTGATCCCTTACCTCCCATCCTTTTCTATGCTAGCTGTCTTTTCTCTTATCTGTCTTTTCTCTTATTATTCCTAACYCTACACATTTTGCCATGAGTCTGAGAGAAACATTTGAAAGGTTTCAAGCTAATTTCCATCAATTCTACACATTATCTGGGGGGGGAATAAGTTAAGAGAGCAAAGAAAAGGGCTTCCTGAGTGGCGCAGRYGTCWAAGGCACTGRATKTCAGTGCTAGAGGCATCACTACAGACCCTGGTTCGATCCCGGCTGTYTCACAATCGGCCGTGATCGGGAGTCACATAGGACAGCGCACAATTGGCCCAGCATCGTCCGGGTTAGGGGAGGGTTTGGCCGGGGTAGGCCGTCATTGTAAAATTAGAATTTGTTATTAGCTGACTTGCCTAGTTAAATTAAACATATATATATATAACTCAGCAAAAAAAAGAAACCAGTCTCCCAAAGATAATTCGTAAAAATCCAAATAACTTCACAGATCTTCATTGTAAAGGGTTTAAACACTGTTTCCCATGCTTGTTCAATGAACCATAAACAATTAATCAACATGCACCTGTGGAACGGTCGTTAAGACACTAACAGCTTACAGACGGTAGGCAATTAAGGTCACAGTTATGAAAACTTAGGACACTAAAGAAGCCTTTCTACTGACTGAAAAACACCAAAAGAAAGATGCCCAGGGTCCCTGCTCATCTGCGTGAACATGCCTTAGGCATGCTGCAAGGAGGCATGAGGACTGCAGATGTTGCCAGGGCAATAAATTGCAATGTCAATAAATTGCAATGTCGGTACTGTGAGACGCCTAAGACAGTGCTACAGGGAGACAGGACGGACAGCTGATCGCCCTCGCAGTGGCAGACCACGTGTAACAACACCGGCACAGGATTGGTACATCCGAACATCACAGATGCGGAACAGGTACAGGATGGCAACAACAACTGCCCGAGTTACACCAGGAAAGCACAATCCCTCCATCAGTGCTCAGACTGTCCGCAATAGGTTGAGAGAGGCTGGACTGAGGGCTTGTAGGCCTGTTGTAAGGCAGGTCCTCACCAGACCTCACCGGAAACAACGTCGCCTATGGGCACAAACCCACCGTCGCTGGACCAGACAGGACTGGCAAAAAGTGCTCTTCACTGAAGAGTCACGGTTTTGTCTCACCAGGGGTGATGGTCGGATTAATGTGGCAAATCTGGTGCAGTCCATGAGGAGGAGATAAACTGCAGTACTTAATGCAGCTGGTGGCCACACCAGATACTGTTACTTTTGATTTTGACCCCTCCTTTGTTCAGGGACACATTATTCAATTTCTGTTATATATAATCTCTCCGTATAGCTCACTCTTATAGAATTCCACAGTGGAAATGTCATAATTCCAATAAAACCTAGCGGTCGAGCAGGGAAATGATGCCAATAGTTTTTCCACCATTCAATTTTAGAAACACTTAAGTTAAGGGCTGTGTTTAGTGTAGGCTTACAGTGGCGCGACGTTTTGATAACCGTGTAAATCTCTCTCGGYCAAGGTGACTTTTATCAATATAATTCGGCTCAATTTACTCTCAGATTTGAAAATGTTAATTCGCATCAAATAGTAGACATCATGCAAGACTACAAATCCCTGCAAGCTCCTGCAAGTCATCTCCAGCTAACACCTTTGCTAACAGGTATTGTTTAAAACTTGCACAAGATGGTTCACAGAATTGTCAATTTAAAGACATTTTGACTTTATTCATTACAAAATGTAGCTGACATTACATAGTTAATCCAGAGATTCTTACTGTTGCCTAGATTCAGCAGTCTCYTCCAGATCATCATGGCATTTGCTGTTCTTTATGATTGCCACATTAGCAGGTAATTAGCGTTTAATTTTTGGGGGGTAAATACAGGTGAATACATTGATAAGTCACCTTGTCCTAGAGAGAGTTACACAGTTATCAAAACGTCACCCCAGGGTAAGCCTACACGAAACACAGCCCTTATTTTAAGTGTTTCTAAAATCACCTATGAGAAAAATGAATGTTGGGAAAATGATTAGAACCATTTCCTTGTTTGACCGCTATGTTTTTTGGGGTGTTATGACACATACTGTGGTACTTTACATGGGCAACCCTAGCTAGTTTCAAGGTGTGTTAGTCGTATGTACGGGATAAGCATTGTATACATCATCCAACAAAATGCTTACTTGCCGGTTCCTTCTTGACAATGCAACAATAATAAATAGCACAAGTATAATACAGGAAGGCACAATTTATAGTCCAATATT
The DNA here is from genome assembly GCF_002910315.2 of Salvelinus sp. IW2-2015. Classification (NCBI taxonomy): domain Eukaryota; kingdom Metazoa; phylum Chordata; class Actinopteri; order Salmoniformes; family Salmonidae; genus Salvelinus; species Salvelinus sp. IW2-2015. Next base: position 4,351,995 of record NC_036865.1, on the reverse strand, counting down.
TACATGGGGATGGGGGGCAAGTGTATGAATTTGAGCAGTATAATAATAGTCTGGTAGCAGCAGTTGTGATGTGTGCCAGTCAAGGTGTGGAGAATCAGAGCAGGTGTTCAGTTCAAGTGTTCAGCAGTCTGATGCCTTTTAAATAGAAAGAAACTGTCTCTGAGCCTGTTGTTATCAGACCTCGTGCTCCGATACCGTCTGTCCGACGGTAAGGTAGAGAACAGCTCGTGGCTTGGGTGTGTGGGTTCCTTGATGGTGCTGCGTGCCTTCCTCAGGCACCGTTTCGAGTGATGTCCTGGAATAGGGGGGGGAGCACGGTCCCAGTGACGTACTGGGCTGTCTACACCACCTGCTGGAGGGCCTTGCGGTTGCAGACGGAGCAATTTCCGTACCAGGCCATGATGCAACCGGGTCAGGACGCTCTGATTTCTTCAGCCACCTTAGGAAGTAGACGCTGTCGAGTCCTCTTGACAGGAGTGGTGGTGTTGGTCCATAAAAAGTCATCACCGAGGAACTTAAAAATTGTGATTCTACTGCAGTCCCGTTGATGTGGATCGAGGCATGTTCCCTCCCCTGCTTCCTGAAGTCAACAATCAGCTCCTTTGTTTTGCTGACGTTGAGGGAGAGGTTGTTGTCATGACACCACAATGCCAGTTCACTTACCTCCTTTCTTCCTTTGTTGGTTATCAGGCCTACATCTGTGGCGTCGTCAGCAAACTTGATGATTTGAGTTGGTGTCTCGCAAAGCCACACAGTCGTAGATGAACAGGGAGTAGAGCAGAAGACTGAGGACACACCCCTGAGGGGGCCCTGTTTTAAGAGTCAGTGAGGACGAGGTGTTGTTGACAATCCTCACAGCCTGTGGTCTGCTAGCCATCAGATTCCGACCATATTGTTARGCTTGTTTACACTGAGCTGCACTGGGGTCGGAACGCAATCATGGATTCGATTAAGACCAAGGTGGGAAATTAGCAGTGGCTGGTGGATGCCCAAATTTGACCAGCCACCCTCATTTTTTACCAGCCACATATTTTCTCCCAAAAATAAATAACGGAGATAAATCACAGAAAATGCATGGATGTGTTTTGTATTGAAATTGATTTAAAAGAACAGAACATGGCACACACCAGTTGAAACAGATGTACATTTACAGTAAGATCCGGAGTGTTATTGTAAGATGCTAAACTTCAGAGTTTTCTGCATCAGGCCAAGTTTGCAGATCTACCAGTTTTGTGGATCCCAGAGCTAAAATCCCCAAATATCTTGCCCATGCTTTGGCACAGCCGGTCAATGAATTTGGACATGGATGATGTCACACGAGCCAGGGTGCTGTCATATCTGGGTGTCAGACTGACACCCTCATAGGTCTTCAGTTTGGGTCCAYGTCTGTATGTCAGAGAATACAACAGTGTAACAAAGTTTTAGAAGTGCATGTATGAGTAACAACATTTTGTATGAATTATTAATAAATACAAAAATATTCGTACCACCCACCCACACACACACCTGCTCGTGTGTTTGTTCAACACTGCCTGGGTGGTGGTCAGGCAGCTGTGGACCTCAGCCACTGTCACGGAGTTTCTCTACAGTGTCAAATACAGGCTGCTGAGGAGCGTGAGGTAGTAACTCCAATGTGATTTAATACTTGTCACACTGGAGTTATATCCATAGCGAACTGTAGCTGTGCAGCAGTTGCTATTCGCATGACAGCTGCTTGTTTTTACGTAGTTACTGTACCAGGTCTTTGCAACTTGGTTTGTGAGAAGATATCAGTTTGGAGCACCATATGACATCTGCATTCCCTGTAATGTTACAGTTTAGACGCCAAGTCCACCAACATACAAGTGACTGTGAAGGAGGGCGGTCTGAAACTTATCCAGATACAGGACAATGGCACTGGCATCAGGGTAAGACGAGTGTGTGTGTGTGAGAGTGTGTGAGTCTGTGAGTCATGTAAGCAAAATGAACAACTTCCACTAAGTCCATATTTTGGTTCACTTCTCAATTTCCTTTCGCCTGTTTTACTTTCTCGTTGAAGAAAGAAGATATGGAAATAGTATGTGAACGGTTTACAACAAGCAAGCTCCAGACTTTTGAGGACCTCAACACCATCTCAACCTATGGGTTCAGAGGAGAGGTGAAGTATCTCTGATTGTTTGATCATTTGAGTAATTCGATCATCCGCATCTGTCAAGGTTACGTTGTAATGGGGATGTATTTGGTGTAGGTTATTCCTACGTGGGCAAAGCTAGATTTTCAATTCTAGTATTTCTGTACTATCCATGTGACGTGTGTGTGTGTGTGTGTGTGTGTTTCAGGCACTTGCCAGTATAAGCCATGTTGCCCATGTGACCATAACAACCAAAACGGCTGACGCCAAGTGTGCTTACAGGTAGCCGATTATCCGATTACGCTTTGATTGACGAGGCCATCAGTCCTTTGTCGAAATGCCCAGTAACATGTTTGAATCCTCAGTCTGTAAGTACTGCCCTCACCCTCCCCAGAGCCACCTACTGTGATGGGAAACTCAAGACCCAACCCAAACCCTGCGCTGGAAACCAGGGGACACAGATCACCGTGAGTTCATTAAATGGCCACTGACAACTGCAAGTTAAATCGACRGTAATGTTCAAAAGAGACGACGACTTCAAGTGTCTCTGAACATCCACAGGCGGAGGATCTGTTCTACAACGTGTCCACCAGGAGGAAAGCCCTAAAGAGCCCCAGTGAGGAGTACTCCAGGATTGTGGAGGTGGTGAGCAGGTGTGTGGCCTCAGACGTCACTACCAGTGCACATCTCCTGGGTCGAGCGTCACAAGTTTTATTTTATTTTGTGTGCTGCCGATGTTGTGAATCAAGCAAACATGATCTTTTGTTTTACAGGTATGCTATACACAACTCTGGGAAAAGCTTTGCTGTCAAAAAGGTGCGATTTGTTTGTTTTCGTTCACATTTCCTACCCTTGATGTRTTCACCTGAGGTCATTGTCCCTTGAAGGGAGGAGACTTCGGTTGTATGTCACAAATATTCTGTCTTTTTTCCATCCCCAGCAAGGCGAGACCATGGCGGACGTCAGGACCCTACCCAACGCCTCCATACTGGATAATATCCGTGTGGTGTTCGGCAATACAGTCAGCAGGTACGGGGAAAAAATACCCCTCTAAGATTACTCTCTCATGTTGGGATGTCAGTTCCTCGTTGAGTGAATAGAGGTTATGCCATCCATTTTGAATTGTATATGCAGCCAGACAAGAGTTTTATCTTGATCTGTTAATGAYTGCTTTGAGCTATAATCTGATGTGTTCTGCATAGTTAATAAGTTAATTGGACTTCTGCTGGTTTTTCTTGTGCCCAGTGATCTTGACCTTCCCCAGCGGGCGAAGCTGGTTGAAATAACTTAATTACAACCAGAACGGGTTMAAATCTGGCTATAATGATGTCATCGATACCAGTTTTGCCGTTGAYTCTGCAGTGTGAAGAGTGAGCGGTGTGTTGCATGTTTTTTTTCCACAGGGAGCTGATTGAAGTGGGCTGTGAGGATCAGAAGCTCGCCTATAAACTGAAGGGCCACATCTCCAACGCCAACTACTCAGTGAAGAAGTGCATTCTCATCCTCTTCATCAATCGTATGTGCCARAGGAGCGCTACGTTAAATGAACTAGTTATATGATTTTGAATACGATATTCCTGTGAGCTTTTKCTAATGGTCTCGTTTTCTCCTCAGATCGTCTGGTTGAATCGAGTGCCTTAAAAAAAGCCATTGAGACCGTTTATGCTGCATACCTTCCCAAGAACTCTCACCCATTTCTATATCTCAGGTAACTCCGGTTACTGTCACTTAACTGGAAAGCAAACGATTTCCGGTTGTATTTACGGTTCTTTGTTCTATTGCTTAAGCCTGGAGATTGCCCCTCATAACATCGACGTGAATGTCCACCCTACCAAACACGAGGTGCACTTCCTCCACGAAGACTGTATCATCGAGAGCGTTCAAAAACACATAGAGAGCAAACTCCTGGGCTCCAACTCCTCGCGCACGTACTTCACACAGGTGCCTTTAGCTCTGCAGTCCTCCATGCTGAATGTCTTCTCATTGTAATGTTTTTAACAGGATATTATACTACTAGGTATTTAACACTATATTTGGCTATGAAACATACAGTATGTGCCAATAAGCTAAACTGGGTGTATGCAATTCTCTTTCCCTTTCTTTAGTGGATTAGTTGGTGTGTAGAATCAGTAGTAGTAGTAAAAAAAGATAAGCTGCTTTCTTGGAATTGAGGTGAAAAATAAAAGGTTATCCATTTGACCTGTTTCTTTGTAGACATTGCTACCTGGGCTGTCTGTCTCCACCAGCGAGGGGAAGTCTTCCTCCAACTCCACAGGGGACAGTGAGCGGGTCTACGCCCATCAGATGGTCAGGACCGACAGTAGAGCCCAAAAGCTGGACGCCTTTCTCCAGCCGGCATCTAAGCTGGCCCCTCCCACCGCCAACCCTAATGGGCAGAGCAGGGGGGAACCTGTGACCATCAATGACATGGAAGAGATGGACAATGKAGAGATCCTGGAGGAACAGGCGCCAGGTGCCACAGAGGATGGGGAGGGKACCAGCCTAAATACTCCAGCTGATCTCCCCAGGTGATGATGCCTCCTTAGTGGGCTTTAGGGATACATTCACAGAGTGCCTYTTTGAATAGTCTGTGTGTGGTGTATTAAGTGTGTCTGTTTATTTACTGGTGCTTAGAATGTCTGTATATTTGGTGGTGCACGGAGATGTGTTGGCGCGCACGTATGGGGTGTGTTTACTTGTTTAGTAAAAGCAGTGTAATAGCAGTGTGTGGGTGTTGTTGGGTCGGCCCAGGAAGCGTCCGCGTGCCGGTCAGGATGAGGAGCAGGAGGACCGGACTGCTGCAGCCGCAACCAGGAGACGAGCCATCAAGCTGAGCAGTGTGAAGGAGCTGAGAGATGACATCGCTGAGCACGCACACAAAGGTATACCCAACTCCATCCGTCATCAAATACTAAACACGTACAGGAAGGAGTGTCTGCGGTGGTCTCAATTCTAACTACCATGGGTTAGAAGTAGTGTGTGTGAAAGGGGGAGAACTGAGGAAGGGGACATGCGATTTGAAAGAGCTAATCCACTATATACTGTAGATATTCCACTCTKCTCGTGATTGTGTCTTTGCTGACACCATCAGGTGAGGAAAGTTACTTCGCACATAGCTGTTGCAATACTGTACGTACTTCATTACAGAAAAGGGAGATTGTAGTAAACTAAGGATGGCAAAAACCCTTAGCAGAAGATTTGGTTTGAGAGCCTGTCAAATGTACGTTTGGTCTTCCTCAGGTCTTCAAGAGATGCTTCAGAATCACTCGTTTGTGGGCTGTGTCAACCCCCAGTGGACTCTGATCCAGCACCATACCAAACTGTACCTTCTCAACACCACTAAACTCAGGTCAGAACCACATGCACTCCCCTACGTATTTATTTGGACAGTTAAYCTGAAACMTATAATTTGGCTTGAAACGGCAGCATTTAATGTATCTTGTCCCCTCATTTGAAGGTGTCATAAGTATTTGGAAGAATTCACGTATACAGTGCGCTTCAGAAAGTATTCACACCCTTTGACTTTCCACATTTTTGTTGTTACAGCCTGCATTTGAAATGTATTAAATATAGATTTTGTGTCAGTGGCATACACACAATACCTCATAATGTCAAAGTGGAATAATGTTTAAAGATGAAATAAACTATTTAAGCTGAAATATCTTGAGTCAATAAGTATTCAACCCCTTTGTTATGGTAAGGATAAAGAAAGAAACGGAATGGAGCTAAGCACAGGCAAACTCCTAGAGGAAAACCTAGTTCAGTCTGCTTTCACCAGACACCGGGAGATTAATTCACCTTTAAGCAGGACGATAACCTTAAACACAAGGCCACATCTACACTGGAGTTGCTTACCAAGAAGATAGTGAATGTTGCCAAGTTAGTTTTTGACTTAAATCTGCTTGAAAATCTATGGCAAGACTTGAAAATGGTTGTCTAACAATGATCAACAACCAAATTGACAGAGCTTGAAGAATTTTGAAAATAATAACGGGCAAATATTGTACAAAGCTCTCTAACCAGAAACTTACCCAGAAAAACTCACAGCTATAATCACTACCAAAGGCGATTTCTAAAAAGTCAGTTAAATATTTGTGTATTTCATTTTCAATAAATGTGTAAATATTTCAAAAAAACATGTTTTCACTTTGTCATTATGGGGTATTGTGTCTCGATGGGTGAGTAAAAAAAAACTCCCATCCATTTTGAATTCAGGCTGTAACAACACAATGTGGAATAAGTCAAGGGGTATGAATACTTTCTGAAGGCCTGTATTAAAGTAGTCAAAAGTATTCGGTCCCATATTCGTAGCACGCAATGACTACATCAAGCTTGTGTGACAAAGAGGAACAAATGTCATACCCCCAAGACATGCTAACCTCTCACCATTACCAATAACYGGGGAGATTCACATTTTTTGGGGGGTATGATATTTATGCCTCTAACTTTCTTACTCATCCATTATACTGCATCTGTAATCATAGTAGCATCRACATTAATGTAGAAGTGTTCAGAAAAACATTTGTTGTGCAGAGTTGCATGTAGAAGCTTTAAAAATATACTTCACTGCTATAGAAATATATCAATTAGAAGTATTCCTGTGCAGTTGCTCAAGGTGCTGAATATATTTGGCTTTTTCTCTTTTTTTAGCCAGGAGCTATTCTACCAAATTTTGATCTACGACTTCGGTAACTTTGGCATCTTGAGGTTATCTGTAAGTATGACACACATCACGGTAATATCATGGTACCAAAACATCATGATACCAACATTTTAGAATGCCGTAGTACCGTCTCATATGATACTACCAACATTTTTGGCCATACCCATCTAAAGAACTAACTGGCACCTGTTTAAAAAATGTCACTGAATTTATAAACAAAACTGACTGAACATTTTATAAACAACAGTTACTCTATTGTATGTGCCAGTCTATACCAGGCGGTGTCAGAGGAAGGCTCTAAAAATTGTCAAAGACTCCAGACACCCTAGTCATAGACTGTTCTCCCTGCTACCACACGGCACCAGAGCACCAAGTCTAGGTCCAAGAGTCTTCGAAACAGCTTCTACCCCCAAGCCATAAGACTCCTGAACATCTAGTCAAATGGCTACCCAGACTATTCGCATTGCCCCCCCCCCCCCCACTGCCACTCTCTGTTGTCATCTATGCATAGTCACTTTAATTAACTCTGCCTACATGCTGTCTCTTATACACATCTAGATGTGTATAAGAGACAGGTACCGGCATCCCCCTGTATATATTGTTATTTTTTACTGCTGCTCTTTACTTGTTACTTTTATCCTTATTCAAATTTTTTGAAACTGCATTGTCGGTTAGGGGTTCGTAAGTAAGCATTTTACTGTAAGGTCTACTACACCTGTTGTATTCGGCGCATGTGACTAATAAACATTTATTTGATCTGGCCAGCTTGTAGTCCTAAAAACCGGAAATGTTTTTTTTTTATAACAAACGTGTTGCAGTCATGTTACCTAGCTAGCTAACAACCTGGTAACTTGACAGTAGGTCTAGGCCAATTTGATTGGCCCAGGAAGAAAGGAAACGGGTCTGCTTCTCATAAGATGTGCTTCAAAGGTAGGATTCATATAGGCCTAATGTAAGCCTAAACTATAAAAAAAAAATCTATATATTTCTGGTGCTCCTTAAATTCTATTTGGTGCCTAACGTTTTTAAAGTTGGGAGCAGTTTGTACAATGCATTCGGAAAGTATTCAGACCCCTTGACTTTTTCCACATTTTGTTACGTTAGTCTTATTCTAAAATGGATTAAATCATTTTTTAACCCTAATCAATCTACACACAATACCCTATAATGACAAAGCAAAAATGGGTTTTAAGAGCATTTTGCAAAAAAAAAAAAACTGAAATATCACATTTACTCAGTACTTTGTTGAAGCACCTTTGGCAGTGATTACAGCCTCGAGTTTTCTTGTATGACGCTACAAGCTTGGTACACCTGTATTTGGGGAGTTTCTCCCATTTTTCTCTGCAGATCCTCTCAAGCTCAGTCAGGTTGGATGGGGAGCATCGCTGCACAGCTATTTTCAGATTTCTCCAGAGATGTTAGTCCAMGCTCTGGCTGGGCCACTCAAGGACATTGAGACTTGTCCCAAAGCCATTCCTGTGTTGTCCTGTTAGACTGGGGTCGAAGGTTCACCTTCCGAGGTCCTGAGTGCTKTGGAGCAGGTTATCAAGGATCTCTTTGTACTTTGCTCCGTTCATCTTTCCGTCYATCCTGACTAGTCTCCCAGTCCCTGCCACTAAAAAACATCCCCACAGCATGATGCTGCCACCACCATGCTTCACTGTAGGGATGGTGCCAGGTTTCCTCAAAGTGATGCTTGGCATTCAGGCAAAAGAGTTCATCAGACCAGAGAATCTTGTTTCTCATGATCTGAGAGTACTTTAGGCACCTTTTGGAAAACTACAAGCAGCCTGTCGTGCATTTTCCTGAGGAGTGGCTTCCTTCTGGACTCTACCATAAAGGCCTGATTGGTGGAGTGCTGCAGAGATGGTTGTCCTTCTGGAAGGTTCTCCCATCYCCACAGAGGAACTCTGGAGCTCTGTCAGTGACCAACGGGTTCTTGGTCACCTCCCTGACCAAGGCTCTTTCCCCCGATTGCTCAGTTTGGCTGGGCGGCGAACTCTAAGAGTCTTGGTGGTTCCAAATTTCTTCCATTTAAGAATGATGGATGCCACTATGTTCTTGTGGACCTTCAATGCTGCAGACATTTTTGGGAACCCTTCCCCAGATCTGTGCCTTGACATAATCCTGTCTCTGAGCTCTACGGACAATTGCTTCGACCTGATGACTTGGTTCTTGCTCTGACATGCACTGTCAACTGTGGGACCTTATAGACAGACGTGTGCCTTTTTCAAATCATCTCCAATCAATTGAATTTACCACAGGTGGACTCCAATCCAGTTTTAGAAACATCTCAAGAATGATCAATGGAAACAGGATGCACCTGAGCTCAATTTTGAGTCTCATAGCATAGGGTCAGAATACTTATGTAAATAAGTWATTTMTTTCTAAAATCCTGTTTTCGCATTACCAGAGGTTGTGATTCTAGGCCTGTTTTCACTAATGGTCTCAGAACAATTTAGCCTTTCAGATAAGATGGACAGGTTAGGACCTAAACCTAGATTAGACGCTTTGTGAATACGGGCCCAGATATTTGGCTCCGAGTTGGTTTGTTGATGTTGTGTTGTTCCAGGAGCCTGCACCGCTCTATGACCTGGCCATGCTGGCTCTGGACTCCGAGGAGAGCGGCTGGTCGGAGGAGGACGGGCCCAAGGAGGGTCTGGCCCAATACATAGTTGACTTCTTGAAGAAGAAATCTGAGATGCTGGAGGACTACTTCTCCATGGAGATAGACCAGGTCTGTCTGCTGACCCTCTGTATCCTGTCTGTGCTGACAAAAACATTGAAATTATACCTGGTTGTAACATTAGCGTTTACCCCCTAAATGTAATTGTCATGCATGACATCAGGGCAAAACTTAAGATCCGAATGTGTCTTGTTTGCAGGAAGGAAATCTCACCGGTTTGCCATTGCTGCTTGACAAGTACACCCCTCCTATGGAGGGTCTGCCCATGTTCATCCTACGTTTGGCTACCGAGGTGTGAGCTATTCTTATCCATGACCATGTCTTATCAATAAGTTCTTATAGACTAAAGTGACTAATCGGAGGGATTGTGTAGGTGAACTGGGACAATGAGAAGGACTGCTTCAGAGACTTCAGCAAGGAGTGCTGCCAGTTCTACTCTATCAGGAAACAGTATGTCCTGGAGCTGGAGCCGGGAGAGGAGGAGCAGGTATGTCACTCAGATGCGGCATCCCGGGTCGTTTTCATTAGGCACCAAACAGAAGGAAATGGACTGACAGGGAAGGACTACATGGAGTTGGCCAATTTTCGTTTTCAGTTGCATGCCTAATGAACACAGCCCTGTTATTTTATTTGTATGTGTCTCGCACTTGTCAATCTGATATAAGCGGGTAGTGAAAATAATTTTGAAATGGAAGAAATACTGCCATGTCGTAGGAACACGCTCTTATATTTTCAGTTTTGGTCCCATTTAGCACTTACTGAACAGACTATGGTTGTGAATGCYTTGCAGGATGCAGAGCTGAACTCGTGGCGTTGGAAGGTGGAGCATCTCCTGTTTAAAGCCTTCCGGAGCCTCTTCAGTCCCCCTAAACACTTCAGTGAGGATGGCAGCGTACTCCAGATTGCTAACCTACCAGACCTCTACAAAGTATTTGAGCGATGCTAAGACATGAGKAACACCGACCATGGGCTGCATGTCTGTTTCGGGAAACCATTTGATATACATTTCAACTCAGTTTCACAGTTCCTGACGTTTAATCCGAGTAAAAATCCCTGTCTTAGGTCAGTTAGGATCACCACTTTATTTTAAGAATGTTAAATGTCAGATTTATTTCAGCATCACATTCCCAGTGGGTCAGAAGTTTACATAGGCAATGCTAATTGAGTGTAACGTTTCAGGTAGCCTTCCACAAGCTTCCTACAATCATTTGGGTGAATTTTGGGTTATTCCTCCTGACAGAGCTGGTGTAACTGAGTCAGGTTTGTAGGCCTCCTTGCTCGCACACCCTTTTTCAGTTCTGCCCACAAATTTCTATGGGATTGAGGTCAGGGCTTTGTGATGGCCACTCCAATACCTTGACTTTGTTGTCCTTAAGCCATTTTGCCACAACTTTGGAAGTATGCTTGGGGTTATTGTCCATTTGGTAGACCCATTTGCGACTAAGCTTTAACTTCCTGACTGATGTCTTGATGTTGCTTCAACATATCCACACAATTTTCTCTCATGATGCAATCTATTTTGTGAAGTGCACCAGTCCCTCCTGCAGCAAAGCACCCCCWCATGTTGCAACCCCCGTGCTTCACGGTTGGGATGGTGTTGTTCGGCTTGCAAGCCTCCCCCTTTTTCCTCCAAACATAACGATGGTCAAACAGTTCCATCTTTGTCCCCATGTGCAGTTGCAAACTGAATTCAATCTTTTTTTATGGCGGTTTTGGAGCAGTGGCTTCTTCCTTGCTGAGCAGCCTTTCAGGTTATGTGGATATATACTTTTGTACCCGTTTCCTCCAGCATCTTCACAAGGTCCTTTGCTGTTCTGGTATTGATTTGCACTTTTCTCACCAAATTACGTTTCATCTCTAAGAGACCGAACGAGTCTCCTTCCTGGGTGGTATGACGGCTGCGTGGTCCCATGGTGTTAATACAGATGGAATTGCTCTCAAGGATGAACCAGACATGTGGAGGTCTTGGCTTATTTCTTTTGATTTTCCCATGAGGTCAAGCAAAGAGGCACTGAGTTTGAAGGTAGCCCTTAATGCATCCACAGGTACACCTCCAATTGACTAAAATGATGTCAATTAGCCTATCTGAAGCCATGACCGAATTTTCCAAGCTGTTCAAAGGCACAGTAAACTTCTGACCCACTGGAATTGTGATAGTGAATTAATCTCTGTGAAAAATGACTTGTCATGCACAAAGTAGATGTCCTAACCGACTTGCCAAGACATTTGTGGAGTGGTTGAAAAACGAGTTAATGACTCTAACCTAAGTATGTAAACTTCTGACTTCAACTGTATGTACTGTACAAACCCTCATCTTCCAAATTGTTTAGGCGGTGGGAGCTCTAACCATAAGGGATTGAGGTGCTTGGGTATAATTCAAGCATTAACAACTTGTTCATGATTACTGCTAACACAAAATGAAACAAAGGGCAGTGTAAATCTGTTAAGAGTTTATTCAATGCGATAGCTGCCCCAGACACAATCACTGTGTGGTCCTGAGACTTGAAACTGCTTGGCTTTCAAAGCAGCGAACACTGTTTGAGAAGTATGTAGTGCCGTCTTCTGATGTACCCCAAATAAAGAACCTCAAACCACTCTTACAAATGGAATTCAATGTGCCATAACCCATGCAAAAAAAAAAAAAAAATCTACCTTGTATTTACAGTTCTGACATTTTACACTTATTGCCAAAAAATCTTTAAATATTTGAGAAATCAATGAAACCTCTGCAGACAATTAGTTCTATATATTTCATTAAATCATGTCTGTACCAGTTATTGTTTGGTTAATGCAAAACCCTCAGTCTCCAGGTGTGAGAAGGCACTTCACTGTGTGAGGGATTATGGATAGGTGCAGGGCCAGAGAGCAGCCGTAAGGATTTAACAGTTAAAAAGCGCCATTATACTCATTCATGCAACTTATTAAAAAAACTTATAATAGCCAAGCACCCAGCAGTAAAACCTTGTGAATAACATGTAGTACAAAGCTTTGAAAAATAAAGTAATGAGTCAAATTTTCCTTAGATTCATCCTCTCCCCCTAGTAACTATGGTTTAATAGGTTGAGTCTCCCTTCCGAAGACACTGGTGCACAAACCAATGCTAATCCTTTATTTCTTTTAAACACCAACTCTTGCCTCGGTGCTACCAGTGTTGCTTTTTTTCTGTAAGTGTTTTTGGTTTTGCTACACAACTTTAAGTGTTACTGAGGAAGAATGGAAATGTGCTCCAGACACTATCTGCGGTGTGAGTTTAAGGGCTTCTGTGGCAATCCAGCAGACCTCACTGCTGAGACAGAAGGGCGTTCCGATTGGCCTTCATCTTCTCAAGGCGCTTTACTAGGTGGTTGTTGGTCATCTCCATCTCCTCAGTCTTATCCAGAGCCGTACGCAGCTGTGGCAAAAGGAGAGGGAATGGTTAGATAACATTTGATGTCAAATCAAACATTGGCCACTGACTTGATTTTGGTTTCCTACCTCTCTTTGAAGTTTCCTTTTTTCAATTTTCAGTTCATCTTCTATTTTCTCTGAGTTTTCCGCCGATGCCTTGTATCTGGACACTTGTCCTTCAAGTCTGTTGATCTGGATATGAGGATAATGAAACAAAGTCCTTCACATACTCATTCAAACACTAATGTATCCAGTTGGCATATGGTCAGCTAGGGTACATGTGGGCAAGTATGTCAGTGTTGCCATGACTTACGTTTTGTTCCATTGTGCCCATTTCCTGTTCTGCCTTCGAGAGCTTGAACTTGTATTCACTTATCTGTCTGTTGGCATCTCCTGCAGAGAGTAGAACACTTGAGTGAGTACAGTTACCTTACGCAGGACATTAGAATAAAGATGTGAGCCTTGCTGTTATCTCTTCTCGTGTGCCAAGAACGAACTAACTGGCAGCTGCTAATAGGATGTTTTGGACAAGTGGGGTTCTGTGTAATGTAACAAGAAAGTCTTTAGACTAAGTGGTGATGTGTATGCCTCTGTGTTGTGAACTTTTTTTTAWGGTTTGGGCACGAAAGACTTACTCTGCATCTCGATGACGTGCAGATCAGTGCCATTCTCCATCCTCTCTCCCTCTGTGAAGGCGTTCTCCATCTTCGAGTGCTTCTGCCTTTCATCCTCCAGCTGCATTTTCAACTTCCTGATCTGTGAAACGCCACACATAATTACTTGTAAAACAGCCGCACACGCAGACAGTTCAAAAAGACGACACTTGGGTCAAAGAGGAAAACTACATGTACCTGAGCTAAGAGTTCATCCTTTTCGTCCGCAAGCTTTCGTAGCCTAACATCTGGAAAGGAAATATATCATTATAAGAGGTTCCTTGCACCTATGGCCAAAGCAATGAAACTCTTCCCCCTGGTATTATTGAACAATGCATTACAGATACAAGTTAATTTAGCTGTCCCCATGCTCCCTTTAATAGAGCTCGTTCTGTCCCCTCCACTCACCCAGAGGCCCTTCTCCTGCTGACTCCAGCACCTGGGCAGTCTCCTGTGTGACCACAGTGATCCCTGTGGCTGGGTCTTCGTGGCTGATGTCCCCGTTAGGCATTCCCRCAGGGATGATGACCAGGCCGTGTTTCTAGGAGGAGTCAAAGGAAGACGGGGAGAATCTCAATTGGCGTTGCTCGCCTCCTCTCCTCCGTCCCCCACTCGCGATTTTGAAATAGGTCAAAAGGTCATCTTCGAGGAGCGGAGGCGAGGAAACAAATGTGCTCGTATGAAATGACTCCACGACGGGTGGAATCCCCAAAGTAATTCAAACTAATGTAGCTGGTTGTGCAAGACATTTTATAGATAAAAGTATTAGTAGCGTAATATCTTTGAGAAAACAGCTGATTTAAACAATGCTAGCTGCCGACGAGAGGTGGCTATTGAGGATAATGTTCAGTTCTACTGCCACAGAGCACACCACGTAGAACTGTTGAGCTTTACGTACTAAGTAACAGTGTACTAAGGTTTCCATTACTGGTACGCAGACTGACAGACACACCCAAGTGTCCAACAAATTTGACATTGGGAGAAACAGTAGGAACAAAATGGCGAGGTACACAAGACAAACGACACACAAGTTGCTTTTTTTTTATCACTGTTTGGTTGCTAGCGAGCTTATTCCTGTAACCAACTTTGTCTACATTATTGGAAATATATAGTACTGTTCCCAGCCCTCTGGTGGTGAGACCTACCTCTCCTGTTTTGGCCTTCGCCTTGATGTCAGCCAGCTCATCTCTGAGCTCATCCCTCTCATTCCTAATGCAATCAAAGTACTCTTTCTGCCTCTCTAAGGCCTGGTGGCCACACGCAGGAGGGAGAAAAGACAAGAGAAAGGAAAGAAAAGAGGCGAGGATAGGTTGGAAAGACTGATATGCGTACATGAATGCACACTACAATGATATGTTTTTTTGTACATGCACATATGTCTGTATGCACACACAAAAAGGTACACCAAAATGGTAAGGCTGAGTTGGAAAGGCAAAGTGACAGATGTTAAACACAATCACCACGTGCTCACAGATCAGACAACACAGTGCTGTAAGGGAGAGCTAAAGGCCAACTAACAGACACAACCTGACACTAGACAGGCAAAGCTTTAGGTGTAGGCCTCCATTTTATTTTTTGACTCATGTAAAATGGATCTCATGCTGTCATTTCAGGGTTAATCAAATAGAGTTTTAAGGGAGAAATGCCCATCAATGAGTTGGGCATATGGATCTTTCACCATTTCTTTTCATACACGACATATCAAATGCTTGCAGGTGCACATTTTCCCTTGCACTGACAACTTTGTTGACTGCATACAAAACCTAGAATGACCACAGCATCCAACTTAAAATGTAAATTAGTGAGCCCACAATCGTCAATTCACATGCACATTAAGGGAAAGTCCAAACTGTGAATTAGAATTGGTCAAAACTACAGGCTATTATCCAGGCTCCCTGTCATGCAACTATGAGAGGCAATAGACTGTTTAGGACCAGTCGATTATCTGATACAGATTTAATTGATCGGTGAATCAGCACCAAGTTTCCTTCAYGCAAATGTATAGGTTGATATGGGTGGTCTGATTCTTGACCCTTCTGCTAAATTGATTTAAAAGGAATTGGACTGGTGTAAGGAATGTGRTGGAAACTTCCTCCAGCCATGCTTGCACCAACCCAATGTTTTAAATACTTGATGGGGGACTGTGGGTCTTTCTATAAAACTAGGACAACTTGTTATAGCTGTTGKTAAGTCTGCCAATTTTTGTTCATGTCATTAAGATATAAGGGGATCATAGTTCTATTCAATAAAATGAGTTGGTTTAATCCTTTATCACGGTTGGTGTCTTGACGGATTTGTCCAAAATCGGGTGACAAAACTACTTTTCTGTCCTTACATTTATGGCAGTGTAAGTTGTCATATTAAGCATTGAACTTGTTCCCTCTAAGAATCAGAGATCTAGCAGTAGGACAGTTTTCAGTAACTATGTAATATTTTGTCTCTGCTTACGTTACGGGGGAAAACAGTTTCGTTTTCATGGGGCACACAAATCCAAAATAATGTATGCATTGCAAAATCGAATGCTTCTAACCGAAAGAGTCACCTTACCTTGGTACTTAAAGCCTAAATTGATACTGTCAACATGGTTCTTCAATAATTATGCATACTTGTTGGGATGTGCATTTCATGTCCAGCTGACTAGTTACACTGGAATGTTCACATATCTGATCTAGGAAGGAATTTTCCGCGTGACGGGCTGCTGTTGAACCGCATGCGCTAAGTGTTGGGAGAAAGGCTGAGAATATCTTGGTGTCTCATTCGTTATGCCGGTGAAGACAGTTGTGCCTGGATCAACGTTGGATCTAATACCCTAGCAACTTGATGTTGATAACCTGTTGTCTGCTTGATTTCCAGCAGGGTCTTGTTAGATTTAACAGAGAAAGCATTAGGGTAATGAGTTCATGTTTTCATATGTTTTTGTGCCTTGGATTAGACAGTCTTTTGTGTAGGACAGACGATTGCGCAACACCCAACGCTATTCCTATTAATTATTCTGGATATAATGACAACAATTTACACAGCCGGCTTATTCACAATATGATCTGGTAATGAAATAACATGATACATTTTAATTTTTTWAATAAATGTTAGACCTGCAAATTTAAACAATACAAGATGCTTGAGGTAGCCTACTTGAATTTGGAGCTCAGAAGTACTGGAATGGGCCTAACTTAAATGTGACATTTCCACAATTTGGTGCTTGAAAAGTTGTTATTGTAATTATTGTAGCCAATTTATAAGTTCTCCTGCTCCCTTATAATTGTCTGTGATTTCATGAGAGATGGCCGCTTTCATTTGTTTCCCTGCGCAACTGTGTTGCAGTAAAACAACATGAGGTTATTAGGAGGATGACACCTGTTGTATTCGGCGCATTTAACAAATAAATATTGATTTTGAAATGGTGAGATTAATGTTATKGCTTCATGGCTTTATGTGTGCCTGCGTTGGCTACAGAAAAATCGGCATGCATGCATTCAATCTATTTAGTCAGGCAATGGTCCACATTATTCGGAAAGTATTCAGACCCCTGGACCTTTTCCACGTTACAGCCATATTCTAAAATTGATTAAATAAAAACATTTCCTCAGCAATCTACTCACAATACCAAATAATGACTAAGCAAAAACAGGTTCTTAAATGTTTGCTAATAAAAAACATTTACATAAGTATTGATACTCGAAATTGAGCTCAGGTGCATCTTGTTTCCATTGTTCATCCTTGAGATGTTTCTACAACTTGATTGGAGTCCACCTGTGGTAAATTCAATTGATTGGACATGATTTGGAAAGGCACACACCTGTCTATATAAGGTCCCACAGTTGACAGTGCATGTCAGAGCAAAAACCAAGCCATGAGGTCAAAGGAATTGTCCGTAGAGCTCAGAGACAGGATTGTGTCGAGGCACAGATCTGGGGAAGGGTACAAAAAATGTCTGCAGGAACACAGTGGCCTCCATCATTCTTAAATGGAATAAGTTTGGAACCACCAAGACTCTTCCTAGAGCTGGCCGCCCGGCCAAACTGAGCAATCGGGGGAGAACGGCCTTGATTAGGGAGGTGACCAAGAAACCAATGGTCATTCTGACAGAGCTCTAGAGTTCATCTGTGGAAATAGGAGAAACTTCCAGAAGGACAACCATCTGCAGCACTCCACCAATCAAGCCTTTATGGTAGAGTGGCCAGATGGAAGCCACTCCACAGGAAAAGGCACCTAAAGCAACAAGATTCTCTGCTCTGATGAAACCAAGATTGAACTCTTTGGCATGAATGCCAAGCATCATGTCTGGTGGAAACCTGGCACCATCCCTACAGTGAAGCATGGTGGTGGCAGCATCATGCTGTGGGGATGTTTTTCATCAGCAGGAACTGGTAGTCAGGATCGAGGCAAAGATGAATGGAGAAAAGTACAGAGATCCTTGATGAAAACCTGTTCCAGAGCGCTCAGGACCTCAGACTGTGGCAAAGATTCACCTTCCAACAGGACAAAGCACACAGTCAAGACAACGCAGGAGTGGCTTCGGGACAAGTCTCTGAATGTCCTTGAGTGGCCCAGCGAGAGCCCGGACTTTAACCCGATCGAACATCTCTGGAGAGACCTGAAAATAGCTGTGCAGCGATGCTCCCTAACCAACCTGACAGAGCTTGAGAGCATCTGCAGAGAAGAATGGGAGAAACTCCCCAAATACAGGTGTGCCAAGCTTGTAGCGTCATAGACGAGGCTGTAATTACTGCCAAAGTTGCTTCAACAAAGTACTGAGGGAAGGGTGTGAATACTTATGTTTTTTATAAAAACATTTTTAGAATAAATTAGCAAACATTTCTAAAAACCTGTTTTTGCTTTGTCATTATGGGGTATTTTCTGTAGATTAATGAGGGGAAAAAACTATTTAATCAATTTTAGAATAAGCCTGTAACCTAACAAAATGTGGAAAAAGTCAAAGGGTCTGAATACTTTCCGAAGGCACTGTATTTTAGAATGTAATAATAATTGAAACATTGGCACGGTCTAAAAAAAAGTGGTAGCTAATGGCCTACTTTTCCCCCCATGCTTTTTGGGGGAGGGGGCTTCTATATTAGGCCCTATATGTACAATTATATAACATTTGAGGTCCTGAAAGTCCTTGAATTTGACTTGCCAATGTCTGTATGAACCCTGCTTAAAGGATGTATAGTCCTAGGCCTATGTTGCTGTATAGGTGGAGTTATGGGTCTATTCACTTTTATTCCTCTACTCATGTGGAACTGCATGAAAATCTTTTTTGTTCAAATCATTTTGTAATATTGATCTCAATGTCACAGATTGTCCCCATCTACACTTTTGGGCAGTGGTGGAAAAAGTACCCAATTGTCATACTTGAGTAAAGTAAAGATACCTTAATAGAAAATTAAGTAAAAGTGAAAGTCACCCAGTAAAATACTGCTTGAGGAAAAGTCTAAAAGTATTTGGTTTTAAATATACTTCAGTATAAAAAAGTAAATGCATTCCAAAAATATACTTGAGTATCTAAAGTAAAAGTATAAATAATTTAATTCCTTATATTAAGCAAACCAGGCTGCACCATTTTCTTGTTGTTTTAAATTCACGGATAGCCAGGGGCACACTTCAACACACCTTTTACCAACAAAGCATGTGTGTTCAGTGAGTCCGCCAGATCAGAGGCAGTAGGGAAGTTGTCTTGACAAGTGTGTGAATTGGACCATTTTTCTGTCCTGCTAAGCATTCAAAATGTAACGAGTATTTTTGGGTGTCAGGGAAAATGTATGGAATAAAAAGTACATTATTTTCTTTAGGAATTTAAAGTAAATGTTGCAAAAAATATATAAATAGTAAGTACAGATACCCCCAAKAATTACTTAAGTAGTACTTTAAAGTATTTTATACCACTGCTTTTGGGTGAAGGGTATTGAATCTGAACACAACTTTTCAAATTCCAGGCATACAACCAAAACTAAGCAAGCTATATCTATCTGAACATGTCTGTGCACATCTATTGCCTCTCACATCCTTCAGAGTCCCTAGCGTGACCTCCTACCCCAATCTTTTTGTCCTTCCAGTTTATCGTTTCCTGCAGGTCAAACACCTCTCTGGTGAAGGTATCTAAGTTAGTCTGGATTTGCTGGTTCTTCTGTAGTGGTATTGCGTACAGACAGAGTGAATGGGGATACAGGGTAAAACAATGAAATTGATTAAAAGGATAGAAAGAGACATGACAGGATAAATTTAGAGGAAAAATAAGAAATGCAGATAAAAGACAAAAACATTGAATAGAAATTGAGTGAGAGCGACGAAAGGTAAGAGACCGAAAAAGACCAGAAAATGTTATGGAGAAGAGATCATTTAAATATAGAGAGACGAGGCAAAGAAACATGATAAAGAGCAGACGGAGAAACAGAGTGATGTCAAAAGACACTGGGATGAATGCGAGACAGAGAGAGAAGCACAGTCTCACACTTTGGATCCTCATCGAGACACTGCAGTACAGAGACTACAGGACTGTAGAGAATGGAACTGTAGAAAGAGGTGTAGAACAGATTGCCACCAAATGTTTGCTTTCTTAGTGCAGGCATACCTCTATGAGCTCATCTCTCTGGCGGATTCCCTCTTTTAACTCCACTTGTTTGTGCTGCAGGACTGTGCATGTGTGCTTTTGTCTTTCTAGTTCCTGGAATGAAAGAGAAAGGACTGTTGTAAGACTCAATGACAAAGGGCAAAAAATTCATCAAACAATCTAAAGTCTCAACCCCCCCCCCCGCAATATTCCATTGGTGTTTACACCTATACCCTTTTACAGACAGACTTCACAGTATCTTTTTATTTTGAAKTCATACATTCTTGCAGAGATGAGCCTTTTATATCTCCCGTGCACATGACAGCAAGGGTAGGAGTAGACGTGGGCCAATGTGGGTGGATGTCTATTTTAATAAATCCATTGAATATAAATCATCACAAAGAATTCCATTAATCATTTGTTTTAGGCAGGTCCTAAGAAACATAAGACTAACAATTTATCTTCAAAAGAATGTCATATTTTTTTGTTTAACTATGTTACTGGTCAGTAAAAGGCTGCATGTAATCTATAGTTGTTTTGTTCATTAAACAAACAAGACACAGGCTATTCTGATCACAGTCAACACACATTTTACAGTAGGCTAAGAATAATGAAATAACAGAATAAAATCCAAGGAATATTTTTTCCCACAGAACTTGCATCTTGGCAACATGTGGAACCTGTCATAATTGTTTTTCTTCTAATAATACAATTTTGAAACAGAGCCCAGGGCAAGCCCATGCTTTTATGATCCACGTTTCATCTCTTTCCAACCCTCACTCTGCTTGGTTACATTGAGTGTATCATCGTCATTATACCGATAGAAAAGAACATCAATCTATATTTGAGTTGTGTTCATATTTCACAACCTCCTCTGGCTTTTGGCGCTGCCTATATGCGGTCGTGGACCTCAGGAAACAGCAGAGGGAGCACCCCCCCTATCCACATCGAGGGGACAGCAGTGGAGAAGGTGGAACGTTTTAAGTTCCTCGGCGTACACATCACGGACAAACTGAAATGGTCCACCCACACAGACAGTGTGGTGAAGGCGGCGGAAGGGCGCCTCTTCAACCTCAGGAGGCTGAAGACATTTGGCTTGTCACCCAAAACCCTGACAAACCTTTACAGATGCACAATTGAGAGCATCCTGTCGGGCTGTATCACCGCCCACAACTGCAAGGTTCTCCAGAGGGTGGTGCGGTCTGCACAACACATCACCGGGGGCAAACTACCTGCCCCCCAGGACACCTACAGCACCCGATGTCACAGGAAGGCCAAAAAGGTCATCAAGGACAACAACCAACCGAGCCACTGCCTGTTCACCACGCTACCATCCAGAAGGCGAAGTCAGTACAGGTGCATCAAATCTGGGAACGAGAGACTGAAAAACAGCTTCTATTCTCACGGCCATCAGACTGTTAAAACAGCCATCACTAACACAGAGAGGCTGCTGCCTACATACAGACTTGAAATCATTGGCCACTTTAATAAATGGATCACTAGTCACTTTAATAATGCCACTTTAATAATGTGTACATATCTTGCATTACTTATCTCATATGTATATGTATATTTTCTTATTCCATTCCTTTACTTTGATGTGTGTGTATAAGGTAGTTGTGGAATTGTTAGATATTGCTGCACAAGAATTTCTCTACACCCGCAATAACATCTGCTAACCATATGTATGTGACCAATAAAATTGGATTTGAAGTAAAATAACAGGCCTACACTTGATTTAGGCTACATTATTGCATGCTAAACGTTTCTGATCAGAGATAGATGAGCAAACGAATAAAGATGAGCCATACCACCTCCACTGATTTGCCCAGACAGAGAATTAACCGAATATACAGAGAGAACCAGAGAAACAAAATCACATTGATTAAGACAAGTACAGGCGTTTTGGTCAGGAGTAGGCTACTAAGTGACAGCGAGGAAAGAGAAAAATAATCCACTTGTTAAGCTACATAACATGCTGGCAAAACGTTCTCATCAGTGCTCATAAATGAGCCAACTAGACGAGATGATCATGAACAGCACTCACCTCAACTTAGCTGACATTTCCGAGGCCTAACAAATATTCAAACGGAGATTCAGTGAAAAGAAAAATCGGACATTC
Organism: Salvelinus sp. IW2-2015; assembly: GCF_002910315.2. Lineage (NCBI taxonomy): Eukaryota > Metazoa > Chordata > Actinopteri > Salmoniformes > Salmonidae > Salvelinus > Salvelinus sp. IW2-2015. Next base: position 4,329,827 of record NC_036865.1, on the reverse strand, counting down.
ATTAAATGATTTATCAAGACCCCGCGCATGTCACAAAGCAGAGCGAAACAGTGCTGAAATAGTTGACCACACGTGGTAGATTATTGCTTCAATCAAATCTATTACAACAATTGGGAGTTTCAGTAAGCAAGAGTATGCCTTCAATTGCATTAGCCTACTTTATTCCAATGTTTCATCATTCAGTGATAATTATTCCTACAGCCATTCTTTATGGACCCATCCAGTTGTGGTTAAGAAAACAGTGCATGTGGTGGGCTATGTGAAGAGATGGGTGAAGTGKCATGCCTCGCAAAGTTTACAACTGCCAGGATGATAGTAAGCCGTACACACAATTTTACCGCAATCATGATTAAACTCACAAAAAAAGGACCTTGTGTCTCAAAGATAATTCGTAAAAATCAAAATAACTTCACAGATCTTCATTGTAAAGGGTTTAAACACTGTTTCCCATGCTTGTTCAATGAACCATAAACAATTAATCAACATGCACCTGTGGAACGGTCGTTAAGACACTAACAGCTTACAGACGGTAGGCAATTAAGGTCACAGTTATGAAAACTTAGGACACTAAAGAAGCCTTTCTACTGACTCTGAAAAACACAAAAAGAAAGATGCCCAGGGTCCCTGCTCATCTGCGTGAACGTGCCTTAGGCATACTGCAAGGAGGCATGAGGACTGCAGATGTGGCCAGGGCAATAACTTGCAATGTCCGTACTGTGAGACGCCTAAGACAGCGCTACAGGGAGACAGGACGGACGGCTGATCGTCCTCGCAGTGGCAGATCACGTGTAACAACACCTACACAGGATCGGTACATCCTAACATCACACCTGCGGAACAGGTACAGGATGGAAACAACAACTTCCCGAGTTGCACCAGGAACGCACAATCCCTCCATCAGTACTCAGACTGTCCGCAATAGGCTGAGAGAGGCTGGACTAGGGGCTTGTAGGCCTGTTGTAAGGCAGGTCCTCACCAGACCTCACCGGAAACAACCTCGCCTATGGCCACATACCCAACGTCGCTGGACCAGACAGGACTGGCAAAAAGTGCTCTTCACTGACGAGTGGTGGTTTTGTCTCACCAGGGGTGATGGTACAGCCATTGTCAGTAGATCTCATGGTCAGACTGACTATGGTGCAGTTTGACTTGGCTGCTTTACTGATTGTAAGACCTGCACACATGAACTGCAAGTACAGTGCCCTCCACTAATATTGGCACCCTTGGTAAATATGAGAAACAAATGTATTGATTATCCTCTTGGGTGTTTCATTCAAAAATATTTAGAAAAATCTAACCTAAGTAAAATAATTGAAAGAAAAAATGCATTCTCATATATATGTGCGCCACAATTATTGGCACCAGGTCATTAAATACTTTGTGCAACTTCCCTTTGCCAAGATAACAGCTCTTCTCCTATAATGCGTAATGAGGTTGGAGAACACATGGCAAGGGATCTGAGACCATTCCTCCATACAGAATCTCTCCAGATCCTTCAGATTCCAAGGTCCATGATACTATGTGTTCTAACAAGTTGTCCAGGGCCTTTGGAAGAAAAACAGCCCCACAACATCAAAGATRCACCTCCATAGTTCACAGTGGGGATGAGGTACTTTTCTGCATGGCTATCTTTGTCTACGCCAAACCCACCTCTGGTGTTTGTTTCCAAAAAGCTCTATTTTGGTCTCATCTGACCATAGAACCTGGTCCCAATGAAAGTTCCAGTAACGTTTGGCAAACTGTAGGCGCTTGAGTTTGTCGTTTGATGACAGCAAAGGCTTTTTTTTATGGCAACCCTCCCAAACAACTTGTGGTTATGTCTGATCTTAGTTTTGGAGACATTCTGACTAAGATCCAAGAAACGTCTGCAATTCTCCAGCTGTGATCCTTGGGAGATTTTTTGGCCACTCTAACCATCCTCCTCACTCTGTGCGGGGTCAATATACACACTTTCTCTTCCAGACCACATGTTAACATCTCCAGTTGCTTTAAACTTCTTAATTATATCCCTGATAGTGGAAATGGGCATTTTTCAAATGTTGAGCTATTTTCTTATAGCCATTTCCTGATTTGTGCAGCTCAACAACCTTTTGTCGCACATCATTACTGTATTCTCGGGTRTTTCCCATAGTGAAACAGGAAGTCATGGCTTACCTCTTAAGTGTTCCTAATCACTCAGAACTTAAAGACGTAAAACATGAATGGGAATACACTTCAGTTAGATTTTACTTAAGAATTTCTAGAGGTGCCAATAATTGTGGCACACTTTTCAGAGAAAAATAGTTATTTCATTTATTTCACCTTTATTTTTATTTATTTATTACTATTTTTTTTTTTTTTTTAATCATCTTACTTCAATTAAAAAGTTAGATTTTTGTGAATATTTTGAATGATAGACCAAGAGGATAAACAGCAAAAAAATGAATTCCCACAGCCCGTTTTTCTCATATTTACCAAGGGTGCCAATATTACTGGAGGGCACTGTGTGTGGACAAGTTGATAATGTGGTTGGAGACTTTGCTGCAATTTGTATATACTCGCCTCGGTCCGAGTTTGCATGTGTTAACACCAGATGATAAAGGTTATCTACGATGCTGTGTGTGTGTGTGTGTTTAACACTTCACCTTAGACTTGTCCTCAGTTTCCCTCCGCATCTCGGCCATCTGCTCTTCCATCTCCTCGATCACGTCCTTGAGTGTGTCCACGTTGTAGACGAGGTTGGCTTTGTCGTTGTCCAGCTGTGCGTTCGATACCATGGCCTTTTTATACTTCTCCTCCACCTCCGAGAGCGACTCCTACCAGGGACACACACAGARGTTTACACACTTAACCATGGTGGGAACTAGCATAGAAAAAGAACGACTATTATTACTATAGTAATTACATTTATTTATGGGAGATACAGCTACACGACCACACTGGTAATAGAACACTACATTTACTCTTACATTCCTTTAGTATCTCAACTAGGAAACCATGTTTGGGATGTTGGAAAAACACTGGCGACAGACAGACACTGCTATAGATGTTGGGTAGGGTGCAGTTCAATTAAAATGTAACCTTTATTTTTCAGTCTCACCTTCAAATGAGTTCAATTCAATATGACGCATTTTAACAGTGACTAGAGCTCTTGCGCTAAATGAACAATACTAATATAAAAAAAACATACAATTTATGTACACTAGTAGTACCTTAAATAAGACCTAAAACAGAGGAAAGGCTCTATCTCAAGGGTTCCACCYGTTGTCCATCTCAGGTTTGATTGTGTTTAAGAATCTGGGGTGGTTGAAACGTCATCACAARGCTCCCCACCTTGGAATTGTCTCACATTGTAATCAATGACAAAACCCGAGATGGACAAGTGATAAAAACTGATACACTTGATACCAATTGTGGATTGATTCATTCGGAGGAATGATTCAAGGCAGTGATGAAAAGGCATCTGAAAAAAAAAACTACTCGAGGCCAAAGAACAAAAATATATCAAAACATGAGCAAGTTCAGCTATTGGGTTTGTAAAGTACTTTTTTTTTTAAACACAAATTTACTTCCTCAGACTCAGAGAAAAGTGACATTTTTAGGGTGGCTACAGAAAAGAAGCCAGGAGGCCATTCAGTGCTGTGTGAATGAAAGCTTGTCGTCATTTTCTGGGTAGGACTACAAACCCTGAAACCCATCCAACAGGCAGAGGATTGCTGCAAGACAAGACAATTCTTAGTCTTGCTCTTACCCCCAAGCACTGCTGGGGTTCAAGCAAGGCTTTCCATCCTTTCCATTACCAGTGAGTTTCAAACTGAGCAAGAAAGGTCATGCAGGGAACATGCCATCAGACAGGGAGCCAAGATAGAAATGAGTGCTTTTGGTGTTACAGTTAGCGGTTAGTCAGTGGAGCCCTAGAGGGGGTGAGGGAGGGGGAGACGTAGGTACAGTGGGGTTAGTGATGCCATAAGGCTCCCAGAGGACAAGAGAAGGCATGCTGCGAGCTCAGGCCCCTCTACCTTCAGCTCTTTAAGCCCCTGCATGTACCGCCCCTCTACATCCTGAATCTGGTCCTTTAGATCATAGATATCCTGTAGAGCAGACGGGAGGAAGGGTTGGTTGGGGCGAATCGGGGGAAACCAGGGAGAATTAAGGACAGATGGACAGATTTAAGACAGAGCACCCGTGCTGTTGGCATCTGAAGACAGTCATTTACCCAACGGTATGCACAGGCATACACAAGGACAGCTTTATAGGAAGTCGAAGAAACATGTCACTTCCAGTCTTCCCGTGCATACATGGAGTCAACACGTAACGTTCCAGATCATCTCTGAACTCAAATAAAACAGTAGTGAGGAAAAGAGTAAACTACTACACATGGTTCACTGTAAAAAGTAACTTATATTTCAAATCGATTTGACATTTGAATGTTATTAGTGTTTTAGATTACATTGGTACTGATACTGGTACTGACACACAACTCTTATCTAACCGTATAATGACAGGTTGTAATTAAACCTTGTAATCAATGAAATGTATTCATATAGACRTTTTTTTTTTTTTTTTTTTATATATTTCTTTTTTTACATCAGCCGATGTCAAAGTGCTATAAAGAAACCCAGCCTAAAACCCCAAACAGCAAGCAATGCAGATGTAGACGCACGGTGGCTAGGAAAAACTCAGTTGAAAGGCAGAGGAACCTAGGTAGAAACCTAGAGGAAACAAGCTCTGAGGGGWGGCCAGTCCTCTTCTGGCTGTGRCGGGTMGAGATTATAACAGWACATGGCCAAGATGTTCAAACATTCATAGATGACAAGCAGGGTCAAATAATAATAATAATAATCACAGTGGTTGTAGAGGGGGCAACAGGTCAGCACCTCAGGAGTAAATGTCAGTTGGCTTTTCGTAGCTGAGCATTCAGAGTGGTGTTTATGCAATGGTGTTTATGCAACTGGTGGTGGTGGTGTGTGTATGTGTACCCTCAATTCACTCAGACTGGTGTCAGGATCGACAATGCTGCCTGTGTCTGCACTGCCCCGTCTCGAGGAGGTCCCCCCCAGGGAGGCCAGTGTGGCCGGGGAGAGGCCGGGAGTGGTGCAGCGCGAGGATGGCTAGAAAAGAAAACAACACAAAGCACCTTAGTCAAGAGCTCAAGTCAACGCAGTACATAACGGACACACCCCAGGACTGTCATTCAACACTGACACTACTGGGCCCTGGCTTAACTGATCCACCCATTCAGTTCCAACCAGCCCCACTAAGATTATATATCACCCCGGTATTACCACAGCTCTATGCGGAGGATATGAGGAAACTTAACAATATGGACCTGAACGGTGTGGCGATTTAATGATTTAGACCTACATTGGTCACGGTCATCATTGATACAAATAAAATGGCCTGAAGACACGAAAACGGGATCTCTCCCCTGCTTGTTGTACTCACCCGGCTGTAGTCTACGAAGGTCTTATCACATTTTTCATCCAGCTGAAAAGAAACAAGGAAACAACCATTTAAAAACAGACATGCCGACGGCCTCCGCATGCGTGAACTGATTTCATATCCAAAGTGGCACATGCTTGATGCCAAACCTGATCACACCCTGCAAATCTGTTAGTAGATGGGGTATGAATTAGGGACTGCTGCATGTTCATAGATCATACCAGGCATAGACACACAGGTTATTYAGAACAGAGAACTTTATTCAATTGTCTTTATTTGCAGCAAACACATGCTMTGAAGACACAAAACTAGCCATAATGCTATTCATAACTAGCCTAGTCCCAGATCTGTTATGTGCTAAATAGCCAACACATTGACAATGACTATAGGAGTTGGCTATACAGCAAGCACATAACTGGGCATCAGTATGAAAACACAGGCTGTGAGAAATCGTCCCAAAACACTGTGTGTTACGTGTCCACAACTGCAATCCAGTGCATTCCATCGCACGCCAGTGTGTTGATGGCGGGTAACTTACAGCGTCCAGGTCGTCTGGGATACACAGGTCATCCAGGTCAGACACAACGCTGCCCCTGCGGTTGGAGCGGCTGAAATAGTCAGCGGCCGACTCACTGACGTCAGAGAAATCAGACGACTATTGAGCAGATACAGGGTGGGGGGGGACAGACGGATGGTAGAGATAGTGAACGAGGGAGAGGAAGGAAATGAGGTCAGAGGAAAACATGGAAAGTCTAAGAGAGAGAGAGCCATAGGGCATAGGCCTACATCCAGTCAGTGTGTAATGAAATGTCAACTAAAGGGTAAAAAATAATAAAAAGGAACCGAATAGATACGTTGTCCATTTTACAACGGAAATTGAAAAGGATAGAATGAAGCCTGCATATAACGGTGGGTGCTGCACACAGACAAGATAGCAGCAAGGCACACCCAAAAAGGTCCCCAAAAGGGAGASATCCAAAGTAAATAACCCATATATAAACCCTAGAAACAGTGCCTGTAACTATTAAATCCCCCCTCCAGAGCSTAACCTAACCCCAGGGTCTCACCACGCTGTCTCTCCTGCCGCGACTGTAGCGCTCCTGGGACACGGTGCTGGCAGTGTCGTCGTCAGAGGAGTTCTGTGAGGAGCATGAACAGTCAGGATCCCCCCCCTTATCAGAGTACTGTGTCCACATGCACTTGGCACACACCTCACSGACAGTGAAAAGGAGTCTCCGTTCACACACGTCAAATCAGATGCATTTTCATTTGCTACTGAAGCTCTCGAGCTACGATGACCTTCACAAGCTAATAAAGCCTACTGGCATTCTGTATCTGGATTATACAAAAAAACTACTTTTTAGGTCCATCAGGTCGTGTAATTAGGCTGATCTGACCAAATAATACGGAGTAGAACTCGAACAAATTGACGAGAGAGTAGTCCCATCAGCCTACATCGTCTTGACCTGTAAACCACTGCGTGCAACACATGGCACCTCAAAACCACAAATGCAATAAAGTGAAAGATACTATACACTTTGCCAATTAATTGTCTATCCAGTCACTGCTATATATTAAAAATGTGCAAGGCACTTAACCCTAATTTGCCGCAMGGGCGCCGTGCTACTATGGCTGACTGTAAAACACCACATTTCACTGCACCTATCCAGTGTGTGACAACAAAACATCCATTTATGCACCCCTAGGCGTGACGTGAGGATGCCTAGGGAAGAGGGTGTYGGTAGGTAGCCTGTTAGTAATGGCAGTGTGTGGGTTTAAGTATGGRGGAGAGTCTCAGTTCCAGGCTTGGGAGTATGGTAACGCCAGACTAGGTTAGTGTACACCATGCAGGTGGTGTGACTGAATATGGGGCTCACCACAGGGCTGCTCCGGGTGGAGCACCAGCTGTACTCAGAGGGCTGTAGTGGGAAGGGGGACACACACACACAGCATTGACAGGGTGGGGACACAGACAGGCCAGTATGCTGCTGGCCCTGGTGACATCATTAAACACTATTCAATTAGACACACAGAACACTTACGGTATGCACTTGAGAACCAGTGTACGAGCCATACAGACCYTCGTCATTTATAGAAGCCTGAAGGCACAAGGGAGAGAGCATCCAGAACTCAYCAACGCACAAGAGGGAGCAACGACCTCAGTCAGAGAATCTTACAGGCCGAGTAGCACGCCTTTCTCAATACTAACTAAATATAAACAGTGGGATGTTTCCTGCATCAACCGATTGCTGTAGTTATTCTTAGTAGAAAGCCACTGATCTGACAAAAAGCCATATATCTTATCAATCATAGCCCACCAGACCGCATAACCTCGGCCCCACTAAGTGGCCACGGTGACCATTYGACCCAAATATAAATGACCTAGGGAGAACCCTGSCCATGGCTATCAGATGTATCAGAGAGGACTGGGGTCTGGTCTTCTTTGAAGGTGATATGAAGGCATGAGTGCGACACTGACCAGGCTGTAGCTGCGCGTCAGCCCCGAACCAGAGCCAGCGGTGGAGGCCACAGACGGGGCCTGTGAGGAGGGGAGAGGTAGAGGAGAAGGGGTGTGGGACAGTTAGAGGACAGCCACAGAAAGCAGGGGTGGGGAGTTGGTAGGAAAGTGTCCCCAGTGTGAGGAGAAACAAACGCCATTTCCCTGAGGCCCTGAGAATACGACTACAGAGTGAAGCGACCGTCCCCGTCAACTGAAAATGGATGAGGTGTTGCATGTACGTCATTGAGGTCCAACAGCAACTTCATTACAATGAATAACTAACTACTGTAAACCTTTGAGTGCAAACACACACGGACACTATAAAAGCCCTCTGGGCGTAGTTAACCATTCACAAAGGGCCACCTCAAATGCAGTTTATACGTCCCATAAACTTGAGTAGATAAAAAACGCTATTCTTCTTTAAGTAGTTTCAGTTCAACTAACTAGCTTTCGCCACTTCATCTAGACAGGGAAGGGCTAGAAATAGGCCAGGACTGAAGAGYAGGACAAACCCGAGGCTGATAGGTGGAAGTAGTGGGAGCAGGAAGTTTGGTGGTGTTCTTTAAGCTGCTGTAGTTCCTCTGATCGTGGTACAAGCCAGTCTGGAGGAMGGAGAGGATGAGTGGAATAGTATGATATGACCATAAACAGAGACAGGGGGAAATGAATAATGCACAATAACATGCCAAAGCTGTGACATGCCTTTCCATATTTATTTTGGAATTTTGCACTATCAAAAATTGAAAGTATCACAGGGCACGGATTATGTCTATAACGGAACAATTATGTAATACATAAAAGCGTGCACAAAGAGAGAAAAACAACTTCCTAGATAGATTTTCTCAATTACATTGGCCACCAATGTAAATAGGTCCAATTAACTGCTTCCAGTTAGGCACCCAGTTAGGCACTCACACTAGGAGAGAACACACACACACACTGACCAGCAGGCCCTTCCTGGAGCTGCTGGACACGGGAGTCTTCTTATGCAGGTCGTTGTACACAGAGCTCTGGCATGGAAGAGAGGTCATGAATGGGGGAACAACAGAAGTTAACTCACGCTACCAAAGCAAATCTTACTTAGGGTCACAGTGACCCAAGACCCAAAGCAATGGAAAGTTGCAATAATGTTTCCAGAATTATACAATTACTCCTGTCTGAACACTGACTGAATTTGGGCAGCARACGCACCAAATATTGAACAGCTTGTTGCTTTGCGACTATAGAAATATAATCAATAGAACCCAGCTAGCACATAARGTTCTGAGAACCATGTTTCATAGAGCTTGGTGAGTGTGTTTGTCCTATCGTTATTTTGCATACAACCMTCCCATAAGGTTTCCTCATGGTTCTATTTAAACTAATACTCTCAAATTGTTCAGAGAACGTTAACAAACAACGTTCTTCTATGGGAGTCCAGTACTTTAGCATAACGTTTTCTGCAGACTTCATGGTTCAATTTCAWGTCCAGTTCTCAGAACATTAAGAAAACTTTCCATAAAAAAACCCCCAGAAAACATTAGTAACGTTCAAAGAACGTTCTAAAGTTATTTAAAATCATACATTCTGTTCCCAACATCAAAACTCTCAATCCTCTATCTTGTTAAGTGTGTTCTGGTGTGTAGGCTGCGCCCACTAATTGGCCACACCTTATTTTAATATGTGCTAGTTTTCATTTGAAAATGTGGTGTGTTTGAATAGACAAAAATGTACAGCTTTGTATGACAAAAAACAAAAAATATGGCGTGCTAGCTAGCTCTATCATGGTGGCGCAGTGGACTAGTTCCATGGATAGGAAGCAGAAGATCATAGGTTTGAATCTCACTGACGCCATGCCACAATAAAAAAAAATACATATTTGCATGATTAAAGCCTTTTGCTAATTCATTTACATGTGTCCTATCTGTGCTTGGAGTTCAAAACAGTTAACCCAAACTAAGCTAGCAATGTTTTCAGAGTGTTATTTAATAACCTATAATTCCTGTTCTCCGTTAATAAAACCTCCCAGGAAAACTTTCAGGGAACCATAGAAAAACWTTCTCAGAACCTCCCTGAAAAATGTACGAAATTTTAAACTTCAGTTCTCAGAACGTTTTAATGGCCAATTACTAGCTTACGTTCCCACCAAACACTTACGTTCCCACAACTTCCAAGGAACAAAACGTGCTAGCTGGGTAGCGTTTTGGTAGTTTACATTGTAAACTCATTGGTATGCTCAAAATGGCTGTCAATCCTGACTTGAATGGTCACTTTCGTTCTATGGATTCTTTCTCTTCGCAAATCTCAAAATACAAATCGCGGGAAATGCATTTGGAAAGCAAATGCCTACTGCTGAAAAGAGAAGACTAATTTGTCAGTAGAAGCTAAAAAATTAAAATCTCAACGAACAGCACTGTTTTTCAAAGTAGCTCAGACCTATCTCGAGACCATCACCTGTACGGTGAGCCCAGGCTACACATATTCATGCTATCCATCTTCATTATAGGGTGAGTCAGTACCACTGGAAAGTTGATTTAGTAGCCTACTGTAGCTTATCATATTTATATATTTCCTCCTAATATTGTACAATCTGTGTTTCTTCCTTCTTTCAAGACCAGTGCCCGGTTATCTTAGAACCATAAGGATCCTATGGTTCTAACAATGAACTTCTCCTAAGATGCTTTTGGGAAACCCGGCACAGGCCTTTATTTATCTGCTTGACAGTGTCAGAGTAGCCACTCATTTCAGAATTTGTGTAGTATTAAAAAAAGATTCTGATGTCTTCTGTCATAAAGGCCTAAATGACATAGAATTGCATGAAATGCATTCATAAAAAAGGACAAGTATTCTGTAAGATGTGCGCACTCTARATGATTTACGCAAGTTCTTTTAGTTGAAAATCAGTCACTAACCACATTTCCATCCACAGTTTWATGCAAGTRCAACCAACTAMATCTAAAGAAAATCACGACAGCTGTGATGGAAACGGAGATGGCACAATTTGATAAATGCTGACAGATAATTGGTTTGTTAGACATCGTTTGATCTTTTTGTCTGTAAAATGTATTYTGTGAGAAATGGCGGTGGAAACGCCTTTACGATGCTAATATTGATATAGTAACCATCYCATTGAAGCAAACTTGGGGGTCACYCGATATGGTGTGTGTGGTCCTCCAGCTACGACTCGGGAAACCATAAAGTTCATTAGACTTCAGATGAAATAAGTTATGATGAACTTCAGGGGTGGTGAATGTGCCCGGTGATGAGCTTGATGTTGCTTTGCAATAAATATCGAGGGTCTTATTCTGGTGTAATGATCAATGCATGACAAATTCTCACTCTTATCCGTAATAATCTTACGTGGCCTAGACTTTGTTGAAGCACCTTTGGCAGCGATTACAGCCTCGAGTCTTCTTGATTATGACACTACAAGCTTGGCACAGCTTTATTTGGGGAGTTTCTCCCATTCTTCTCTGCAGATCCTCTCAAGCTCTGTCAGGTTGGATGGGGAGTGTCACAGCTATTTTCAGGTCTCTCCAGAGATGTTCGATCGGGTTCAAGTCTGGGCTCTGGCTGGGCCACTCAAGGACATTCAGAAACTTGTCCCGAAGCCACTCCTGCGTTGTCTTGGCTGTGTGCTTAGGGTCATTGTCCTGTGGCTGTCTCTTATACACATCTAGATGTGTATAAGAGACAGGTGCTGCAGAGATGGATGTCCTTCTGGAAGGTTCTCCCATCTCCACAGAGGAACTCTGGAGCGCTGTTAGAGTGACCATCGGGTTTTTGGTCACCTCCCTGACCAAGGCCCTTCTCCTAAAATGCCTGTCTCTTATACACATCTAGATGTGTATAAGAGACAGGTCTTATTCTGGTGTAATGATCAATGCATGACAAATTCTCACTCTTATCCGTAATAATCTTACGTGGCCTAGACTCGCTGTTGGCTAGAGTGCAGATGCCAAAACCAGAGTAGGCACATTTGCTATTTAACGCAACAGTTTGTGACAAAATTATGAGTAGAGTTGAAAATGCGATGGTAAGTGAAACATAAAATTTATGTGCAGTGTCAACACGCACCGATTTTTTATCCACAAAAATGTTATATTTTTGCCAAGGCAGCAGCTACTCTTCCTGGGGTCCAGCAACAAAAAGGCAGATATATACAATTAAAAACATTACATGAACAAACATTAAAAACTCCAAGCAGGCTGTCATGTGCCTTTTACTGAGGAGTGGTTTCCGTCTTGCCATTCTACAATAAAGGCCTGATAGGTGGAGTGCTGCAGAGATGGATGTCCTTCTGGAAGGTTCTCCCATCTCCACAGAGGAACTCTGGAGCGCTGTTAGAGTGACCATCGGGTTTTTGGTCACCTCCCTGACCAAGGCCCTTCTCCCAAGATTGCTCAGTTTGGCAGTGCGGCCAGCTCTAGGAAAAGTCTTGGTGGTTCCAAACTTCTTCCATTTAAGAATGTTGGAGCTGTCTCTTATACACATCTAGATGTGTATAAGAGACAGGTTTATATTTTTGTTCAGTGTATAACAAAAGACAGATGAAAGTCACTTTTACTGTGAATGAATCCATACAAGCTCAGCAAGAGACAAGTACATACAGTGGAGCGGGAACTCTTCAGAGAGGAGCAACCCTTCACAGAGGAGCTACCCTTCACAGAGGAGCTACTCTTCAGAGCCGAGCTATTGGACAGGCCGTCAGACTGGGGAGAGAACAAGGTTCATGTGAAATATGATCGTCACAAGATAAAAACAGCCAATAGGCGGCTGTTGGCAGAGATCTCAAACTGGTGGCCCGCGGGCCAGATGCGGCCCATGCGCCAATTTAATGTGGCCGGTTGTCTTAGTAAATACAGCCCTCACGGGAAGACCGAATGTGGTCCCGCAGGATAAACAAGTTTGAGACCCCTGCTCTTAGGAATGACAGACAGACGTGCTGTGAGTGTGTTCGCACTGCAGATTACTAAAAAGTTYTGAGAACGAACGGCACACCACACCAAGTCATAGCTACATTTTGACAGTTGGTGCATGACACTACAAAACTGTGAGGTTAAATGATAAGCTAAATGTCTTTTTCATTAGGCAAATGTGTTAGTAATGGACATTGAATTGTTTATTAAACACTATCACGCTGAGTCATTTGCAGTAGCCTGGTAATTTGTCTTTAGACTTCAGTGTTAATGTAACCATCTCAGCTGTTTGAATGTCATTACAAACCACAAGGATGTTAGCCTAGCCCATGACAACATAGAATATAGCCCTGCCTAATATATCCCAGCTATCTTCCTGTGTCCCCCAGCTGTGAATTCAACACTGGTCTTTTAATGGGCCAGCAAACCCATTCCCATTTCCCTTCTGCACAATCAGTCATGCCATCCAGCCCACTTTTACCTGGAAACACACACATGCACACACCCGACACACAGACGCACCACCAGGTCTCTTCGATGAGAGGTGCTGGCCAGGCTTTTATAAGATGAGCTGCCCAGGTCTCGCAATGAGGAGGTTGACTTCAAAAACCAGAACACACACACACAACAACAGAATTACTCAAGGACCATTGATGTATTCCAATTTTTAACAAATAATGAGACACATAAGCCAATGCTGTCTCGACAAGGTCAACGGTTTCACACATCAGTGTGGTCTTTCCAATAGAAATCTACCTCCATATTAATAGTCAAGACTAAAATAACGGACATGACACGGTCAATGAGACTACGTAATGTACACACCCTGTAGCTTCCAGTGCTACGGACCGACATGACATCATCATCCTGCTGCAGAGAAACACGGGGGACAGACAAATAGGACGTCAAGACAAGTCAGGAAATAAGATAAAAAGGTGASAAAGAGATGAGATAAAGTATACAGACCCGCCGATGATGGCTACTGGATCTAGTYCTAGTTCCAGAGTGCCGGGCCTTCTCTGTGTCGGCCTGGAGACGGAGAACGTTGGAACTTAGAGGAGAGGGAGATGCAAAGGAAGGCTAATACTCGACATGCGATGACGTAACCACGCATAACACATCTTGATGTTAATGTTAGTCKAAAAAAATCTCCAACAACCTGTGCAGCTCCATTAATCCATCAGAAACACTACAACAGGAGCTGTTCAACCACACAGACAAAAGATAAAGGAGGAAACCTGTGTTTCCACACAGTAATTCCTTTGAAAAGTTACTAGCTAGTACACACACATCTTTTCGCTGGGTCGTTTCACCTGAAAAAGGATCTCGATACCCACATTCTCAGATTGTTCTGGAATCGTTTGTCATTTTATTTTTAATTACAACTTGTGAGTCGCTAGAGCGCGATGAGACAGGGACATCCCGGCCGGCCAAACCCTCCCCTAACCCGGACGACGCTGGGCCAATTGTGTACCGCCTCATGGGTCTCCCGGGGTGCTTATGTATGCCAGTTAGGCTCTACACCCCTTGTAAAGCTAATTAAATGTGCTTCATTTTAAGAAGTTATTTGGCAACTTTAGTTGTGCTACAAATCAAAACATAGGCCMATGAGCTAGGCTACATGAGGTGTGCGACTATGATTCAAAAAAGTCACAAATAAAAAGGTATTGTTTCTTGCCTTAAGCTGGGCATCATGTATAACAATATATAATTCACAAGTTACAGACTAATATGGTCACCCATCAGACTATTCTTGATGTCATCTTCTCTTTACATACAGTTGAAGCCAGAAGCTTATATACATCTTAGCCAAATACATTTACTCAGTTTCACAATTCCTGATATTTAATCCTTGTAAAAATTCCCTGTTTTAGGATCAGCACATTATTTTAAGAATGTGAAATGTCAGAATAATAGTAGAGAGAATTATTTATTTCAGCTTTTATTTCTTTCATCACATTCCCAGTGGGTCAGAAGTTTACATGCTACCAAATACTAATTGAGTGTATTGCCTTTAAATTGTTTAACTTGGATCAAACGTTTCAGGTAGCCTTCCACAAGCTTCCCACAATAAGTTGGGTGAATTTTGGCCCATTCCTCCTGACAGAGCTGGTGTAACTGAGTCAGGTTTGTAGGCCTCCTTGCTCGCACACGCTTTGTCAGTTCTGCCCACAAATTTTCTATAGGTTTGAGGTCAGGGCTTTGTGATGGCCACTCCAATACCTTGACTTTGTTGTCTTCAAGCCATTTTGCCACAACTTTGGAAGTATGCTTGGGGTCATTGTCCATTTGGAAGACCCATTTGCGACCAAGCTTTAACTTTCTGACCGATGCCTCGAGATGTTGCTTCAATATATCCACATCACTTTCCCTCTTCATGATGCCATCTATTTTGTGATGTGCCCCAGTCCCTCTGGCAGTAAAGCACCCCCACAACAAGGTTTTGGAGCAGTGGCTTCTTCCTTGCTGAGCGGCCTTTCAGGTTATGTCGATATAGGACTCGTTTTACTGTGGATATAGATACTTTTGTACCTGTTTTCTCCAGTATCTTCACAAGGTCCTTTGCTGCTGCTCTGGGATTGATTTGCACTTTTCGCACCAAAGTACGTTCATCTCTAGGAGACAGAACGCGTCTCCTTCCTGAGCGGTATGATGGCTGCGTGGTCTCATGGGGTTTATACTTGCGTACAATTGTTTGTACAGATGAACATGGTACCTTCAGGCGTTTGGAAATTGCTCCCAAGGATGAACCAGACTTGTGGAGGTCTACAATATTTTTTCTGAGGTCTTGGCTGATTTCTTTTGATTTTCCCATGATGTCAAGCAATCTGTCTGTAAACAATTTTTGGAAAAATTACTTGTGCCGTGCACAAAGTAGATGTCCTAACCCGACTTGCCAAAACTATAGTTTGTTAACAAGAAACTTGTGGAGTGGTTGAAAAACGAGTTAATGACTCCAACCTAAGTGCATGTAAACTTCCGACTTCAACTGTATACTAAATCTTGTGTGTGAAATTTGTTTTGATTTAGAATGGACCATTAGCATGCACCTGTCTCGAAACATGTCATTTACGCACTTAAATAGCGAATGGAGGACGCTTTTCCCGTGGATCATTTAAAATGCCAGCCAGGGTAGGCTATACTCCTGTTGTAAAGATAAGCAATGTGCTTAATATTAGGAAAGTTGATAAATATAGTAGGCCTAGCCTATAGAAAGCTGATGGGATCCTCTAAGAGGCCCTCACTCGGTTTTCTCACGCAATTGCATATCCTATAGAAATGTTGCGCAACATGAGCTCATGGGCTCTCATGAAGTGTTTGATGAGGTTTTCCATTACATTTGCATTGATGTCAGAGTGATTCGAGTGACAATAGAGTGCTGAGTTTAGAGACACCTAATTACTGTCACGTGGAATTTGACTGCCTTCATGACTCGTGACCGCCGGTGTGGCGGTAATACGGTCACCCCAACAGCCCTWGGAACTKGCACATTTCAGAAACGCTCACTCAACAGTGGTTAGAGAACAGAAAACAGGACCAAAGTACCTCATTCCAATGCATATCAACGTTAGCCCCAAACTGCCTCATTGCATAGCATAAAAGACCCAAATGAGGTAAGAGGCCAAAGTCAACTCTCAACGCACAGCCACAGATAAAGGTGTCTCCTCCTAAGCAAATACATCGCAGAACAACATTTATAATGTGATGTACGGTCCTGTCATCAGAGGGCACTGTTTAGGGGGATAGAGGGCAGCTCCCATARACAACAGAGCAGGCTGTGTTAGTACAGAGAGAGGCCCATGCTCCCTGGCCTAACATTACCATCCATTGGTGGATCGAGCCCCAGCTTTTCCTGCTGCTGGATGAGGAGTGGCGAGAGGAGAGCTAGACAGAACAGGGGGAGGGAGTGCCAGGGAGTTGAACACACAACTACCTTAGCATATGATATAGACTCAGTCACACAAGGTTCATCACTTACATACAAGGGAAAGAGAAAAATACATGTGAAAGATGGATTATATACAGATATCTGGATTTGATCTGTGAACATGCAGCACTCGTATATCCCTACACATTTTCTGGTTCAACAAGAGAAATGGCAGGATCTCTTTCTTGAGTTGAATCATTGACTGTACCTGTATCACTAAGTGTGTGTGTGTGTGTGTGTGTGTGTGTGAGACAGAGTGTACACCTCTTTCTGTTGCCGTTCGAGTTCTCTCATTCGGATGTCCCTCGCCTCCGCCCTGGCCACTCTCTTTGCAGCCAGCCTGGCCTCCGCCTGTGGGACAAAACATGAACAGTCATTAGCAGGGATGTGCCATCTTTCCCATTCAAGACGATTTGATATGTATCTAGATACATGGGCTCTGATATGATACAGCAACAATACATTTTAGTTTGAAACGATTCCGTTTGATTAGAGGAACCGATCAAATCGATTCGGTGAATTACACTAACATTTGTTACATAAACACATTCAAATCTGCTGCTGATGGAGCTCATGATCCGTCTGAGCTGACTTCTGTTTGTTGGTYTGTGTGTAAATTATGTACATATAATTGTCTATGGTGTCTACCTGAGCTGAGAAATTGGGAAATTGGGCATCCACCACCCCACAATCAGATAAGGGGGCCCATGTTAGCTTTTTGTACCCCCACTTTTGATGTGAAATCACCATCACCCACTAATMAATTGGTKKATTTTTGCAGATTAAAAGTGTTTGAGCTAGTAATGTATCAATATTTATCTTTACATTTTGCTATGACATAGCCAATGAATATATAGCACAACTTTGGATTTCACCCCSATCTCAAAAATCAAATGGTTWAGAATATTTGGAAGTTTTTACAAAGTGAACTTCCATTTTCCTCCCGCTAAGTGCTTGGTKGAAAAAGTGATTGTTATCCTCGTTATGGAATTATCAACTTAACCCTGTATTTCTAAAAATGAGCATATACATTAATTGTAAAGCAAAACTACCAAACCACCCCTGGGTTGTTTGGCATGCACAATGACTTATTGATCAATGACTGCCAAAACGGTTACATACTTAAGATTAGGCATTTTCGGAAGGTAGAAAGAAAGTCATATGAACAAAAAAAAATTGTGAACCAGCCCTTTTAATTTATTTTACCGTTATTTAACTAGGCAAGTCAGTTAAGAACAAATTCTTATTTTCAATGACGGCCTAGTAACAGTGGGTTAACTGCCTTGTTCAGGGGAGGAACGACAGATTATTACCTTGTCAGCTCGGGGATTCGATCTTTCAATCTTGTAACCTTTCGGTTACTAGTCCAACGCTCTAACCACTAGGCTACCTGCCGCCCCAATTCCTAAAGTTTGAATATATTTTGTGACCGATGCACTTGGATCGGTTTGGGGTCCCGAGGACCGATGCACTCACATCTTAACATGCTGACCACACCGCTCGCGCACAAAATACATTTACACATACATGTTATTCAATCATTGCGCGCACCAACGAGGTGCTAAAATAGAAGTCAGTTATATTTGTGACGCTGAAAGCGGTGCAAGTCAAATACCCACGTGCCATCTCCTCATTGGTTATACCCATGTGGGTGATTGAAAGATGAACTGAGTTCAGCCGGTCGTCGTGGTAATACTATGAAAGTAAGATGCCAATCGCCATACAAAGTCCAAAAAAGAAAAGACCTGGGAGGAGGAGAGACGACTAGAAACGATTCAGTTGACCGTTTTATGTGTGGATTAATTGACGGAGTAGAGGACCTTGTGCATTTCAGGAAAAATAACTCAACGTTTATATCCCAGAACAAATTAGCTAGCAACAACAAGCTAGCTAAATAGGACAAATTAGCTAGCAACTGCAAGCTAGCTAGCTAAATTGCCATAAATGTTTCATGCTTTTCGACCTGTCCTGAGTGTTTTGATATTACAACCGGCATGTCGTCATTGCGTTTGGTGTGGGGGGACAAAATCTATTTACACACATGTCTGGTTTGGGTACAGTGTTAAACATTTGAACCAATGCGTATCGGTGAATCGTTACATCCCTAGTCATTAGCGCAGACTACCTACTGGCAGGGGCCCTTACTCTGGGGAAACACCCAATTGTGTGAGAGGTACAAAAATATCCCCAAGGGACAACTTTATTTCACCAGGTAGGCCAGTTGAGAACAAGTTCTCATTTACAACTGACCTGGCCAAGATAAAGCAAAGCAGTGCAACAAAAACAGTACAGAGTTACACATGGGATAAACAAACGTACAGTCAATAACACAATAGAAAAATCTGTAAACAGTGTGTGCAAATGAAGTAAAGAGGTAAGGCAATAAATAGGCCAATAGTGGCAAAGTAATTACAATTTAGAAATTTACACTGGAGTAACATATGTGCAGATGAGGATGTGCAAGTATAAATACTGGTGTGCAAAAGAGCAGGAAAACAAAAACAAAAATGGGGATGAGGTAGGTAGTTGGTTGGATAGGCTATGTACAGATGGGCTYTGTACAGCTGTAATGATCGGTAATCCAACTTCAATGATTTTTGCAATTCGTTCCAGTCATTGGCAGCAGAGAACTGGAAGGAAAGGCAGCCAAAAAGGTGTTGACTTTGGGGATGACCAGTGAAATATACCTGCTGGAGTGTGTGCTACGGGTGGGTGTTGCTATGGTGACCAGTGCGCTGAGATAAGGCGGAGCTTTATCTAGCAAAGACTTATAGATGACCTGGAGCCAGTGGGTTTGGCGAGGAATATGCAGCGAGGACCAGCCAATGGGAGCATACAGGTCGCAGTGGTGGGTAGTATATGGGGCGTTGGTGACAAAACGGATGGCACTGTGATAGACTGCATCCAATTTGCTGAGTAGAGTGTTGGAGGCTATTTTGTAAATGACATRGCCGAAGTCAAGGATCGGTAGGACAGTCAGTTTTACTAGGATGTTTGGCAGCATGAGTGAAGGAGGCAAGAACCCAATACTATGGAGAGAGCAACCCCACCACACAGCACTATCATCACACACTGGGATATCTGTTCAGGAGGAAAAAGCTTAAAGGAATAGTTCACCCAAATTACAAAATGGCCTATTGGTTGCTTTTCTTACTCTGTAAGCAGTTTATGAACAAGGTAAGACAGCAATCCATGCTTTGGTTTACCTGGCCACCGTCTCCAAATGCTAACTTTTTAAGAATTTGTGGCACAAATCCAATGCAAGCCAATGCATTTTTCACGCTCCATGTCCAAATCATCTTAAAGTAGACTTATTGACCTACAATCAATTCTAGACACTCAAATAAAACTTTGTCACGTGCGCCGAATACAAGTGTAGACCTTACTGTGAAATGCTTACTTTACAAGCCCTTAACCAACAGTGCAGTTCAAGGAGAGTTAAGAAAATATTMACCAAATAAACTAAAGTWAAAAAAACTATAAAAAGTAACAATAATGAGGCTATATACAGGGGGTACCGGTACCGAGTCAGTGTGCGGGGGTACAGGTTAAAGGTAATTTATACATGTAGGTAGGGGTGAAGTGACTATGCATAGATAATAAACAGAGTAGCAGTAGTGCACAAAACAAATGGGGGCTGGGGGGACAATGTAAATAGTCCGGTGGCCAAATGATTAATTGTTCAGCAGGCTTATGGCTTAGGGGTAGAAGCTGTTAAGGAACCTTTTGGTCCTTGACTTGGCGCTCTGGTAGCGCTTGCCGTGCGGAAGCAGAGAAAAAAAGTATATGACTTGGGTGACTGGAGTCTCTGACATGCCTATTATATAGGTCCTGGATTGCAGGAAGCTTGGCCGTACGCACGACCCTCTGTAGTACGCACTACCCTCTGCTGCTGCAGCAGCAGCAGCATCTTGTGGTGCTTTCAAGACAACTGGGAACTCTGAAAAATGCGAGGTCAAATCATGATGTCGGTGATTTTCAGGACAGAAAGTAAGAGTTCTATTAAAGTCCAGTTCCCGGGTTGGAATTCCGAGGTGGATGACTTTTCAAAAACTATTTTTCCCAGTCTTCTTGAATGCACTTAAGTAGGAAGATTTCCGAGTTTTGAACGCGGCGTCAAACGACAACGGAAGGCAGGCTTCATCAGCGCGTCACATAACACTTTTCACTGAGCTGGAGGCAGTATGCATTTTGAAAACAGACTTAATTGTTTGAAACTTGAACGCTTTAATACATATGAGGCATGTCTTACCTTGCCTCAAAGTAGCCTATTAGATCTCCTCTCTTTCTAAATTTATAATGGCTATTTTCCATTAGATAAAACTGCTTGCAAGTGCCCATTTTTGGCAACAGTGTTTTCCCGCTAATTGCATTACTGAACGAACATTCACACGTAGCCTACTGCCTTGTGAGCATTGCTGTGCTTATGTGAAGAAATAGTTGATCACCATTTTAAGCTTACGATCTCATCTGTTGTGATCAGACTTATTGATTAAAAATAGCTTATTTTTTTATGTAGCCTAGGCCTACCGGTTGTATGAATTTGGGATCTATCGTCCCACAACTGTCCCAGAATGGGCCATTTTTCTCGACAAGCTGACCAATCGAATAGGCCGCCTAAACTTTTCTACTATAGTAGATTGACATAGGCTAGTGATTTTGTGAAAAAGTAAATGTGGACAGTTATTCTAACATGTTCAAAGTGCACATCAGAATTCGGTAAAAAGGACCACATGTCGTTGCATCTACYACTTGCATGTTCTGTTAATATGAATTACCATATTCTAAAATGTGACTTCTGTAATTCTGACCACCTTGGGTGGACAACCTAATCAGGTTGCGCACTCAAAACATATGGTCCAGTAAACTTCTCAAATGTCTAGTAAATTAAAATGTCAGGCGCCACATTTCCCTAACTGAAACCCTGACTCCAATGCCTCCCACAATTGTGTCAAGTTGGCTGGATGTCCTTTGGGTGGTGGATCATTCTCGATGCACATGGGAAACTGTTGAGCATGAAAAACCCAGCAGTGATGCGGTTCTTGACAAACAGGTGCACCTACTATTAATACGCTGTTCAAAGGCACTTAAATCTTACATTTTTTCCCATTCATCCACCGAGGGGCACACACAATCCATGTCTCAATTGTCTCAAGGCTTAAAATTCCTTCTTTAACCAATCTCCTCCCCTTCATCTACACTGATTGAAGTGGATTTAACAAGTGACATCAACAAGGGATCATATCTTTCACCTGGTCAGTCCATTTCATGGAAAGAGCAGATGTTATGCAAGGTAGATGTGAATTTTTCATGGGTAGCTAGCTAACAATTCTTTGTGGCTAGCTAGCAGGTTATCCCTATTGACTTAGTATGGACTTACCCCATTCACTGAAATTTATTCCAGCCAGGATAATGGCAATAGAGACGAACCAAGATATACACGWAGTAAAGTTGTACTTCACAACTATCAGCTAGCTTTGTGAATCATAATGTAAAAATGAACTAAATCGAACGTTATGCAAGGTAGATCTCAATTCTTCGCGGGTAGCTAGCTAACAAATCTTTGTAGCTACAGTTGAAGTCAGAAGTTAACATACACCTTAGCCAAATACATTTACTCAGTTTCACAATTCCTGACATTTAATCCTAGTAAAAATGTCCCGTCTTAGGTCAGTTAGGATCACCACTTTATATTAAGAATGTGAAATGTCAGAATAACAGTAGAGAATGATTTATTTCAGCTTTAATTTCTTTCATCAGAAGTTTACATACACTCAATTAGTATTTGGTAGCATTGCCTTTAAATTATTTAACTTGGGTCAAACGTTTCAGATAGCTTTCCACAGGCTTCCCACAATAAGTTGGGTGAATTTTGGCCCATTCCTCCTGACAGAGCTGGTGTAATTGAGTCAGGTTTGTAGGCCTCCTTCTATAGGCTGGAGGTCAGGGCTTTGTGATGGCCACTCCAATACCTTGACTTTGTTGTCCTTAAGCCATTTTGCCACAACTTTGGAAGTATGCATGGGGTCATTGTCCATTTGGAAGACCCATTTTGCGACCAAGCGTTAACTTCCTGACTGATGTCTTGAGATGTTGCTTCAATATATCCACATAATTTTCCTACTCATGATGCCATTTATTTTGTGAAGTACACCAGTCCCTCCTACAGCAAAGCACCCCCACAACATGATGCTGCCACCCTCGTGCTTCACGGTTGGGATGGTGTCTTCGGCTTGCAAGCCTCCCCTTTTTCCTCCAAACATAACGATGGTCATTATGGCCAAACAGTTCTATTTTTGTTTCATCCGACCAGAGGACATTTCTCCAAAAAGTACGATCTTTGTCCCATGTGCAGTTGCAAACCGTAGTCTGGTTTTTTTATGGCGGTTTTGGAGCACTGGGTTCTTCCTTGCTGAGCGGCCTTTCAGGTTATGTCGATATAGGGCTCGTTTAACTGTGGATATAGATACTTTTGTACCTGTTTTCTCCAGCATCTTCACAAGGTCCTTTGCTGTTGTTCTGGGTGATTTGCACTTTTCGCACCAAAAGACATTCATCTCAGGAGACAGAATGCGTCTCCTTCTGCACGGTATGACAGTTGCGTGGTCCCATGGTGTTTATACGTGCGTACAATTGTTTGTACAGATGAACATGGTACTTCAGGCGTTTGGAAATTGCTCCCAAGGATGAACCAGACTTGTGGAGGTCTACAATTTTTTCCCCCTGAGGTCTTGGCTGATTTATTTAGAATTTTCCCATGATGTCAAGCAAAGAGGCACTGAGTTTGAAGGTAGGCCTTGAAATGCATCCACAGGTACACCTCCAATTGACTCAAATTATGTCAATTAACCTATCAGAAGCTTCTAAAGCCATGACATCCTTTTCTGGAATTTTCCAAGCTGTTTAAAAGGCACAGTCAACTTAGTGTATGTAAATTCTGATCCCTGGAATTGTGATACAGTGAATTATAAGTGAAATAATCTGTCTAAACAATTGTTGGAAAAATGACTTGTGTCATGCACACAGTAGATGTCCTAACCGACTTGCCAAAACTATAGTTTGTTAACAAATTTGTGGGGTGGTTGAAAAACGAGTTTTAATGACTCCAACCTAAGTGTAGGTAAACTTCTGACTTCAACTGTATATGGTTAGCTAACAGTAATAGCTAGCCAGTTAGCTCTATTGACTTATGAGTTTGCGATCTACAGTACGTAGGCAGGTAAACATGCCAAAATTAACACAGCATGTATTTATTAACGTATCAAGATAAAATATTGTAGTCAGGCTGTACATGTACTCAAGTAATGTCTGAAAGTAGTTATTTTTTAATCTGTTACATTTGACCAAATCACTTTAGTTACATAGATTGGTTGTCTTGACCAATGAAATCTATTCAACATAGACTTGAGTTTTGATGACAAGCTATTCGCTTTCAAAGTTTAAATGAGTGAAATTCATTTAAATTAATGCTATTGAAATTGTGAAACGATTCCAATGTCTTGAGTAACGTTGACCTTTTTATGAAATTGAGCACCTTGAATAAGACCGCAATTGAAACTGCACAGCCTACCTGTGCTGGAGGACATCTGCAAGATGGTACTGGCATACTTAAATAATTCATTAATGTAAACTAAATTGCACTAAGTTGATCTTTTTGTTTTCTGTCACAATTTACCATAAAGATGTAAAAAATGTGTAACCAGCACTTAAGTAGTTTTCTGACCGTATACTTAAAAAAACAAAACTCTTACTTAAGTAGTTTCTTAAGAGGGTTACCTTGACTTGAGTAAATATCAATCTAAGTAACAGTACTTTTACTTAAGTACAGATTTGAATTACTCTACCCGCCTCTGTTCACAACACAGAATTCTAAAAGTTTCTAGTTTCGTCTCCTCTCATCAATGTAGGTAGTAAGATCTGAACCAGGCTTACTTTTACTGCTTTTGGGTAAAGTTTGTGGAACTTGAAAATGACGTTGATTAAAACATGTTTCTTTGTCAAATTAAATGTTCATGACTTTTATTATATTTTTAGGATGGTCTTCATCCATAATCATCAGTTACACGATTGTACAATTACCCCGCCAACCCTATAAAATCAGGGCTCCAGACTATTGTTTTCCGTTTTAAAATTGGTGACACAAGTCCATCATTTGGTTGCAACAACAACATTGCTGGATCAAATATAAGTATATGTATATATCTTCATCTTACGATGTCATAAAGTAATTCCAAGTGTTTTGTTTAGAAGTGCAATAAACTACTGAGATGTTTCCTCTAACATGTTCAAGCTGGAATGCACAATTCAAGATATTTTGATGCAACCTAATCCAGTGATTGTCATGAATTTTGGGTTGACAATTAGGCTACTGTTGATATATATATATATATATATTACTGTAAAAATAGGGGTCCAGAATTTGTTTATTAATAGAGACTACTGCAATGCTCTACTCTCTGGCTACCTGGATAAAAGCACTAAATTAATTTCAGTTAGTGCTAAAATGGCTGCTAGAATCTTGACTAGAACCAAAAAATGRGCTAATCTTACACCAGCGGCTTCCTGTTAAGGCTAGGGCTGATTTCAAGGTTTTACTGCTAACCTACAAAGCATTACATGGGCTTGCGTCTACCTACTGTATCTCTCCGATTTGGTCCTGCCGTACATACCTACATGTACGCTACCAAGACGCGGGCCTCCTTATTGTCCCTAGAATTTCTAAGCAAACAGCTAAAGGCAGGGCTTTCTCCTATAGAGCCAGATTGTTATGGAATGGTCTGCCTATCCATGTGAGAGACGCAGACTCGGGCTCGACCTTTAAGTCTTTATTGACGACTCATCTCTTCAGTAGGTCCTACGATTGAGTGTAGTCTGGCCAAGGGGTGCGAAGGTGAACGGGCAAGGCATGGGAGGGACGAACCACCCTTGCTGTCTCTGCCTGACCGGCTCCCCTCTCTACACTGGGATTCTCTGCCTCTGACCCTATTACGGGGGCTGAGTCACTGGCTAGCTAGTGCTCTTCCATGCAATCCCTAGGAGGGGTGAGTACCTTGAGTGGGTTAAGTCACAGATGTGATCTTCCTGTCCGGTTTGGCATCCCCTTGGGCTCGTGCAGTGGAGGAGATCTTCYTGGGCCTTGTCTCAGGGTAGTAAGTTGGTCTGTTGATATCCCTCTAGTGGTGTGGAGGCTGTGCTTTAGCAAAGTGGATGGGGTTATATCCTGCCTGGGTGGCCCTGTCAGGGGGTTATATCCTGCCTGGGTGGCCCTGTCAGGGGGTATTGTCGGACGGGGCCACAGTGTTCCCTGACCCGCCTCTCAGCCTCCAGTATCTATGCTGCAATAGACTATGTGCCGGGGGGCTAGGATCAGTCGGTTATATCTGGTGTAATTCTCCTGTCTTATCTGGTGTTCTGTGTGAATTTAAGTGTGCTCCCTCTAATTCTCTCTCTCCCCTCCCGGAGGATCTGAGCCCTAGGATCATACCTCAGGACTACCTGGCCTGATGACTGCTGGCTGTCCAGTCCACCTGCTGCCCCAGTTCCATCTGTTCTGCCTGCGGCTATGGAACCCTGACCTCTCTCTTGGTTTTTCTAAGGTTTTGATCACTAACCATGTTCAAGTAGTTTGCCATGGTGTACTATCGATTTAGGGCCAGATAGCAATGCATTTTACTTTGTGCTGTGTTTTCCAATAAGTAATGTAGTTTTGACTCTGTTGTAATTTGGTTTACTCTGTTTGGATGTTCTGGCACTGAGGCTTCAGTGTGTAGGTAGAACACGGTTTGTGAACTCAGCTCCGGACCAGCTGGATGAGGGGACTCTTTTCCAGTGGTGGAAAAAGTACCCAATTGTCATACTTGAGTAAAKGTATAGATACCTTAATAAAAAGTTACTCTCGTAAAAGTCACCTAGTAAAATACTACTTGAGTAAAAGTATTTGGTTTTAAACACTTAAATATCAAAAGAAAATGCAATTGCTAAAATATACTTCAGTATCAAAAGTAAAAGTATAAATCCTTTCAAATTCCTTATATTAAGCAAAGCAGACGGCACCATTTTCTTGTTTTTAACACTTACAGATAGCCAGGGGCACACTCCAACACTGACATTTACAAAAGATGCATTTACGTTTAGTGAGTCCGCCAGACCATAGGCAGACGGGATTTACCACGTGTTCTTTTCTGCTAAGCATTCAAAATGTAACGAGTACTTTGGGTTGTCAGGGGAAATGAATGGAGTAAAAATAACAATATTATATTTTGGAATGTAGTGWAGTAAAAGTATAGATACCCCAAAAAACGACTTAAGTACTACTTTAAAGTATTTTTAGTTAAGTAATTTACACCACTGCTTTTTTCTTTGCACAGCTCTTGGCAMTGCAGGGCTTGGTAATGATATGAGAGGGGTTCACTGTATTTTAGATGTTTCCAAAACTTAATTGCTCTTTTTGAGTCTTTATTATTAGTGGATACTGGCCTAATTCTGCCCTGCGTGCATTGTTTGTCATTTTCCTCTGGACATGTAGGAGAATCTTACAGAACTCTGCATGCAYGGTTTCAATTGGATGTTTGTCCCATTGGGTGAAATCTTGTTTTGCAAATTGGACCKCACACCTTGCTGCCATAAAGTGCAATTGGTTCAATGACACATTCAATTAGTTTCAGCCAATTTCTTTTTATAGGCATTTCAATTTGAATGTTTTTTTAATGCCATAGAATGCCTGCGCACTTTCTCAGTTCATTCACTGCCTCATTAATTTGTCCAGTTGAGGTTATTTTTAAACCTAAYTAATTGTAGTGTGTGCAGTACTCTATATAATGTTGTACCAATTGAGAACTTTGGTCTAATTCCCTAAAATCTGGATCTTCTCTGGAAAATCATTATTTGTGTTTTGGGGATTTAGGTACTGCTCTAGCAGGTCCAGGCTCTGCTGTAGGCCATGTGCTATGGGTGACAGCAGGTACAGGTCATCTGCGAAGAGCAGGCATTTAACCTCTAAATTYTGGAGACTAACACCAGCGGCTGAGGATTTTTCTAGAATAGTAGCCAATTCGTTGATGTAAAATTTGAAGAGTGCAAGTCTCAGATTGCAACCCTGGTTAAAGAATATTATTTTCTTGCCAATTTTGATGCTGCACGTACTGCCAGTATACATTTATTTAATTATGTAATATTTACTCCCTAAACTACTTTGTAGAACAGTCCTGTATGCCAAATAAAATCAAATGCTTTTTGGATGTCGATAAAGCAAGCGTACATTTTGGTATTATTTTGGTGGACATGTTTATCTATCAGGGTGTGTAGGGTGTAAATCTGATTGGTCATGTGATGTTTGGGTATAAATCCAATTTGGCTTTTACTCAAGACATTGTGCTTATTACGAAAGTTTAGAACGCTTACATTTATAATACTACAGAAAACCTCGACAAGGTTACTATATTCACATAATGCCTCTAATTGTTAGGGACACATTTGTCTCCGTTCTTAAAGATTGGGGTTATGAGTCCTTGATTCCAGATGTCGGGGAAATAACCTACAATCAGGATCAAATTAAACAGCTTAAATATTGCCAATTGAAATTTTGCWCTAGTGAATTTCAGCATGTCATTTAGGATGCCATCAGGTAAGCATGTCTTTATTTTTTATTTGAGGGTCTGAAGTTTTAGAGTTCCTGGTCAGTAATTGGAGAGTCAAATAGCTTTTTTAATCGATTCAACTTGTCATTAATTTGCCATTGTTCTGCTTTCGCATCAATTTGAACGGTGTTGTAGTGTTTTAAAATGGGCTGTCTATATGCCACTATTTTGTAATTGCAAATTCCTCTAGTTTCATTTTTTTCCCAATTTTGCAAGAAGTTGTTTGTGTTTATGGACTCCTCAATTAGTGTCAGTTGCTTCTTGTTGTACTGTGCTTTTTAAATTCTGAGTGTACGTTTAGAGAGTTTTAAAGCCTCACACTAATGAAGGCGTAATTCACCATTATTTGGGTCTCTGTGCTTTTG
Organism: Salvelinus sp. IW2-2015; assembly: GCF_002910315.2. Taxonomy (NCBI): domain Eukaryota; kingdom Metazoa; phylum Chordata; class Actinopteri; order Salmoniformes; family Salmonidae; genus Salvelinus; species Salvelinus sp. IW2-2015. The sequence continues at coordinate 4,301,079 of NC_036865.1, read as the reverse complement.
GTTTGATAGTGCTCTAAGATTTTCTCATAATTTTACGAATCGGCATCAAACCAGTTGTCTTCTCAAAGCAAACTTTATTTGTCACATGCGCCGAATACAACAAGTATAGACTTTACCATGAAATGCTTACTTACAAGCTCTTAACCAACAGTGTAGTTCAAGAAGAGTTAAGAAAACATTTACCAAGTAGACTAAAATAAAAAGTCATTTAAAAAAGTAACAAGAATAGCGAGGCTATATACAGGGGGCACCGGTACCGAGTCAGTGTGCGGGGTACAGGTTAGTTGAGGTAATTTGTACATGTAGGTGGGGTGAAGTGACTATACATAGATAATAAACAGCGAGTAGCAATGTTAATTGTCCGGTGGAGATTTTATTAATTGTTCAGCAGTCTTATGGCTTGGGGGTAGAAGCTGTTGACGAGCCTTTTGGTCCTAGACTTGGGCGCTCTGGTACCGCTGGCCGTGCGGTAGCAGAGAAAACAGTCTGACTTGGGTGACTGGAGTATTTGACAATTTTAATGGGCTTTCCTCTGACACCGCCTATTGTATAGGTCCTGGATGGCAGGAAGCTTGGCCCCAGTGATGTGCTGGGCTGTACACACTACCCTCTGTAGCGCCTTACGGTCAGATGCCGAGCAGTTGCCGTACCAGGCGGTGATGCCACCGGTCAAGATGCTCTAGATAATGCAGCTGTAGAACCTTTTGAGGATCTGGGGACCCATGCCAAATCTTTTCTCCTGAGGGGGAAAAGGTTTTGTCGTGCCCTTTTCATGACTGTCTTGGTATGTTTGGACCATGATAGCTCATTGGTGATGTGGACACCAAGGAACTTTAAATTCTCGACCCGCTCCACTACAGCCCTGTCGATGTTAATGGGGGCCTGTTCAGCCTGCCTTTTCCTGTAGTCCACGATCAGCTCGTTTGTCTTGATCACATTGAGGGAGAGGTTGTTGTGCTGGCACCACTGCCAGTTCTGACCTCCTCCCTATAGGCAGTCTCGTCGTCGTCGGTGATCAGGCCTGCTACTGTTGTATCATCAGCAAACTTAATGATGGTGTTGGAGTCGTGTTTGGCCACACAGTCGTGGGTGAACAGGGAATACAGGAGGGGCCTAACTACACACCCCTGAGTGTGGAGTGCYATTGAGATTGCGTCATCTGTGGATCTGTTGGGGCGGTGTGCGAATTGGAGTGGGTGTCCGGGAGGATGCTGTTGTGAGCCATGACCAGCCTTTCAAAGCACTTCATGGCTACCGATGTGAGTGCCACGGGGCGGTAYTCATTTAGGCAGGTTACCTTCGCTTCGATGGGCACAGGGACTATGGTGGTTTGCGTCAGAGCTGGTGTAATAGGATTCAATCTTAATCCCGTATTGGCGCTTTGCTTGTTTGATGACTCGTCTGAGGGCATAGCAGGATTTCTTATAAGCGTCCGGGTTTAGTCTCCCGCTCCTTGAAAGCAGCAGCTCTAGCCTTTAGCTCAATGCAGATGTTGCCTGTAATCCATGGCTTCTGGTTGGGATATGTACGTACAGTCACTGTGGGGACGACGTCGTTGATGCGCTTATTGATGAAGCCAATAATTGAGGTGGTGTACTCRTCAATGCCATTGGATGAATTCCGGAACATATTCCAGTCTGTGCTTGCAAAACAGTCCTGTAGTGTAGCATCCGCGCCATCTGACCACTTCCATATTGAGCGAGTCATTGGTACTTCCTGCTTTAGTTTTTGCTTGTAAAGCAGGAATCYGGAGGATATAATTATGGTCAGATTTGCCAAATGGAGGGCGGGGGAGAGCTTTGTATACATCTGTGTGTGGAGTAAAGGTGGTCTAGGATTTTCTTCTTTGGTTGCACATGTGACATGCTGGTAAAAATGTGGTAAAACTGATTTAAGTTTGCCTGCATTAAAGTCCCTGGCCACTAGGAGCGCCGCTTCTGGGTGAGCATTTTCTTCTTTGCTTATGGCCTTATAGAGTTGGTTGAGAGCGGTCTTAGTGCCAGCTTCGTTCTGTGGTGGTAAATAGARSGCTAAGAATAATATAGATGAGAACTCTTGGTAGATAGTGTGGTCTACAGCTTATCATAAGGTACTCTACCTCGGGCGAGCAATACCTCGAGACTTCTTTAAAATTAGATATCGCGCACCAGCTGTTATTGACAAATAGACACACCACCACCCCTCGTCTTACCAGAGGTAGCGTCTCTGTTCTGCAGGTGCATGGAAAATCCCGCTAGCTCTATCTTGTCCGTATCGTCATTCAGCCACGTCTCGGTGAAACATAAGATGTTAKCGTTTTTAATGTCCCGTTGGTAGGATAATGTTAAATCGTAGGTCATCAATTTTATTTTCCAATGATTGCACGTTAGCAAGAAGAATGGATGGCAGAGGAAGTTTACTCGTTCGCCTACGGATTCTCAGAAGGCTGCCCGATCTGCGGCCCTTTCCCTTCGTCTTTTCTTCACGCAAAAAGGCAGGGGTTTGGGCCTGTTCCAGTGAAAGCAGGATATCCTTCTCGTCAGACTCGTTAAAGGAAAAAGTTTCTTCCAGTCCGCGGTGAGTAATCGCTGTTCTAATGTCCAGAAGTTATTTTCGGTCATAAGAGACGGTAGCAGCAACATTACGTACACAATAAGTTAAATAGCACAACTGGTTGGGAGAATGTAAAACTTCAGCTATGTTCTTRGGCGCCATCTTGTCTGTGGTATTTAGTTTTATCAGTTTCAGTTGTGCTTCATTTGCCGTTTGCCTGAATATTTTGATGTTTTTTACTGCTAGATTGATGCTTTCTTTACTGTTAGTGGATGTGGTGTCCAGAAAGTTCTTAAGAGTGTTTGGATTCTGGTTGCTTTCTGGTATTCTTCTGTGCTGTTTTGGGCCAATCTGTATGAATTTCTGATGTTGTATAGCTTTACTGGGCTGTGAATGTATGGTTGTTTCCATGTCTGTTCTTTTGAGGAACAAGGTAATTTGGCTGTGATCAGACAGAGATGTTAGTGGCTTGACGGTGAATGAGCTGAGAGATAAAGGGTCAATGTCTATAATCATATAGTCTACTGTGCTGTGGCTCTCGACCCCCCTCTCTCGACCTGCTTCTACATCTGCATTGCTTGCTGTTTGAAACCCAGTTTTAGGCTGAGTTTCTGTATAGCACTTTGGAATCTGCTGACGTAAAAAGGGCTTTATACATTTTATTGATTGATTCATTCAGAGCCAATTCACGATAACACATTAGGTCGATGATCTCTAACTCTAAATATAATACCCACTGCTAGTAGCCATGTGTTAATCTAACAGTAAATGTAGAGTCCTAAAAAACGATATATGCACTCGCAAAATGGACGATGCGCATTTCACATGCTCCGTATCTCAAAGCCACATCAGATAGCTCAGTTATAAAACAGTGAGCTACTAGCTCAATATTGAGCGATGCAAAAAATGCTGAAATGCTTCTCTCTTCAACAGGGACAACAGTAGTCTAAAGTTTCCCCCCCCATAATTGCATTTTTAAAACAGAAAGCATTTTTCGGGGCGCACGTGAGGGGAGAGAGATAGTGGTTCGCCCATCACAGCAGGGGGCCAAAGCGAAATAGGCAATAAGTTGCAGTCTGGAGCCCTGTATACTGAACAAAAATATAAACGCAACAATTTAAGATTTTACTGAGTTTCAGTTCATATAAGGAAATCAGTCAATTTAAATAAATTCATTAGGCCCTAATCTATGGATTTCACATGACTGGGAATACAGATATGCATCTGTTGGTCACTGATACCTTAATAAAAAGGTAGGGGTGTGGATCAGAAAACTAGTCAGTATCTGGTGTGACCACCATTTGCCTCATGCAGCGCACAACTTCTCCTTTGCATAGAGTTGATCAGGCTGTTGATTGTGGCCTATGGAATGTTGTCCCACTCCTCAATGGCTGTGTGAACTTGCTGGATTTTGGGTGGGAACTGAAACACTGTGTCGTACACGTCGATCCAGAGCCTCTCAAACATGCTCAACGGGTGACATGTCTGGTGAGTATGTAGGCCATGGAATAACCCCACCGCCACCATGGGGCACTCTATTCACAACATTGACATCAGCAAACCGCTCGCCCACACAACCCCTTAAACGTGGTCTGCGGTTGTGAGGCCGGTTGAACGTACTGCCAAATTCTCTAAAACAACATATGGTAGAGAAATTAACATTCAATTCTCTGGCAACAYCTCTGGTAGACATTCTGCAGTCAGCATGCCAATTGCACGCACCCTCCAAAACTTGAGACATCTGTGGCATTGTGTCATGTGACAAAACTGCACATTTTAGAGTGGCCTTTTATTGTCCCCAGCACAAGCTGCAKCTATGTAAGGATCATGCTGTTTAAACAGTTTCTTGATATACCACACCTGTTAGGTGGATGGATTATCTTGGCAAATGAGAAATGCTCAATAACAGGGATGTAAACACATTTGTGCACAACGTAGAGAAACAAGCTTTTTGTACATTTGGAACATTTCTGGGTTCTTTTATTTCAGTTCATGAAACATAGGAACACCCTCAATGAGCTTGTTTATGATAAGGCAATGCCATGTTAGGATCACGCTAATGGCGGTGGTTGGCATTACATGCTTTGAATAAGCGCCCTTGCACGTTAGGCTACACCACAGCATACAATCTGCACCTCACTCTGCTGCAGGCTATAGAAGTGTGTACTGGTCATCTGCAACACAACGGAGACCAACTCCAAACAAATCAACAGAACAAAATTGTGGAGACCAAAAATAAATGATCCTGAGAGACCTGTGACAGAGAGCTACTGTACCACATGCACTGGTTGACCAGTTTCCACATGAGTCACAGCTCTAGAACACAGTCCTTAGTAGAGTGCCTGGGATGCCTCAACCCCAACAACATGTGCTAACCATCAGTTTAGAGAGGCTAATTTAAGGACCTCAAAAAGGGGAAACGACAGTGGTGGACAAAACACAGTAACAAAGAAGAATTGGGGAGGATAAACTAGGCCATGAGGCTTTTAAACAAAGCTAGATGTGGTGTTGCTTCACCAGTCGCTAAATATGCAATCATTCAATGGCAGTCAATATTTTTTCAATCAACATGCACACAGGAAGGCAGATGCATACAACCACAGCAATGGATTTGAAATATGACATAGGTAGTCTGGGGGGGTGTAGACCTACGCCAATTTTACTTAATTTACCCCAGAGGTAGAGGGGGAACGGGGCTAATTTTGCAAAGCGCCTCAGCAGCAGTGTCTAATTTAAGTAGACCATGCTCCCCCCACCCCCCAAGGAGGCCCATTATGACTGTGTGTGTGTGTGTGTGTGTGTGTGTGTGTGTGTGTGTGTGTGTGTGTGTGTGTGTGTGTGTGTGTGAGAGAGAGAGAGAGACACACACACACACATTAGCTTCTCCTGACTGACTACTCTGCTCATGACAACACCACATCTACAAACACCATCACGTTTAACTTCCCATAGCAGAAAAACCCACTTATCTTCAACAAAAAGATGGGTTCTGCATCAGTGGTATGGTGTAGGCTACAGAGTATCTCCTTGCAAACAAACAGTCAACATTCCAGCCCATGCTTATCTGTGGTGCCAGAATGGGCCGCCAGTAGGCCTATTCCTGTTGAGTGGGAAAAAATAGCATTGGGGGAAAAAAACATGCCTTTGTTGTGCAAACATGCAAGTCTCGTGGGACGTTTTCCGTAATCAAATGTCTCTTCTGACTTATGTTACAGCTGAGCGGTTCACCCACAGTGCATCTGTCAGAAGTCTTCAGCCATCTCTGCGGATTTCCACTCTCGATTAGGGTCGGTGAACTCACCGTTTGGTCATAAGCCTCTCGATATTTTCTATTGGCTAATCATGCGGATGGTCTGTCTTTCTCTAAACAGCTGCTGTCTATGACAGCTTTGCGAGCAGAGTGGCACAACCATCACATTGAGGTTGTGTGTGACTATGAGCACCGCAAGCCAACTAAATTGTTTCAATGCTTTGGCTTAAACTGTCAGATTCTAAATTGGACCTTCCTCTAAGAAAACAAAATGGTGGGATTAAAAGTAAAAAAAAATTGGGCGTATTTTTGCACTGTTAAAATGGATTAGTGAGGCTAATAGACTAGTGTGGGCGCGTGTGCAGCGTTTTCCACAGCACATGGAGTTGCCAGCCAAATAGAAAAAGTAGCCAGACAGGCTCCCCTCGGGTTAAGACATTTTTGCAGAACAAATTCTATTTGTGGCGGCTTCTGGTACATTCTAATGCCTTGATTCCAATTAAGTTCTGGGTCCATACGTGCTAATAAAAAGAGCTAGCACGACATCAGTTCATTTACTGAAATAATTAACAAGTGTTTGCAACTCTTTGTGAATGGCAGTATGTAATTTATTCCCACAAAAAAATACTTGTTTAGCAACTGACCCACAGATCTCTTATTAATAACCCTTTTCACTCGTTGGAATTGTCCTATATAGGCCTAAATTGAAATGTTCTTACAGAAGAAATACAAAAAGCATATGCATAAGCATCGTAGCAATTGAATGGGAACAGTTTGGAGATGGGCAATTTTTTTTATACCAAAGTTGAGTACACAACATTTCACCTGACAAGGCAATCCAAACAGTGTTGATTGTATGTGCATTTTACATTTACTGTACTTTTCACCGCATTTGTTAACAAAATCTGAAAATTCTCTGGATAAATTCAGTAACATAAGAATATTCCAGTAAAATGTGGGGTAGGTAAGACAAAAGAATTAAAAGGTTTGAGCGAGAGGACAATATGTTTTTTTTTTAGCTCTCCTAGCTGTGCCATTGAGGAACTAAAGCAACCACACATAGTTTTTCTGGAACACAACTCTGCATCCCCACCATCACACAATTACTGTTTTTGTTTATGCAATCCAAAGATCCCCGTTATAAACCGAAATCTGAGTCAGTTGGGCATAATTTGAAACCTTGTTCTATTGCCAATGTGACTCAACGTTTAACACCTGTAACTGCCATTTCCTAAAATCTAGGGCAAATAATACACATACTACCGTTCAAAAGTTTGGGGTCACTTAGAAATGTCCTTGTTTTTGAAAGAAAAGCACATTTGTCTATTAAAATAACATCAAATTGATCAGAAATACAGTGTAGACATTGCTAATGTTGTAAATGACTATTGTAGCTGAAAACGGCTGATTTTTTATGGAATATCTACATAGGCATACAGAGGCCCATTATCAGCAACCATCAGTCCTGTGTTCCAATGGCAAAACTGTCCTTTAGACTAGTTGAGTATCTGGAGCATCAGCATTTGTGGGTTTGATTACAGGCTCAAAATGGCCAGAAACAAAGCACTTTCTTCTGAAACTCATCAGTCTATTCTTGTTCTGAGAAATGAAGGCTATTCCATGAGAGAAATTGCCAAGAAACTGAAGATCTCTCACAGCTTCATTAAATAGTACGCGCAAAACACCGGTCTCAACGTCAACAGTGAAGAGGCGACTCCGGCATGCTGGCCATCTAGGCAGAGTTGCAAAGAAAAAGCCATCTCAGACTGCTCAATAAAAAGAAAAGATTAAGATGGGCAAAAGAACACAGACACTGGACAGAGGAACTCTGCCTAGATGGCCAGCATGCCGGAGTCGCCTCTTCACTGTTGACGTCGAGACTGGTGTTTAGCGGGTACTATTTAATGAAGCTGCCAGTTGAGGACTTGTGAGGCGTCGGTTTCTCAAACTAAACACTCCAATGTACTTGTCCTCTTGCTCAGTTGTGCACCGGAGCCTCCCACTCTTTCTTTTCTGGTTAGAGCTGATAATGGGCCTCTGTAAGCCTATGTAGATATTCCTTTTTTTTCTTATTTAAAAAAAAAAAAGCCGTTTCCAGCTACAATAGTCATTTATAACATTAACAATGTCTACAGTGTATTTCTGATCAATTTGATGTTATTTTAAATGGACCAAAAAAAAGGCTTTTCTTTCAAAAACAAGGACATTTCTAAGTGACACCAAACTTTTGAACAGTAGTGTGTGTGTACATAAATATCTCAAATCCATTGCCGTGGTTGTAAAGTTGTATGCATCTGCCTTCCTGCATGCATGTTGATTGACAGCGGAATCTCTTCAAATTAGTGGATTCGGCTGTTTCAGCCATACTCGTTGCTGACAGATATCTATATCCACACACACACAAAAAGAAACATGCAATAGTTCATATAGGGAAATCAGTCAATTGAAATAAATTCATTAGGCCCTAATCTATGGATGTCACATGACTGGGAATACAGATATGCATCTGTTGGTCACAGATACCTTAAAAAAAAAAGAAGGTAGGGGCGTGGATCAGAAAACCAGTCAGTTTCTGGCGTGACCACGATTTGCCTCACGCGACACCTCCTTCGCATTGAGTTGATCAGACTGTGGCCTCCCGAGATAGASCACTGCGCTAAGGCACTGCATCGCAGCGCTAGCTGTGCCACAAGAGATTCTGGGTTCGAGTCCAGGCTCTGTCGCAGCTGGCCGCGACCGGGAGACCCATGGGCGGTGCACAATTGGCTCAGCGTCATCCGGGTTAGGGGAGGGGTTTGGTTGGCAGGGATGTCCTTGTCCCATCGCACTAGTGACTCCTGCACGCTGACCGGGTCGCCAGGTGTACAGTGTTTCCTCCGAAAACAATGGTGCGGCTGGCTTCCGGGTTAAGTGGGCATTGTGTCTAGAAGCAGTGTGGCTTGGTTTGATTGTGTGCACGGCTCTCGACCTTCGCCTCTCCTGATTCCGTATGGAAGTTGCCGCGATGAGACAAGAACTACTACCAATTGGATAGCATGAATTAGGGGTAAAAAAATAGAAAAAAAGAGTTGATCAGGCTGTTGATTATGGCTTGTGGAATGTTGTCCCACTCCTCTTCAATGGCTGTGCGAAGTTTCTGGGGAACTGGAACACACTGTTGTACACGTTGATCCAGAACATCCCAAACATGCTCAATGGGTTACATGTCTGGTGAGTACGCAGGCCATTTAACATCACATTTTATAAAAATAACCTAGCAAATTACATTGGTTGTCACTCAACTAATAAAGCCTAATAATGTGCAAGCCATTTTACAAACATTTGAAGCTGGCTACTGATATTGCCTGGGGCTATTCGGTATGCAAAATAACTAGTAGATCTATGACTGTCAACATAATTACATGCTTACTTCGACACTGGAGAGGACGCAGTTGTCACAAAAATATTAGGCATTTTTGGGAAGGTAGAAAAAGTCATTTGAGCAAAATCTTTCAGTGAACCGGCAATTTGTAACATTTTAATAGGTTTTCTGACCGAAGCGTGCTACATTTGGATCGGTTTGCGGAGCCACTAACCGATGCACTCATATCTTAACCATTTGAACCTGGGCCCGATGCATCCATACTGTACATGAAACAGTGACCATAAACATTGACACTAAATTACATGAGTTTTATGATATGGAAATGTGAAGTGTTTGTGAACTTGACTGGAGTTCACCTGCGGTAAATTNAGCCTATGTAGATATTCCTTTTTTTTTTTTAAGCCGTTTCCAGCTACAATAGTCATTTATAACATTAACAATGTCTACACTGTATTTCTGATCCATTTAAAATAACATCAAATTGACCAAAAAAAAAAAGAGGCTTTTCTTTCAAAAACAAGGACATTTCTAAGTGACACCAAACTTTTGAACAGTAGTGTGTGTACATAAATATCTCAAATCCATTGCTGTGGTTGTAAAGTTGTATGCATCTGCCTTCCTGCATGCATGTTGATTGACAGCGGAATCTCATCAAATTAGTGGATTCGGCTGTTTCAGCCATACTCGTTGCTGACAGATATCTATATCCACACACACACACAAAAAGAAACATGCAATAGTTCATATAGGGAAATCAGTCAATTGAAATAAATTCATTAGGCCCTAATCTATGGATCTCACATGACTGGGAATACAGATATGCATCTGTTGGTCAAAGATACCTTAAAAAAAAAAAAATGGTAGGGCGTGGATCAGAAAACCAGTCAGTTTCTGGCGTGACCACGATTTGCCTCATGCAGCGCGACACCTCCTTCGCATTGAGTTGATCAGACTGTGGCCTCCCGAGATAGACCACTGCGCTAAGGCACTGCATCGCAGCGCTAAGGCACTGCATCGCAGCGCTAGCTGTGCCACAAGAGATTCTGGGTTCGAGTCCAGGCTCTGTCGCAGCTGGCCGCGACCAGGAGACCCATGGGCGGTGCACAATTGGCCCAGCGTCATCCGGGTTAGGGGAGGGGTTTGGTTGGCAGGGATGTCCTTGTCCCATCGCACTAGTGACTCCTGCACGCTGACAGGGTCGCCAGGTGTACAGTGTTTCCTCCGAAAACAATGGTGCGGCTGGCTTCCGGGTTAAGTGGGCATTGTGTCAAGAAGCAGTGTGGCTTGGTTGGATTGTGTGCACGGCTCTCGACCTTCGCCTCTCCTGAGTCCGTATGGGAGTTGCCGCGATGAGACAAGAACTACTACCAATTGGATAGCATGAATTAGGGGTAAAACAAAAATAAGAGTTGATCAGGCTGTTGATTATGGCTTGTGGACTGTTGTCCCACTCCTCTTCAATGGCTGTGCGAAGTTTCTGGGTAACTGGAACACACTGTTGTACACGTTGATCCAGAACATCCCAAACATGCTCAATGGATTACATGTCTGGTGAGTACGCAGGCCATTTAACATCACATTTTATAAAAATAACCTAGCAAATTACATTGGTTGTCACTCAACTAATAAAGCCTA
>NC_036865.1:4235698-4284303 GCF_002910315.2 Salvelinus sp. IW2-2015 | reverse complement strand
TTACATGTCTGGTGAGTACGCAGGCCATTTAACATCACATTTTATAAAAATAACCTAGCAAATTACATTGGTTGTCACTCAACTAATAAAGCCTAATAATGTGCAAGCCATTTTACAAACATTTGAAGCTGGCTACTGATATTGCCTGGGGCTATTCGGTATGCAAAATAACTAGTAGATCTATGACTGTCAACATAATTACATGCTTACTTCGACACTGGAGAGGACGCAGTTGTCACAAAAATATTAGGCATTTTTGGGAAGGTAGAAAAAGTCATTTGAGCAAAATCTTTCAGTGAACCGGCAATTTGTAACATTTTAATAGGTTTTCTGACCGAAGCGTGCTACATTTGGATCGGTTTGCGGAGCCACTAACCGATGCACTCATATCTTAACCATTTGAACCTGGGCCCGATGCATCCATACTGTACATGAAACAGTGACCATAAACATTGACACTAAATTACATGAGTTTTATGATATGGAAATGTGAAGTGTTTGTGAATGTGAACTTGACTGGAGTTCACCTGCGGTAAATTKAATTGATTGGACATGATTTMGAAAGGCACACACCTGTCTATATAAAAGGTCCCACAGTTGACAGTGCATGTCTGGAGATCTGGAGAAGGGTACCAAACAAAAATGATGCAGCATTGAAGATCCGAGAACACAGTGGCCACCATCATTCTTAAATGGAAGAAGTTTGGAACCACCAAGACTCTTCCKAGAGCTGGCCGCTCAGCCAAACTGAGCAATTGGGGGAGAAGGGCTTTGGTCAGGGAGGTGACCAAGAACCCGATGAGCTCCAGAGTTCCTCTGTGGAGATGGGAGAACCTTCCAGAAAGACAACCATCTCTGCAAAACTCCACCAATCAGGCCTTTATGGTAAAGTGGCCAGACAGAAGCCKCTCCTAGATTCTCTGGTCTGATGAAACCAAGATTAAACTCTTTGGCCTGAATGCCAGGCGTRACGTCTGGAGGAAACCTGGCACCARCGCTTTGGTAAAGCATGGTAGTGACAGGATCATGTGGTGGGGATGTTTTTCAGCGGCAGGGACTGGGAGACTAGTCAGGATCGAGGCAAAGACGAACGGAGCTGCTCCATAGCACTTCGGGACATCCCAAATACAGGTGTGCCAAGCTTGTAGCATCATACCCAAGAAGAATAMAGACTAATCACTGCCAAAGGTGTTTCAACAAAGTACTGAGTAAAGTGTCTGAATACTTATGTAAATGTGATCCGTTTTTTATTTTTTAATACATTTGCAAAAAATTCTAACATGTTTCTGCTTTGTCATTATGGGGTATTGTGTGTAGATTGATAAGAAAAAAAACWATTGAATCAATTTTAGAATGCTGTAACGTAACAAAATGTGAAAAAAAGGAAGGGGTCTGAATACTTTCCGAATGCACTGTATTTAACCCCTTATTTTTGGCACAGGTCTCCATATATACTTCCATTCATTTTTTCAACTGGTACCCGGGGAGCTTCAGACGAGTCGTGAGGCCTGTGGGCTACAGCAACAACTGACATGTACGTGTTCGTGAGAGTCTCACCTTTCCACCGTGGGGTCATATTAATGTGTAACCCAAACTGTGTGGACGCCACAGACAGAAGTTGGCAGATTGGCTGTACTGACTTTAGACAAGTCCCAAGACCCAAACACACAGATACACCAGGGTTTTCGTTAGGAAAATGGGATATTTGACCGGCAAACATTTTAAATTTACCGGGCATTTGACAAATTTATCAGGCCCATATGCATTGGGTACGTAACTGCCTCCAGCTCATTGCAAAGTGGTGTGTAACGTGCTGACGAAGCCTGCCTTCCGTTGCCGTTTGATTCCGCGTTCAAAACAAACCTGGGAACTCTGAAATCTCCGGTAGATCGCTAGAAAARGCATACCGTTCATTCTAGCGGGAGGGGGCTTGGCTSACTTTCTGACTAGCAAATTGAAAAGTAGCCTCGTTCATTTAGGTGGAAAAAGTAACTGGCTTAAAAGGAGTCTGTAATCGGCTGTTTAGCCGACAGCCGGGCTCGAGTGGAAAAGACTGTGTGTGTGTCTGAGTAAAGAGGGAGAGGAGATGGCTGGCTCCTCTGCGCTGCACCTGTCGAGCTGTCTGACAGTATGACCTGAGCTCTGTGTCGCTGTCCTATCTATAGCCCTGCCCATCCGGCCTGGCCCCAGCATTCCCTCCCCCTGCACCCACATTATGGGACTGGAGAGGAGTAATCTGAGCAGCAGCCGCACAAATGCACAATCATACACACCTCCAAAACCCTAAGCGTCAAGGAGTAGATCAGATCCTCTGCTCACACTAGACTACATCATCTAGGGCTCCATGAAGTTGGCACACCCTGGATGTTATGTCAAAGTTGACGTTGTTTATCTTCAGTACTATAGTGTTTATAGTTGCCATGGACACAAACATTAGGCTAATCGTTCAAAACCCTCCCCTTATCAGACRAGGCGGAATGTTAGGCGGACCCCTTCAACACACGTTGCTAAATTATATGCTGCWACGTGTGATAACACCCAATCATAAAATAGCCCAAGCATAGGTAGATAAATCGTTTGACAGCCAYCAAGTTTCAATCAGGCATTTTGCACAACAGACAACTTGTTCTACCTTTGTTATCTAAAAAAAGAGGATGTGAAATRTGAAATACGTATTTGCAGATAGTTGCAAAATAGGCCTGCCTACCATTATCATGAACTTACATACAGGGTTCGACATTCAGGTACATTTTCCAGTGGCACACCGGGCCAGTTCCAATAAAAGCTACTGGCCTGAATGAAAAACAAATACTCTCCGGGGTAAGACAGCAAAGCGAAAGATGCATGGTAATTTTAATAGCAGAGGCCTTTATTTTCCATTGGGGCTGAAAAAGTATCCTATTCAGGGTTCATACAGACATTTGCAAGTCAAATTCAAGGACTTTCAAGCACCTAATTTTTATTTAAGGACTTATGTTATATTTAATTGTAATAGCCTATAGAAGAAAAACAAATCCCCCAAAATGAACGCAAAAAAGTATGCATTACCATATTGCATTTTATTTTTTTGACCTTTCCAACTGCATTATGCATTGCCATTCACATGACTTGTACATTCTAGGGATCCTTGGGAAGTCCCTACCTTAAACCCTACCCATAACCATTTTAAATGTAAAACTTCAATGGGTTTGGGACCTCCCAAAAAACCCAGATAGCAAGGACCATGCGCATGTGAAACAATCGTCAACTAACAGCTTTGGGAATTCATGTGTTTTTTTAAATCAACACTGAACAAAAATATAAACACAAAATATAAACACAACACCCTCTCAAATTATGTGCACCTATTTGTTTACTTCCCTGTTAGTGAGCAATTCTCCTTTGCCAAGATAATCCATCCACCTGACAGGAGAGGCATTTCAAGAAGCTGATGAAACAGCATCAATGGCGCCGGAAGAGATGGATGCCGTTTTTACAGTCCCCTAACCAATAGTGCTATTGTGTTTTTTCGTGGCATTTGTACATAATGTTTCTGCCACCGTCTCTTATGACCGAAAAGAGCTTCTAGATATGAGGAAAGTGATTACTCACCCCGTACTGGAAGAAGATTTTTTCTTTAATGAATCGGACGCAAAGGATTTACTCCAGACAAGGCCCTCATGACCGTCATTCGCAGGAGAAAGAGACMGAGATATCGGGGACGGAGGTCTGGGTGCCTTGTAAGGATCCGACAGCGAGTGGGAAATCTGCCTTTACCATCGGTACTATTAGTCAACGTACAATCATTGCATAATAAAATAGACAAACTACGAGCATGTATATCCTACCAACGGGACATTAAAAACGAACATCTTATGTTTCACCGAGTCGTGGCTGAACGACGACATGAATAACATACAGTTGGCGGGTTTTACGCTTTTTCGGCAGGATAGAACCTTGTCTCTGGTAAGACAAGGGGTGGCAGTCTATGTATATTTGCAAACAACAGCTGGTGCACGAAAGCTAAGGAAGACTTGAGGTTTTGCTTGCCTGAAGNCTCTGGTAAGACAAGGGGTGGCAGTCTATGTATATTTGCAAACAACAGCTGGTGCACGAAAGCTAAGGAAGACTTGAGGTTTTGCTTGCCTGAAGTAGAGTATCTCYTGATAAGCTGTAGACCACACTAATTACCAAGAGKGTTTTCATCTATATTCCTCGTAGCTGTCTATTTATCACCACAAACCGATGCTGGCACTAAGACCGCACTCAATGATCTGTATACAGCCATAAGCAAACAGGATAACGATAATCCAGAGGCGGTGSTCCTAGTGGCCSGGGWKRTTWAWMSKYGGYAAKRTWAAWRKYMTTTWKCRRAWTTRTWKRKYSKWRSMYAAWMMMSKAKCKYGGGGYAAAAAAKKKKAKAAAAKKWAWRRWYYKCKKCRTTWKRRCKYYKKKKGAGACGTGTTCCAAGKGCTCCTTCCATTTGGCAAATCTGACCATAATTCTATCCTCCTGATTCCTGRTTACAAGCAAAAACTAAAGCAGGAAGCACCAGTGTCAATAAAAGAAGTGGTCAGWTGAAGCAGATGCTAAGCTGCAGGACCYTTTTGCTAGCACAGACTGGAATATYTTCRGTGATTCTTCCAATGGCATTAAGGAGTACACCACATCAGTCACTGGCTTCATCAATAAGTGCATCGATGATGTCGTCCACACAGTTACAGTACGTACATACTCCAACCAAAAGCCATGGATTACAGGCAACATCCGCACTGAGCTAAAAGGGTAAAGCAGCTGCTTTCAAGCAGCTGGAAGCTTATAAGAAATCCCGCTATACCTCCGACGAACCATCAAATAGGCAAAGCYTCAATACAGGACTAAGATTGAATTGTACTACACTGGCTCCGACGCTCGTCAGATGTGGCAGGGCTTGCAAACTATTACAAACTACAAAGGGGGAAGCACAGCCGCGAGCTGCCCAGAGACACGAGCCTACCAGACGAGCTAAATTACTTCTATGCTCGCTTCGAGGCAAGCAACACTGAAACTTGCATGAGAGCATCAGCTGTTCCTGACGACTACGTGATCACCCTCTCCGTAGCCGATGCGAGTAAGACCTTTAAACAGGTCAACATTCACAAGGCCGCAAGACGGATTACCAGGACGTGTACTCCGAGCATGCGCTGACCAACTGGCAAGTGTCTTCAATGACATTTTCAACCTGTCCCTGACTGAGGGACAACACCATAGTGCCCTCAAAGCTCATCACTAAGCGAAGGACCCTGGGACTAAACACCTCCCTATGCAACTGAATCCTGGACTTCCTGACGGGCCGCCCCCAGGTGGTAAGGGTAGGTAACACAGCCGCCATGCTGATCCTCAACACGGGGGCCCCTCAGGGGTGTGTGCTCAGCCCCCTCTTGTAATCCCTGTTCACTCATGACTGCATGGCCAGGCACGACTCCACCACCATCATTAAGTTTGCCGATGATACAACAGTGGTAGGCCTGATCACCGACAACGATGAGACAGCCTATAGGGAGGTGGTCAGAGACCTGGCCMTGTGGTGCCAGGAGAACAACCTCTCCCTCAAAGTGATCAAGACAAAGGAGATGATTGTGGACTAGAGGAAAAGGAGGACCGAGCACGCCCCCCATTCTCATTGACGGGGATGCAGTGGAGCAGGTTGAGAGCGGTCATTAAGACACTAACGGTCGTTAAGACACTAACAGCTCACAGATGGTAGGCAATTAAGGTCACAGTTAAGAAAACTTCTGGCTACTAAAGAAGCCTTTCTACTGACTCTGAAAAACACCAAAAGAAAGATGCCCAAGGTCCCTGCTCATCTGTGTGAACGTGCCTTAGGCATGCTGCAAGACGGCATGAGGACTGCAGATGTGGCCAGGGCAATAAATTGCAATGTCCGTACTGTGAGACGCCTAAGACAGCGCTACAGGGAGACAGGACGGACAGCTGATCGTCCTCGCAGTGGCAGACCACGTGTAACATCACCTGCACAGGATCGGTACATCCGAACATCACACCTGCGGGACAGGTACAGGATGGCAACAAAAACTGACCGAGTTACACCAGGAACGCACAATCCCTCCATCAGACTGTCCGCAWTAAGCTGAGAGAGGCTGGACTGAGGGCTTGTAGGCCTGTTGTAAGGCAGGTCCTCACCAGACATCACCGGCAACAACGTTGCCTATGGGCACAAACCCATCGTCGCAGGACCAGACAGAACTGGAAAAAAGTGCTCTTCACTGACGAGTCGCGATTTTGTCTCACCAGGGGTGATGGTCAGATTTGGGTTTATCATCGAAGGAATGAGCATTATCCTGAGGCCTGTACTCTGGAGCGGGATCGATTTGGAGGTGGAGGGTCCGTCATGGTCTGGGGCGGTGTGTCACAGCATCATCGGACTGAGCTTGTTGTCATTGCAGGCAATCTCAACGCTGTGCGTTACAGGGAAGACATCCTCCTCCCTCATGTGGTACCCTTCCTGCAGGCTCATCCTGACATGACCCTCCAGCATGACAATGCCACCAGCCATACTGCTCGTTCTGTGCGTGATTTCCTGCAAGACAGGAATGTCAGTGTTCTGCCATGGCCAGCGAAGAGCCCAGATCTCAATCCCATTGAGCACATCTGGGACCTGTTGGATCGGAGGGCGAGGGCCATTCCCCCCAGAAATGTCAGGGAACTTGCAGGTGCCTTGGTGGAATAGTGGGGTAACATCTCACAGCAAGAACGGACAAATATGGTTCACTCCATGAGYAGGAGATAAACTGCAGTACTTAATGCAGCTGGTGGCCACACCAGATACTGACTGTTACTTTTGATTTTMACCCACCCCCCTTTGTTCAGGGACACATTATTCAATTTCTGTTAGTCACATGTCTGTGGAACTTGTTCAGTTTATGTCTCAGTTGTTGAATCTTGTTATGTTCATACAAATATTTACAAATATTTGCTGAAAATAAAACGCAGTTGACAGTGAGAGGACGTTTCTTTTTTTGCTGAGTTTATATGGCTGTAACTTAACAAAATGTGGGAAATGGGAAGGAGTCTGAGTACTTTCCGAATGCACTGTGTATTTATTCAATATTATATTAATCCTATGAATTTGTGTGAATCCTATAAATTTGCAATCAATTCAGTAAATTTATCAGAGATTTAATTAAAATTTTAACAAAAAAAAAATTGTTTGTTTTTTAAACCCCTTTTTCTCCCCAATTTTGTGAAATCCAAATTGGTAGTTACAGTCTTGTCCCATCGCTGCAACTCCCGTACGGACTCGGGAGAGGGGAAGGTCGWTAGCCATGCGTCTTCTTTGAAACACGACCCTGCCAAGGTGCACTGCTTCTTTACACGCTGGTTGCTTAACCCAGAAGCCAGCCGCGCCAACGTGTCGTAGAAAACACTGTCAGCGTGCATGCGCCCGGCCCGCCACAGGAGTCACTAGAGCGCAACGGGACAAGGACATTCTGGCTGGCAAAACTCAGACTATGCTGGGCCAATTGAGCGCAGCCTCATGGGTCTCCCGGTCGCAGCCAGCTGCGACACAGCCGGGATCGGGCCCGGGCCTGTGGTGACGCCTCAAGCACTGCGATGCAGTGCCTTAGACCGCAGTGCCACTCGAGAGGCCCCAACAAAATAATGTTGCAGGAATGRTAATTTTATGTTTCTAACAGAAACGACTTCAGAACAATCCGAGATGTGTGTCGACATTCTCCATTACCATGGAAATTACTGATCACAATACCAGGCAGCCATTGCGAGTGTACCCATGAGTTTACCAGTCAAATTGCCAGGGTTAGAGGTTCCAAGRCTGTTCTATTCATTCTGTTCTACTCAGTGTGACACTGTGCCATTCTCTTCAATAGTCCTCTGCATGGCTTATAGCTATCATTACCCAGGATAGCACTGAAACTGTGTAATATGGACTATGATCTATGACTCACTCAACTCCCACACATTCACTTACAATCAACGGCACAGTTAAGTGACTGCCTAGATCAAATACACCCATTCTGATCATCTCTCTAACATTATGATCCTTTTGAGGAAAACTTGATAGGCCTACAGAACATGTGGTGAATCCTCCTACTTGGCTGACGGTTTTGCAAGCAAGCTGCTGATATTTTAAGTGACTGACAGCCCAGCAATGTAAGTGGCCTCCAATATGGGGTGGTGATAGCGCAGGCTCAAATTCACAGTCCTTCTCAGCAGGACAGTGATCCGTGTCCAGCACAGGCCGACCAGGCAAGCACACTCATAGCCTAAGAGAGGATGACTGACCTCATGCAATGACTTTTTTCTGGAGCTTTGTTTGGAGGGGAGTGGTGGTGTGTGACAGGTTGGAGAGAGGTTGGCCTTATGGACCCCACTGCACACATTCACTTGGCCTCACTGTTCTGTGCACATCTAGTTCTCTCCACAAAGAAACCCTGATTCATTCAGGACAGGACCTGGCTGGGTGGGTCAGATGACTCATGATTCTATATAACAGGCTTGTATGGTTAAAGACAGAAAATGTAACCTTGTTTACTGTGCCAAAGTATGAGGCACTACCAAGAAGTACCAAAGTATGAGGCATTTCACAAGAGCACAGACAACATTCCTTCCCAGTCTATATGAGATCCTGTGTTCTGTTAATCTGCAAGTTAAGCAAGGCAGTCAATCACATGYACTCGAAAATCTACTCTGCTGATAATTTAGGCTTTTCCCACACTGTGGCATAGTTTCATCTAGCCACATAATTATGCAAATACACCACAATCATTCTCAAAATAAGTCATGAACAATAACACAACAAATGCATGGGCCTACTATGTACGCTGAGAACAATTGCACAGCCTCTACGAAAAGGCCAGGAATGACAGCCGGGTAGTTGAGGAACATGGAATAATCCTGGGACAAGTCATTACAGGCCATCCCACCTTCCTCGCCCCTGCCCTCCATTTTCCCTAAATCTCTTCAAATCAATCCTACTACACCATTGCAAACCAGCTGTCTGCACTCGCCAGAGCTGAGACAACTTGAAGGAACCTGAATATCCACATTACAAGCACATCTCAGACTAAGCAGAGCTGTGTGTGAACATGTGTKAAGATATGCTTCAGAGGGCTGTTTGCTGCATTCACCTCAGTTGGTATTGTTGGGTATGGGTTGAGAAGCCTACATTTAAAGTAATACATCAAGATGGCTTGCCATGCATCCTTTTATAAATCATCCAATTCAAACTTGTCTTTGACCGCATTTTGGGAAATACATGTCTTCAGTGTCACCACACACAACATCCAATGTGACTTATGCACTACACATAGGCCTACAATGTGAGGGAAGCTCAGCTAATAACACCAGTTAAAGATCTTAAACTAAGAAAGAATCACAGAAATGAACTAAAAGCAGGGAGGTTCTGAAATGGATGGTTAACTTACCTCCCGGGCAATGCTACTAAGGGCTTCATCCTCAGCTGAAAACCGGTCCTTGATAGGGGCACGCTTTCTACCTGGTGTCCCCATGGCTTCTGTGCAACTGCAGCTCCACCAACACGTTCAGGGCCAAATTAGAGGAACACAGTGTGGGGGTAAAAATCTGAAAAACATGAATGATAGAGATGGATCTGACAGCCCTATCACCTTACATGAAGACACTAATATTTTACTGAATTGAGATTATCTGATGCCTTGTTTACATTAATAAATCACYATTTCAAGATCAATTGAAGACCACTCCTTGATGAAGCACTGGGAATCTCAGTATTGAACTAAGTCCTTGGACATAGTACAATGTAATAAATAGCATATTATCAAGACGTAACCGAAACGCAATCAAATAACCCTGAATTGAGAGGGATGTGCAAACTTCCCTGCAAGCACCCGCATGCATGTTGTGTGCACACAGAGGAACACACTCACTCAGTGCATTCCTACAAAATAGTCTGCCATGGCCAGAGTGCATTCCTACAAAACATCCTGCCATGGTCACAGATGTCTGGGTCCTATAAGAGTGTAACACTTGCGGCTGACATTGGCCAGGTGCTGACAAACAAGACATACACACTGACAAACCTGCAAAATATTACAAGTATGAAGTTGTAGAAAGATCAAGTTGTTCTGTGCGGAATGCAATGAAAGAGTCAAGAGAGAGTCCAAGCAATGAAAGAGTCCAAGTTGCCATGTAAGGTCGCAAAAGTTTACATGAGGTCCACAAACTGACACTAGTTATATCCTTGAATCAAACATTAGCCTACTCAACTCTCACCTGAGGCATGTTTATTGCGTACCCCCCCTGTAAAGGCCAATTGATACTTGGCCTAAACACACAATGACAAGTGAAGATGCATATCTAGCTAGCCATCTATTTTCCTAAACATTGACATTGTTTTTGGGAAATCATTACATAGCTGAAGTTAACTGGTTACACGTAGGTAAAAGTTCCAGCTAAGCACAGGGCTTGGAMGCTTCACCCATACAGCTTGATATGGTTAGCTATAAATTAATATTTGCTTTTATTGTTAGAGCTGTCAAAGTTAACTTACAAATATTTAGTTAGCCATCGGTGTGTGTTCTGACAAAAGGTTAACGTTACCAGCGTCACGTAACGTTTGTGGTTAGCACAGGCAAGTTACAAGAAGAAAACGCCCAGATAAGGAATCAGCTAACGTTAGCTAACTAACTCGGCGGTTATAAGGCAGACCGTGGKCATAAACCTCCACGATGACACAATTAGGATTGCTAGCTAGCTCATCTTACTAATTATCCATCATGGCCCCTTGCATGGGTAACGTTAAAACATGTTGTTTTATTACTAACTCATTGTTCTGACTCTTTGTGGTTAAACTCTTGTAGCTAAGATACCTACCTAGCTAGCTAAATAATTAAACGCCGAGAGAGCTAACGTTAGTTACCGTTACAGATGGAGACGTTAGCTACAGTAGCTAGTTAACTACTCGGGCGGGGATAACGTTAATTTAGTTATTGTYTAGTTAACGCCGCGTTTTCCAAGCTAGAAAATTAGCTAGTTAGCTACTTTCCTGGGCTAGCTAACTAGRTAGCATAAACACATTGTCATTGGGAAAGTGTTTGCTTTGGTTTGGTAGCTGCCTAGCTAGCGCTAGCTTAGTAGCTAGATAACCCCATGCCATGTTCCCTCAACTTGAAAAGCTATGACCCTGGGCTCTTACCCTTCCTTGGGACCCAAAACATAAAAATGAGGTTTAATTGAATCCTGAGATGTCCTTTCCGGTGTAATGACCCCAATGCAAAAGAGAAGGCCAATCCCTTTGAGCAGTATAAATTTAGCTGGCTAGCTGGTTAGCCAGCTACTAGCTAGCCAACCCCAATTTCTAATGTGTGACAGAGCAAACTGACACTGCTCTTCACGTCACGCCTTTTCAAAGAGATTCGCCTGGCTCGTAGAAACTTCTAAACGACGTTAATYTTTCCAGGATTTGCTCTTTCTTCGTCTTGGTTGTTAAAATACTGTACAGTGGTTCCTCCCAAAGATTGACAGTGTTTTTTCCTCCAACTGACAGCTGTGAATCAGTGGGAGTGGGGGTTTCTTTTTACGAGATTCCCTATAAACACGCCACTTCGACACAGCTACGACCGGAAGTGAGTTTTTCGTAGAAGGTTAGGATAATTCAATTAGGAAACGCTCTCCTACCTGCTACGAAAAGTCTCTTCCGGTCGTAGCGGTATCGAAGTGGCGTGTTTTAGGGAGTCGTCTTTTTCCTCCACTCTCTCCCATGTCCTCTTTACCAGAGAGGAAGAGACGAAGCGAGAGGTTTTACTCAGCCCAAAARCTGTCCTAGAAAATAAGCCCACGAAGTATAACGAAGTGAGGAATTTTGCATGGAGGTCAGAGTGTGGAATTTGGTCAACAAAACATGTAATTGCTAATTTGCTACGTGAGTTTAGTTGAAACTCATTTACTGAATTTCTATACAATTTAAAAACGAAATGCTATTTGGAGAACATAAAAAGAAGCAAAAATTTGCCCAGCCGTTATCACATTGGATGCTGTGGCTTTATTCACCTCAGTCGATCTAAGAACACATAGCCTATACAATTAGCTGCTACACATTAACTGAGCACCGGGATTAAAAACTATAATTTAATATGTACAGGGGGAACTGTTTGCAGAAAAAGTATTTCAATAACAAAAGGTAAACAAATATGTTTTCTTTACAGATTTTTTTGTATGTGCAGTTTTAAAGCTAATTGCCTTCAATTCTACACATTTGCAGCTGTCAAATCATCTCTGAGCAAAGAGACAGTTCTCAAGAAAGAGTCTGGGAGTGGTCTGAGTGGGGAGGGGYAAACCGAAAACTAGCTGTTATTGGCAGAGAGGTTTGGAACTCTTTTAATTGGTCCATTAACTAACAAACCGCCTGGTGATATCACCAGGCAGACCAAACCTCTATCCCACCAAAATAGGCAGAAATTTTAGGCAGTCTTTTCAAACAGCTCTTACAATAAAAGGGCATTATCATAATCTACACAATTTCACAGTATTATTCCAACTACATAGTGTGGAAATATATACAACACAGGAAATAAATCACGTTTTTGACTGAACTGGGCCTTTAACTGTTTTTTATTTATTATTATTTTAACAACAAATCAATACAGGAAGTACATGTGGGAACACAAGTATATATGAATAATATACAATGGACAATTGGGGTAGGGGGTAGGGGYTACAATATCACATTACACAAGGACCTTAAGGGGACATACATACACTTATAATTCGAACAGCTTTTTTGTTAGTAGAGTATTTAATTGTCTTAAAATACAGTTCAATTTATTTTTGTAATGTAAGGAAATTTGTTTTTTTGTTTGTAAATTTACATTTGTGAAAATGAAATTTGGCCAAAAGAATAATGAAATGAATTACATAAAAATGTTTCAGCTTATTTCTATCGTAGGTAAAGAATCCAAGCAGCACAACTCTCCACAATAGTGTAAGATCTTCATAAATGTGTTTAATTATAAATCTACTGATATCTTGCCACAGTTTTCTTACATGAATACAATGCCAAAAAAGATGCAACACTGTTTCTGGGTGGTCATTACAAAAGGAGCAATTTGAGTTGATGTTTTCCTTAAACTTCTTCATATAGTGGTTGGCAGGATAATATTTATGAATAATTTTAAAGGAAACGTCCTTAATTTTGTTAACAAGTAGGTATAATAAATCCATTTCAATAAGCCATGACATAAGGTATAGATAGATACAACATCCTGCTGAAACAAGGTTCGTATCGCTCTGTTGTTAAATGGACCAAAAGAGAAACAAATATTTCCTACTGATGAGTCAACAGGGTCAACGGAAGGTAGGCTCTGTGGGTCAGGTCTTGACACGTTCCTGAATAATAAAGCAACACTTGAGGGAATGGCATCTAAAATAATTGCAAAATCTTTAGGTCTTARAGGGACCTTGTAAAGTGATAAGAATTCCTTATAACTGAGTAAAAGACCCTCTGCATTTACCAGTTGGCTCACCAATAGGATATTATTTCGGAATCAATATTCTAAAAACAAAGAAGTATTTTTATACAATATATCCCGATTATTCAATATATAATATCTGTGTGGAGAAAACTTATGCTTATAAATTAAGGACCATGACAAGAAAACCTGCCGATGAAAAGCAGAAAGTTTCACTGGAACTTTGTCAATATTATAATTGCAAACCAACATGAAGTTAAGGCCACCAAAAGTAGAAAAGACATGATGAGGAATAAAATTCCACATAGAAGTGGGTCTTCTTACGAATTGTTTTATCCAATTGATCTTATTAGTATTATTTAAGGTAGTAAAGTCCAGAAAATTCAGCCCACCATTCTCATAAGTGTTCATTACAACAGTTTTCCTAATGTAATGGGTACAGTTTCTCCACAGAAAGTTGGAAAAGCATCTGGTCTATCTCCTTGCTTATTTTACTGTCAAGATATAAAGATAGAGTGCCATATGTTAGTCTAGAGATACCTTCAACCTTGGTTATTAGGACTCTTCCTTATTAAAGATAAGTCCTTCTGTAGCCATTGATTTAGCTACTTCTGGGTTTTTTTAATAAGAGGGTTAAAATTTAGTAAGCCTCTCGACTTCTGATCCTTTGTAATGGTTATGCCTAAATATGTAAGTTCTTCTTTTACTGGAATATGAAGGTGTCACACAATCTTTGACAGCCATGAGATCACATTTATTAATGTTAAGATATAGACCAGACGCTTTGGAAAAGGATTGTATCACATTGATCGATATGGGAATTTGGTTAGCGTCTTTCAGAAAAAGTGTAGTATCGTCWGCCAGCTGGCTTATAATAATTTATTTACCAGCTATGGAAATACCTTGTACAGGACTAGTATTTAAAGAATTTGTAAGAAGTTGGGTGATTAATAAAAACAGGTACGGAGAGATAGGACAACCTTGCCTAATTCCTCTCTTTAACTCAAATCTAGGTGAGGTGCCATATTTGATAGAGCTGTTACCATTTGTATGGAGAGTCTTAATAGCCTTACAGAAAAAATCCCCAAAGCCAAGTCTCTCAAGGGAGTGGAAGAGGAATTGATGCTCTACTGTGTCAAATGCTTTATAAAAATCTAAAAATAATATGAAGCTATCCTCAGTTATTAGGTCTGAGTAGTCAAGTATGTTTAATACTAGTCTGARATTGTTAGAAATATGTCTGTTCCTCATAAAGCCAGACTGTGTTTCATCAATGATTGCATCCAGGACTTCTTTAATTATTTTTGCAAGTAGTAAGGCTAATATCTTATAGTCATTAAATTAAGAAGACAAATTGGACACCAGTTATCGATGAGCTGCACTTAGGCTTAGGTATCAGTGTTATTAACCCCTGACTCATTGTAGGAGGGAGAACATTGTTTTTAATACTCTCTAAAAAGACTTCAAATAGGAAGGTGGCTACTTGTTCAGAAAATAATTTGTAAAATTCTGATGTAATTCCATCAACACCTGGTGATTTATTGTTCTTTAGATGTTTGATAGACTCTATAATCTCTTCAACTTTGATGGGTTCATCACACTGTTTAGATTCTATATCAGTGATAGAGTGAACATTATTCAGTGAGTCAAAAGACATATCTGTGGATTCCTGACAGTACGTAGAGCTATACAATTGTCTGTAAAAATTGCTACAGTATTTAGCAATTCATTTTTGGTCATCTGTAATAACACCATCAATGTTTAACTTGTGGTGAAATTTCTCAAGTCTAAAGAAATAGGATGAATTCTGTTCTCCCTCCTCAATCCATTTTTTCCTAGATCTAATAAAGGCTCCGTCTGCTTTTAATCTATATATATTATCCAGTTTATTTTCTAACTCAATTAGTTCCATCTTCTCCTCCCCCGAGAGGCCGGCTGGGGACCTCTGAGAAAGGGAAGTTATCTTAATGATCACCTTTTCCTCCTCAGCTCTTCTGGTCTTAGCAAGATTACTACCATATTTTCTAAGGTATTTGGACACCTCAAATTGAAAGAACTCCCAGTTCTTGCAATAAGATTTTTCTTCACAAGCCCTTTCCCAAAAGTGTGAAAGCAGATCTTTAACCTCAAACTTAACTATATCATTATTTAATAATGAGCTATTTAGCTACTGGGCCTTTAACTGACATTGGCTAATTGAGTGACTGTGGCATATAACACAAGGAAAACTGCTGATACACAGACAAGTTTTAACACCATGTGAATTTATTCAAATTCTCAACAGTAAGTTGAGACACCGACTGAGTTGAAATAGGAAATAAATGACTGAGGTCCGGACCTCATTGTCCTCATATGTAGCTACGTCCTTGGTGAGCTTCCACCATTTTAAAGTAGTGAACTGGGTGGTGATTCCTATGAGTTGTGCACAATCATCCAATTAAGAAGAAGAAAATGGACTACTTTAAAATGGAGATAGCCTCAATGTCACTGCCATGCTGTCACAGATGCTATAATAGCACAAATACAAAGATTAGTTCTCTATCTAACTCTATGGCCTGTTGTTCGCACACATAGCTGCCCTCTCATTGGATAGAACGGTCCCGTCTGATCTTGCCTCTGCCGACCTGCCTTCKATCTTTGAGGACATGTATTTCCATTGTTAGAGAGGTCACTTGACTATCTTGTCAATGTTTTTACTCTGTTCGCAAATTCTCTGAGAAGCCAGTCGGTGACTGATGGGTGAAATCCCTGGATGTAAAGGAATTTGTGTGATGCTTTTTTATGAATTAATGCCACATTCATTTGCTAGTCGGAACTCTGACATTTCTGACTTGCTAACTGGTTGAATGCTGCGCGTGTATAACTACAACAGTGGAGGCTGTTGAAGGGAGGATGGCTCATAATAATGGCTGGAACAGTGCAAATGGAATGGCATCAAACACATAGAAAGCATGTATTTGATACCATTCCACAAATTCCGCTCCAGCCATTACCACAAGCCTGTCCTCCCCAATTAAAGTGTCACCAATCTCATGTGAACTCTAACCAGTTAGCAAGTCAGAAATGTCAGTTTCCTAGTTCCGACTAGCATGTGAACGTGGGATTTTTTTTTAACTTTCAAGTTAACATTAGCACACAAAAAAACAGTGTTTTGGTCATCAAATGTGACTGACAGATCAGAAATGCATGTTTGTTCACTCAATACGTTTTAATGTAWTTTGTACAAATTACCACATTTTTCTGCACTGATAAAATAAGCATTAAAATATAATTTTCTGAAAGGACACAGTCTCTTATTTATTTTGTTCATTTTCATGTGAATTTACCTGATTTGAACATTTGATTTGTGGTCCCYTGTGGCTCAGTTGGTAGAGCATGGRGCTTGCAACGCCAGGGTTGTGGGTTCATTCCCCACGGGGGGACCAGAATGAATATGTATGAACTTTCCAATTTGTAAGTRGCTCTGGATAAGAGCGTCTGCTAAATGACTTAAATGTAAATGTAAAATGATTTGATTCCAAAAAGTGACATGTGTCTGGACTATCCTCTTCTTGTCCACCAAATGGCAGTATTGGACAGCATTTGAATAATTCAATTTGAGAAATTGGGCCATGTCTGAATTAATTAAATATTTCTCTCATTTAGAAATTCACAGTTTTTACTAATTAGACTTCAATTGGTTGGGTGTATTTGGTCATTTTATGACTCCTGGATAAGATAATGATAACTTTAATGTCCCCAATTGAACATTTTAAAACGCATTTGATGAGCGATTCAATGATTCATCTGTACACTATATACACTCTACACATCAGTATGCTGTCAACTACAATGTCAATTGTAGGCCAGCCAACTGGTCTTATTTAGGTTAGATATTTATTTATTGTCTGTTTATAACAGACATTTGCTTTACATACAAGAAAATGCACTACGATAGACCTAAAAAAAATCCTAAAAAAAGAAATCTAATTTTAATTGTCACATACTTCGCAAACAACAGATGTAGATTACCAGTGAAATGCTTACAGCCCTTCCCAACAATGCATAATACAATACAAATATAAAATAACAATACAAATAATAATAATAGCAATAAAACAAAAACACAAGGAAAAWATACACAATGAGCAATGATAGCTTGGCTATTTGCATGGGGTACCAGAATTGAAGTGCAGGGGTACGAGGACATTGAGTGAGAAATGTACATATAGGTAGGGTTAATGTGACTAGGCAACAGTAGAGATAATAGACAGTAGCAGCAGCGAATGTGATGAGTGTGGTGTGAGTGAGTTTGTGTGTATGTGTTGGAGTGTCAGTGTAAGTATGTGTGAGTGTGTGGGTAGAGTCCAGTGTGTGTGCATAGAGTCAAAAAGAGTTAGTGGGAAAAGGGTTGATGTAGATAGTCCAGGTAGCTATGTGGTCAACTGAACAYAAATATAAAAGCAACATGTAAAGTGTTGGTCCCATGTTTCATGAGCTGTAATACAATATCCCAGAAATGTTCCATACACACAATCCATCCACCTGACAGGTGTGGCATATCAAGAAGCTGATTGAACAGRATGATCTTGTGCTGGGGACGATTAAAGTCCACTCTAAAATGTGCACTTTTGTCACWCAGCACAATGCCACAGATGTCTCAAGTTGAGGGAGCGTGCAGTTGGCATGCTGACTGCAGAAATGTCCACCAGAGCTGATGCCAGAGAATTTAATGTTAATTTCTCTACCATAAGCCGCCTCCAACTTCGTTTTAGAGAWTTTCGSATACGGCCAATTTGGGAGTACGTCCAACCGGTCTCACTGGCAGACTACATGTAACCACGCTAGCCCAGGACCTCCACATCCGGCTTCTTCACCTGTGAGATCGCCGGAGACCAGCCACCCGGACAGCTGATGAAACTGTGGGTTTGCACAACCCAAAGAATTTATGCACAAACTGTCAGAAACCGTATCAGGGAAGCTCATCTGGGTAATCATCGTCCTTACCAGSYTCTTGCCCTGACTGCAGTTCGGCGTTGTAAACGACTTCATTTGGCAAATGCACACCTTCGATGYCCTCTGGCACGCTGGAGAATTATTCTCTTCACAGATGAATCCCGGTTTCAACTGTACCGGGCAGATGGCATACAGCGTGTATGGCGTRGTGTGTGCGAGCGGTTTGCTGATGTCAACGTTGTGAACAGAGTGCGCCATGGTGGCGGTGAGGTTATGGTATGGGCAGACATATGCTACGGACAACGAACACAATCGCATTTTATCGATTGGGATTTGAATGCATAGAGATACCGTGACGAGATCCTGGAGCCCATTGTCATGCCATTCATCCGCCGCCATCACCACATGTTTCAGCATGATAATGCACGGCCCCATGTCCCAAGGATTTGTACACAATTTCTGGAAGCTGAAAATGTCCCAGTTCTTCCATGGCCTGCATACTCCCCAGACATGTCACCCATTGAGCATATTCAGTATGCTCTGGATCAGCGTGTACGACAGCATGTTCCAGTTCCTGCCAATATCCAGCAACTTCGCAAAGCCATTGAAGAYGAGTGGGACAACATTCCACAGGCCACAATCAACAGCCTGATCAACTCTATGTGAAGGAGATGTGTCGRGGGGCATGATGCAGATGGTGGTCACACCAGATACTGACTGGTTTTCTGATCCACGCCCCTACCTTTTTRCCCCCCACTKATMTGAAATCCATAGATTAGAGCCAAATTAATGTATTTCAATTGACTGATTTCCTTCTATGAACTGTAACTAAGTAAAATCTTAGAAATTGTTGCATGTTGAGTTTATATTTTTGTTCAGTGTATATARGGGGGCGCCGAGTGCTGAAGCGCGTAGCCCTTAAAKATCGTCTGACCTTGGTTGCAACACTCACTACCGWGTTCTAAACTGCCTCTGGAAGCAACGTCAGCACAAGAACTGTTCGGAGGAACAACTCGTAGGCATACAGATAGTTCAGCCATCCACATGGACTGTTGTCCTCCCCAATTCCATTGAACTMTTCTAGACTCTCTTCAGCGGACAGAGACACGCAAAGAAACCTTTAAATTAAACCAGAGTGCTTTTCTTGTGCTTTCAAAAGACAACTGGGGAAAATGAGGTAAAATCATGACGTGATTTTCAGGTGGGAAAGTTAGAGCTCTAAGAAAGATGCCTGAGTTTTGGACTTTGAAACCCGAGTTGGATGACCGTAAAAAAAAAAAATCCCAGTCGGCGCAAATTTTTAGCAGAGTTCCCAGTTGTCTTGAACGCACTGATGTTGGAAGTCAGAGATTTCCGAAAACCCAGTTGTTTTGAATTGTGGCATTTCTACTGTTGCGCGCTAGCTCCCTACATCATCATTACAAGCACTATTTGATTCGCCTGATACTCTACACGGCCACGTTCTGGATACACCAAGCACAAAGAGAGACTGATCAAAATGCCCACCCAGCCGTGCTCAGTGAGGAGAATGAAAGAGAGAGAGCAGGGTTTTACACCAAAGTTACACAGTCTAATTCAATACGTAAATTCCAAAATTCGGACAAATACTGACATTTCAGTGGTGGGCCGTCAGGGCCTGCAAGGCCTTCTCTGCTGGCCTAAACATCATCAGAATATAATTTTTTAAAAATATATTTTCCCACAATATGTATTAATTATTCCCAGAGTAAGAGTTATACTCTTCTTTTTCATAGCTTTCCTCTTGGTTGCACTGCTTCCAGCCCCAGGTTGAGATTTGGAGGGCTGGTCTTTATGTTAGATCTTTTATCCAATCATATTCAGCCATCATGTGTTGCCAGGGGTCTAAAATCTGCTCTCAGGCCTTCAGAATCAACAGTGCGGGCGCTTGTAGCTTAAAGTGAATGGAAATTTAAAATTTTGTTCAACCAATCAGCTTTAGAGTTGGCTATTGTACGCCTGCTGGCTGGCTCCAGTGTTACACAGGAGCCAGCTAGCAGGCGTAGGGCGTCCACGTCTTTTGATTGGATTACCAATATTGAGAGGCAGGTCCTATGGCAGGTCTATGCAGATCTAGGAAACTCTACTAAGCTGTTTTTTGAACCCACAATGGCGGAGGAGGGAGAAGATATCGATTTCGTCGAGGATATAATTATAACGCCATTCTCAAGACGAACTTTTCAAGAAAAGTTAGACATTGTAAGGAGAGGTCGCCGACGCCACAAAGCCTGTCACAGGCGGGAAAGGGGTTCGTTCGCTCGCCACTTTCAAGTTTCAACTACGGCGCTGTCAATGGCTCAAAGGCCCGAGAAGCACTGCAAAACTGTACTGCTGGGATGCCTATTATTTTGCAAGTGATCGATTTGGTGTTTGGAGCACAACTGGCTTTGCAAACTTGAGTTGTCTGTTAAACACTGTTTACCCAAAAATTTCAATTTGTCAATTTCAAGGTGACGCAACGCCTGGTATACTGCGTTTCTGTCTAAATGTATAGTGTCTAGAGCCATGGCATAATTGATGATAATAAGAGGTGGATTAATTCGGGTGGGACTGTGTAGACCTCACTGAAGGCCTAGGCCCCAGGCCCACGGCACGCCACTGTGACATTTAAATGATTAGAAATTACATGACCCTTCCCTGGACTAAATAAAAATACTAAACCCTCCCCCTGACTGAAATTGAAAAAGCATGACCCTCCCCCATTTTCCACCAGGTAACAATTCCGTACATTTCGACTACTCCCTTATGGATCGCCTACAAAATTGTAATAGATGGTTTTAAAGAGGTAGCGAGGTACAATACCTCAATCAACACTTGCTTAAGTAAAATAAAAATYACTCACTTTAAAAAAAGAAGATACAAGTACTCAGAAAAGCTACGCAATTACACTAATGAGACTATTTGTAATTCATTACTTCCACCGTTGCTCTTAACAGAGAATTAGCAGAGCTGCCAGCCCATCCAGGGTTTTAACCAAGCCCTGCTTAGCTTTGATAACGTCAACAAAACGAAGGAGTGATCGTGGACTTCAGGAAACAGCAGAGGGAGCACACCCCTACCCACATCGATTGGACCGCAGTGGAGAAGGTGAAAAGCCTTCCTCGGCATACACATCACTGACAATCTGAAATGGTCCACCCACACAGACAGTGTGGTGAAAAAGGCGCAACAGCCGAATGGAATCATGTAGTAACCAAAAAAGTGTTAAATCAAAATATATTAGAGATTTGAGATTCTTCAAAGTAGCCAGCCTTTGCCTTGAAGGAGCCAACCACCTTTATGAGGAATGCTTTTCCAACAGTCTTAAAGGAGTTCCCACATATGCTGAGCACTTGTTGGCTGCTTTTCCTTCACTCTGCGTTCCATCTCGTCCCTAACCATCTTAATTGGGWTGTGGTCGGTTGATTGTGGAGGCCAGGTCATCTGATGCAGCACTCCGTCACTCTCCTTGGTCAAATAGCCCTTACACAGCCTGCAGGTGTGTTCTGGGTCATTGTCCTGTTGAAATACAAATGATAGTCCCACTAAGCGCAAACTAGATGG
This sequence comes from Salvelinus sp. IW2-2015, assembly GCF_002910315.2. Taxonomy (NCBI): domain Eukaryota; kingdom Metazoa; phylum Chordata; class Actinopteri; order Salmoniformes; family Salmonidae; genus Salvelinus; species Salvelinus sp. IW2-2015. The sequence goes on along the minus strand of NC_036865.1, from coordinate 4,262,362 downwards.
GATGGCGTATTGCTGCAGAATGCTTCGGTAGCCATGCTGGTTAAGTGTGCKTTGAATTCTAAATGAATAACRGACAGTGTCACCAGCAAAGCACCTCCACATCAACACACCTCCTCCTCAATGCTTCACGGTGGGAACCACACACGCGGAGATAATCCGTTCACCTACTCTGCGTCTCACAAAGACTTGTAGGTTGGAACCAAAAATCTCAAATTTGGACTCATCAGACCAAAGGACAGATTTCCACTGGTGTAATGTCCATTGCTCGTGTTTCTTGGCCCAAGCAAGTCTCTTATTCTTATCGATGTCCTTTAGTCGTGGTTTCTTTGAAGCAATTCGACCATGAAGGCCTGATTCCTCTGAACAGTTGATGTTGAGATGTGTCTGTTACTTGAGATGTGTCTGTGAAGCATTTATTTGGGCTGCAATCTGAGGTGCAGTTAACTCTAATGAACTTATCCTCTGCAGCAGAGGTAACTCTGGGTCTTCCTTTCCTGTGGCGGTCCTCACGAGAGTCAGTTTCACCATTGAGCTTGATGGTTTTTGCGACTGCACTTGAAGAAACWTCTTGAAAAGTTCTTGAAATTTTCAAGATTTACTGACCTTCATGTCTCAAAGTAATTTTTGTTTGCATATTTGAGCTGTTCTTGCCATAATATGGATTTGGTCTTTTAAAAAATATGGCTATCTTCTGAATACCACCCATAACTTGTCACAACACAACTGATTGGCTCATACCCATTAAGAAGGAAAGAAATTCTACAAATTAACTTTAAGAAGGCACACCTGTTAATTGAAATGCATCCCAGGTGACTACCTCATGAAGTTGGTTGAGAGAATGCCAAGAGTGTGCAAAGCTGTCATCAAGGCAAAGGGGGCTACTCTGAAGAATCTCAAATATAAAATATATTTTGATTTGTTTAACACTTTTTTGGTTAATACAGTACATGATTCCATATGTGTCATTTCATATGTTTGATGTCTTCACTATTATTCTACAATGTATAAAATAGAAAAAATTAAGAAAACCCCTGAAATGAGTTGGTGTGTCCAACCTTTTGACTGGTACTGTATGTACATAAGGTATTTCTATTTTTTATTTTTAATAAATTATCCCCAAAATATTTAACCTGTTTTTGCTTTGTCATTATGGGGTATTGTGTGTAGATTGACGAGGAAAATGTTTTATTTAATCCATTTTAGCATAAGGCTGTAACGTAACAAAATGTGGGAAAAGTGAAGGGATCTGAATACTTTCCGAATGCACTGTATGTTGGATTCACATCTCCAGCTAAACCAAAAGTAAAAGTTCAAGAACAGGATTAAGCCAGTGCTTCCGATGAAACTATCCAAGCACTAGATATCCTTTAAATGTTGGTATTTGGTTTCATTGCCAACCAAACACAATTCAATGTTACTTTAGTAATACAGTAAATAGACTAAAGTAAAGGCTATCTTACAAACTAATGTAACAGTATTTATTCAACATTAAAATMAGTAACACATCCATGGCCACATTTTGAGATTAGCCTACATTAATAATAAATGTCAGTTACTGTGTTCTTATGTAATCATAGAAAGCGTGCATGTTCAAAATGGCACGCAAAAGTCGCAGGTCTGTGGAGATCTTCACAATTGCTATACTAATCTGTGCAGAATCTCGAACAGCATTGATCACTTGCACTATGTACTTGTAGCCCATTCCTGCAGTCAAATGACAAAACTGGCTTCATAGTTGGAATGTTATTAATATCTTTCATAATTTCATTATTAATCCAAATTATTTTTTTAAACCCAACGAAAATCCGGTGTTTCAATGTCAAATGGTTCTGTTATATCTCAGTCTTAAGTGATGTACAGTTGAAGTCGGAAGTTTACATACACCTTAGCCAAATACATTTAAACTCAGTTTTTCCACAATTCCTGACATATAATCCCAGTAAAAATTCCCTGTTTTAGGTCAGTTAGTCTCACCACTTTATTTTAATAATGTGAAATGTCAGAATAATAGTAGAGAGAATGATTTATTTCAGTGTTTATTCCTTTCATCACATTCCCAGTGGGTCAGAAGTTAGGCTGTACTTGTGAYCACCCACATTCCCATACAGAGCATCTTCGCATGTGCATGGGAGGTCGTTTCAKTCTCCTGCAAATGTGACAGTTAAGGGACAACTACTGCGGAGTAGATTATCCTCTCGCTTCACTATCTTTGTTGTTGTGGATATCGGCCTGATATGCAGCTACTGACATTTGTATAGCTGAATCTACCTTTATGCATCTCTAAATACACCATGACAGCGCAATACACAAGGGGTGGAACAGTGGCAAAGGTACCCACAGGACAAACAGAATAATATTAGTCTGAGGAGAGATTAAATAGCATTWATACAACAAAAATAATTCTAAACACACCTTTAGTTTACAAAGTTAAACAGATGTATTTTTTCTTCATAATAAGCAGGAGTAATATTCTTAGATCAGAATGACAGCAGACTGTACTTCTATCCATGTCACTAAAGACTAACAGAAACAAAAGACAAAATTTAACTAGAATGGCTTATCTTTTCTCCCCAACCCATGATACAGGGCTAATGTCTGACAAGACCAATGTCTGTTAAGCTCTCTAAGATGAGGTTCTGTTAAATTTAAAGGCAATGCTACCAAATACTAATTGAGTGGATGTAACATCCACTCAATTAGTATTTGGTAGCATTGCCTTTAAATTGTTTAATTAACTTGGGGCAAACGTTTTGGGAAGCCTTACACAAGCTTCCCACAATACGTTGGGTGAATTTTGACCCATTCCTCTGGACAGACCTGGTGTAACTGAGTCAGGTTTGTAGGCCTCCTTGCTCGCACACACTTTTTCAGTTCTGCCCACACATTTTCTATGGGATTCAGGTCAGGGCTTTGTGATGGCCACTCCAATACCTTGACTTTGTTGTCCTTAAGCCATTTTGCCACAACATTGGAAGTATGCTTGGGATCATTGTCCATTTGGAAGACCCATTTGCGACCAAGCTTTAACTTCCTGACTGATGTCTTGAGATGTTTGCTCAATTATATCCACATAATTTCCCCTCCTCATGATGCCATCTACCTTGTGAAGTGCACCAGTCCCTCCTGCAGCAAAGCACCCCCACAACATGATGCTGCCACCCCCGTGGCTGTCACGGTTGGGATGTGTTCTTCAGCTTGCAAGCCTCCCCCTTTTCCCTCCAAACATAACGATGGTCATTATGGCCAAACAGCTCTATTTTTGTTTCATCAGACCAGAGGACATTTCTTTAAGAGGTATGATCTTTGTCCCCATGTGCAGTTGCAAACCGTAGTCAGGCTTTTTCATGGCGGTTTTGGAGCAGTGGCTTCTTCCTTGCTGAGCGGCCTTTCAGGTTATGTCGATATAGTACTCATTTTACTGTGGATATAGATACTTTTGTACCTGTTTCCTCCAGCATCTTCACAAGGTCCTTTGCTGTTGTCGTGGTAATTTCTTGTATTACTAAATGAGGAGTTTACAAACCACACACAAGTCAGGGTTATATTTTAAAGTCCATTTTTAATTATATGCACTTCACCATAGCCCTTTGACTCTCAGATCAATTCAGTGTCTATAAATTAATTCTGAGAGTGCTTACAAAAGAATACTTAGTATCTTTTATAGCCAAGATACACCCCTCTCAACTCACATGACGAACCACAGATCTCAGGGACTTCACAAASGGCCTTTTACTTGAGTGATGAGTATCATATAGCCAGATATCATTAGCTATAAATTATCGTTCAGTTTGCTCTCTAAGATGAGGTTCTAATCTCTTTCTTGGTACTTCATAGTACCGAAACATTACCTCATCCAATGGCATATATCAATTGTCAATTCTAGATACACCCCACCCCTGGACAAGCTCCCTGAGGGGAGTGACTTCTAGGTCATATACTATCTCAAGATTCATGCAACATCAGAGGGGTAATACAATGGTTCCAGACACTGCCATACTCCTCTCCCCAATGGGAAAAGGAGTGTGACTGGCGTACAGACATTGTGGAGCCCTTCACATGGTTTAACAGATACATTCACATATGAAGACAATGTTCAAACCTATCCACATATGAAGACAATGTTCCATTCTGATATTCTGCATATTACCAGACATGTAAAAGACAAGCCTGACCTCTCCCCTCTCTGGGCCCCAAGTGACTTTTCCCGAGAGAAGAAAGGAAAATGCAACTGCCGACAGTATAGTCCAAAAAGAGACATTCTAATGACAAGTATCTCACATAAGCATATTATGAAAGTAAATAAAACATCTTATTTATCTATGTTACCTAACTAATTCTGATTCAGCTACGACACTGTTGTACTGGGATTGATTTGCACTTCTCGCACCAAAGTACATTCATCTCTAGGAGACAGAATGCGTCTCCTTCCTGAGCGGTATGACGGCTGTGTGGTCGTTTATACTTACGTACTATTGTTTGTACAGATGAACGTGGTACCTTCAGGCATTTGGAAATTTCTCCCAAGAATGAACCAGACTTGCAGAGGTCTACAATTTTTTTCTGAGGTCTTGGCTGATTTATTTTGATTTTCCCATGATGTCAAGCAAAGAGCCACTGAGTTTGAAGGTAGGCCTTGAAATACATCCACAGGTACACCTCCAATTGACTAAAATGATGTCAATTAGCCGATCAGAAGCTTCTAAAGCCATGGCATAATTTTCTGGAATTTTCCAAGCTGTTTAAAGGCACAGTCAACTTAGTGTATGTAAACGTCTGACCCACTGGAATTGTGATACAGTGATTTATAAATTAAATAATCTGTCTGTAAACAATTGTTGGAAAAAGTACTTGTGTCATGCACCAAGTAGATGTCCTAACCGACTTGCCAAAACTATAGTTTGTTAACAAGAAATGTGTGGAGTGGTTGAAAAACTAGTTTTAATGACTCCAACCTAAGTGTATGTAAACTTCCGACTTCAACTGTATATAAAGTGTAATATTGGGATGCAAAAAAAACTTGGAATACATTTCAACTGTATATCTGACATGGAAAAGMTGTCTTCTTTTTCTTCTTCTTTTTAAGCCCATAACCATGTGCGTGAGGTGTATACTTTTGTTTCAAAGTAAATTTGTTTAAGACTAGCAAGAAACACTCTGTGTGACACTGATTTAGCCCACTGTATTAAACTGATATTATTAATGTAATCTCAACTGCAATCTAGGTAATCTGGTTGTGCTATTCAATGAAGCACATGATAACATATTAGGTTGTTGTATAAATACAAAATATCTGACATTGTGTTCCCATTTTAACTTTGTTGTGTTTTAAAAAAAGTTGAAAGCGCAGTGATAACACATTTAGATGATAACTAATCCAAAAATCTGACATTGTTTTTCCAATGCAATTTGTTGGGCTTTTAGATGGTTACAACCATAGTGATAACACATCGGAAATTCAACAAACTTCTGGCTGTCTTTTTGAGTGGGTGAAGAAAGGTTAAAATCTCATTGATCAACGTCTCAAACAAATATTACCCACATTTCCACTTTGAAATGGCATGGTGTGCCCAGTTGGACAGTATGATTATTATTTACAAGGATTCACCACATCGTACWTCTGAAAAAGTAAGGACATTTACAGTGAGGTCTTTGTCATGTGTTCAGCCTTCAGTGGATTGCTGAGTCACCTCTCCTACGAGTAGTCTGTCAGAGGCTAGGGATCTGACAGCYAGAAAGTAATGCGCGTAAATGTTACATAGCTTATTGCAGATCTTTTACTATCAGAATCCTCCTCTGATTTTCCTCCTCCGATCTGACGTGACAGTTTTTGTGTTTTCTAAGTAGTTATGTGTTCTCTTAATAGAACATCTTTTCAGTTACACAACTGCGTAAATTTAATGTGAGCGAGCGAGCATGAGTGTGTGTGTGTGTGTGTGAGCGAGAGATAGAGAGAGCGAGATATATCCTGTGACCTGTGCCTTACACAAAGAGAAAGAGAGAGAGTGTGTGTGGTGTGTGCAAGCGTGTGTGTGTGTGGGGGTGGGTGCGGTGTGTCCCTTGTAACCAGTTAGAGTAAGGTGGGTGGAGGGGAGTGGGTGGATGGGAGTATCTTATCCAAGAGAAGATGTCACTGATTTGTCTCTTCACTCCGAGCCACTCCCTCTGCCAGTCAGATAGGCCCAATTTTGTGGTGTGTACATGCATACAAAATGTGTGTGTACTTAAATGCGTTTGTGCATATGTGTGTGTATGTGTGTGTATGTGTGACTGACTTACTGAGTCAGTGTGACTAGGGGTAATGTGATGTTGTTAAACACACTGTAATCATTAACCATCATGCACTGCTTCTGGGGAGAGGGTCATGTATGGGCAGATTGTCAGTCAGTCTCTATGAGTATGACTTACAGTTGAAGTCGGAGGTTTACATACACCTTAGCCAAATACATTTAAACTCAGTTTTTCACAATTCCTGGCATTTAATCCGAGTAAAAATTCCCTGTCTTAGGTCAGTTAGGATCACCACTTTATTTTAAMAATGTGAAATGTTAGAATAATAGTAGAGAGAATGATTTATTTCAGCTTTTATTCCTTTCATCACATTCCCAGTGGATCAGAAGTTTACATAGACTCAATTAGTATTTGGTAGCATTGCCTTTAAAATGTTTAACTTGGGTCAAACATTTCTTGTAGCCTTCCACAAACTTCTCACAATAAGTTGAGTGAATTTTGGCCCATTCCTCCTGACAGAGCTGGTGTAACTCAGTCAGGTTTGTAAGCCTCCTTACTCGCATGCCGCTTTTTCAGTTCTGTCTATGTAACCGATGTGAAATGATTAGCTAGTTAGCGGTGGTGCGCGCTAATAGTGTTTCAATCGGTGACGTCACTCGCTCTGAGACCTGAAGTAGTTGTTCCCCTTGCTCTGCAAGGGCACGGCTTTTGTGGCGCGATGGGTAACGATGCTTCGTGGGAGGCAGCTGTATTTGTGTGCAGAGGGTCCCTGGTTCAAGCCCGGGTCGGGGCGAGGGATGGACCAAAGTTAAGCTGTTACAAACTTTCTATAGGATTGAGGTCAGGGCTTTGTGATGGCCACTCCAATACCTTGACTTTGTTGTCCTTAAGCCATTTTGCCACAACTTTGGAAGTATGCTTGGGGTCATTGTCCATTTGGAAGACTCATTTGCGACCAAGCTTTCACTTCCTGACTGATGTCTTGGGATCTTGCTTCAATATATCCACATCATTTTCCTACCTCAATTGCCATCTATTTGTGAAGTGCACCAGTCCCTCCTGAGGCAAAACACTCCCACAACATGATGCTGCCACCCCAGTGCTTCACGGTTGGGATGGTGTTCTTCACGCTGCAAGCCTCCCCCTTTTCCCTCCAAACATAAAGATGGTCATTATGGCCAAACAGCTCTATTTTTGTTTCATCAGACCAGAGGACATTTCTCCAAAAATTACGATCTTTGTCCCCATGTGCAGTTGCAAACCGTAGTCTGGCTTTTTTTATGGCAGTTTTGGAGCAGTGGCTTCTTCCTTGCTGAGCGGCCTTTCAGGTTATATCGATATAGGACTCGTTTTACTGTGGATATAGATACTTTTGTACCTGTTTCCTCCAGCATCTTCACAAGGTCCTTTGGTGTGTTCTGGGATTGATTTGCGCTTTTAGCACCAAAGTACGTTCATCTCTAGGAGACAGAACGTGTCTCCTTCCTGAGTCGTGTGACGGCTGCGTGGTCCATGGTGTTTATAGCGTGCGTACAATTGTTTGTACAGATGAACGTGGTACCTTCAGCCGTTTGGAAATTGCTCCCAAGGATGAACCAGACTTGCGGAGGTCTACAATTTTTTTCTGAGTCTTGGCTGATTTCTTTTGATTTTCCCATGATGGCAAGCAAAGAGGCACTGAGTTTGAAGGTAGGCTTTGAAATACATCCACAGGTACACCTCCAATTGACTCAAATMATGTCAATTAGCCTATCAGAAGCTTCTATAGCCATGACATCATTATCTGGAATTTTCCAAGCTGTTTAAAGGCACTGTCAACTTAGGTTAAACTTCTGACCCACTGGAATTGTGATTCCGTGAATTATAAGTGAAATAATCTGTCTGTAAACAATTGTTGGGAAAATGACATGTCATGCACAAAGTAGATGTCCTAACCGACTTTCCAAAACTATAGCTTGTCAACAAGAAATTGGTGGAGTGGAGTTTTAATGACTCCAACCTAAGTGTATGTAAACTTCCGACTTCAACTGTATATACACTTGGGGTCAATGTTCCCTCTAAACTGCGCACTTCCTCCAGGACTGCCGTGTAGAATAAATGCCATGCCACTTACCGACACAAGAGATTGAACTTCACTGAATTCGCCCCATTAGTTTGCACTATATTTTTCTGGGATCGACTCAACATTATATCAGCCTTTTTTCAATGCAACAAACGAAAACAAATCTAACATTGCAAGATTGAGTCTGTGATTTTGTTGTAGGCAGAGCCAGAGCGCAACGGAGTAGAATTCTATTGGCGGGGTTGTCTTTCAATRACCCGCGAGTGAGTGTGCTTTTCAAATCAGTTCATAGGGGAGAGCCGCGCTTGTGAACATTTGTTGATATTCTTTGCTAGTTAGCAAGTTCTTAGCCCAGTTATAGATAAGTATAGGTCAGCAATGGGGAGTTACAGCTTCCTACAAGAGCACAGAACCTGCAGGCTACATTTCAAGCTGTCMTTGAAAAGCCGGTCAGATAAAAAGCTTYTGTCTTAATTAAAGGGGCAGTGTTGTATTTTGAGACAAGACTTAAATATGAAAATAAGCCAATAGGCAGAGGGGTAGCCTACATTGTCTAATTCTCTGTTTGGTAATAATTATTCATGTTATTTTGTAAAGTGGTTTCTTGCATCATACAACACAATACAATGCAATTTACAGTCGCATTTTGGCCCATGGTGTTACAGACCAAGTAAAAAATCATTCATTCATGTCAAGCCCTTCATAATGTAAAAACGTTTTAAAAGTCTCATGCAATGGAGACATGCATTGAACACCACATATAGGCTATATCATAGAAACCAAAAGCTATTTCCATGTGAAAATGTTATGGGATTCGCTCCATTGGTTTTGTTGGTATGCCTACATTATGCTCAAATAGCCACAGTAGCCGGTTGGCTACTGTTTAAAGCTGTAAGGATACAGCCTCAGTGTTCACTGTAAGCACGCGCCAGAAGATGCACAAAATTCTCACAATGTTCAAGTTTCACAAAAACAAAAATTTGTTCAGTGCTCCAAATAATTTAAGGGAGCATTGCTTGGGGTCGATCCATATGAATTCAATCACTTTTTGACTGCATCCCTTTTGATTGAAACAAAACTTTTAATATGTTTGCCCTTGGTATAAGTGTTCAGAAAGGGACTTTTTGGACCTGAAGGTAAAAACACTCGCGAGATAGAGGTGCTCAAAGTTGACCCATTTTGCATACGTAAGACATTCATATCTTCATCACTGAGAAATATATTTTGATAAGCTTACAAACAGGGTAATCAATCTACAATATTTTATGATTTATTGAAACAAGTTTTGTAATTTTTTTATTGTAATTTATCATTTGTATTTTTAAACTTTTAACCTTAACCTTTGAAATGAATTATCWAAATTTTCATGTGTTGTAATTCTTTATAAATTCTATAAAAAGAAAGTAAGTCACACACTCTATTTATACTCCCAACAAGTTAATGGAAAAACCTAATAACCAACATTTCGGCAATGCAGTTCCTTCTTCAGGGCATGTAATTCATTATAAAAAAATGATTTGCAAGAAATTATATATTTGTTTGACAATCCATATTTGTAAGCTTTCAAATGACATTGAGCGCAACTGTTGACCTTTTTCAGTGATGAAGATATGGATTTCTCATGGTATGGTGGGATATGCAAAATGGGTATTTGAACACCTGTCTCCTAGATGTTTTGGCTTTCAGGTTCAAAAGGTCACTTTCTGACCACTTATACCATGGGCAAATGTGTATGGAAATTCACAGTTAAATCAAAAGGGGTGCGGTTACAAAGCGTTTGAATTCATATGGATTCATATGGATTATAAATATGATTATCTAATACCTATTATCAATAACACTGCCATGTGACCTCATCAGGAAAAACAAATTACCACGGGTAGGGATGCATTATCATTCTTGTTACAGGTTAATAGTTACTTTATAGTCAAACTCATAAAGTATCAAACTTGCATATAATGATACCTCTAAGAAGCACTAGACAGCTGCACAATGAGCATGTTGATTGTTTTCTATTTACCAGGTACAGGTAACTGACAACATAACGGAAACACCAACATAAAGTGTCTTAATAGGGCGTTGGGCCACCACGAGCCAGAATAGCTTCAGTGCACCTTGGCATACATTCTACAAGTGTCTGGAACTCTATTGGAGGGACGTGACACCATTCTTCCAWMGGAAATTGCATAATTTGGTGTTTCGTTGATGYTGGTGGAAACGCTGTCTCAGACGCCGCTCCAGAATCTCCCGTAAGTGTTCAATTGGGTTGAGAGATCTGGGCCCAGATTCACAAATCCTTAAGAAGAAATGTCAATTTTTTTCCTTAACTATCGACTTAAGAAGAAAGTTAAGTATAGTTGCTATTCCTCAAAAAGGTTATTGGAAATGTTCTTGTGCAATTTCTTATGTTTCTCCTTAATGTCACGCCCTGACCAWAGAGAGCTGTTTATTCTCAATGTTGGTTGGGGCATAATTGTGTCTAGGGTTGGTCATCTAGGTGAATTGTATTTCTATGGTGGCCTGATATGGTTCCCAATCAGAGGCAGCTGTTTATCGTTGTCTCTGATTGGGGATCATATTTAGGTAGCTATTTCCTCATTGTGTTTCGTGGGATCTTGTCTACAGATAGTTGCCTGTGTGCACACCAGTAGCTTCATGTTTTGTTTGTGCTTGTTTGGTGAGTTTCTATTAATTAAAAGATGTGGAACTCTACGCACGTGCGCCTTGGTCCAATCCTTTTGACGAACGTGACAGAAGACCCCATCATAGCACTGAGACTGCACTTGTGAAGGTGGTAAATTACCTTTTAATGGCGTCAGACCGAGGCTCTGCATCTGTCCTCGTGCTACTAGACCTTAATGCTGCCTTTGATACCATCGATCACCACATTCTTTTGGAGAGACTGGAAACCCAAATTGGTCTACACGGACAAGTTCTGGCCTGGTTTAGATCTTATCTGTCGGAAAGATATCAGTTTGTCTCTGTGAATGGTTTGTCCTCTGACAAATCAACTGTACATTTCAGTGTTCCTCAAGGTTCCGTTTTAGGACCACTATTGTTTTCACTATATATTTTACCTCTTGGGGATGTCATTCGAAAACATAATGTTAACTTTCACTGCTATGCGGATGACACACAGCTGTACATTTCAATGAAACATGGTGAAGCCCCAAAATTGCCCTCGCTAGAAGCCTGTGTTTCAGAATAAGGAAGTGGATGGCTGAAAACTTTCTACTTTTAAACTCGGACAAAACAGAGATCTTGTTCTAAGGTCCCAAGAAACAAAGAGATCTTCTGTTAAATCTGACAATTAATCTTATGGTTGTAAAAGTCGTTTCAAATAAAACTGTGAAGGACCTCGGCGTTACTCTGGACCTGATCTCTCTTTTGCGAACATATCAAGACTGTTTCAAGACAGCTTTTTTCCATCTACGTAACATTGCAAAAATCAGAAATTTTCTGTCCAAAAATGATGCAGAAAATTAATCATGCATTTGTTACTTCTAGGTTAGACTACTGCAATCTCTACTTCCGGCTACCCGGATAAAGCACTAAATAAAACTTCAGTTAGTGCTAAATACGGCTGCTAGAATCCTGACTAGAACCAAGAAATTTGATCATATTACTCCAGTGCTAGCTCCCTACCACTGGCTTCCTGTTAAGGCAAGGCTGATTTCAAGGTTTTACTGTTAACCATATAAAGCGTTACATGGGCTTGCTCCTACCTATCTTTCGAGTTGGTCCTGCCGTACATACCTACACTACGCTACTGGTCACAAGACGCAGCCTCTTAATTGTCCCTAGAATTTCTAAGCAAACAGCTGGAGGCAGGCTTCTCTTCTATAGATCTCCATTTTTATGGAATGGTCTGCCTACCCATGTGAGAGGACGCAGACTCGGTCTCAACCTTTAAGTCTTTACTGAAGACTTATCTCTTCAGTAGGTCATATGATTGAGTGTAGTCTGGCCCAGGAGTGTGAGGTGAACGGAAGGCTCTGGAGCAACGAACCGCCCTTGCTGTCTCTGCCTGGCGGTTCCCCTCTCTCCACTGGGATTCTCTGCCTCTAACCCTATTACAGGGGCTGAGTCACTGACTTACTGGTGCTCTTTCATGCTGTCCCTAGGAGGGGTGTGTCACTTGAGGGTTGAGTTACTGACGTGATCTTCCTGTCTTGGTGTGGCGCCCCCCCTTGGTTTGTGCTGTGTGGAGATTCTTTGTGGGCTATACTCGGCCTTGTCTCAGGATTGTTGTTGGTGGTTGAAGATATCCCTCTAGTGGTGCGGGGGCTGTGCTTTGGCAAAGTGGGTGGGTTATTATCCTTCCTGTTTGGCCTGTCCGGGGGTATTCGGATGGGGCCACAGTGTCTCCTGACCCCTCCTGTCTCAGCCTCCAGTATTTATGCTGCAGTAGTTTATGTGTCGGGGGGGCTAGGGTCAGTTGGTTATATCTGGAGTACTTCTCCTGTCTTATCCAGTGTCCTGTGTGAATTTAAGTATGCTCTCTCTAATTCTCTCCTTCTCTCTTTCTTCTCTCTCTCGGAGGACCTGAGCCCTAGGACCATGGCGTCAGGACGACCGGGCATGATGACTCCTTGCTATCCCCAGTCCACCTGGCCTTGCTGCTGTTCCAGTGTTCAACTGTTCTGCCTGCGGTTATATGGAACCCTGACCTGTCCACCGGACGTGCTACCTGTCCAGACCTGCTGTTTTCAACTCTTAATGATCGGCTATGAAAAGCCAACTGACATTTATATTCCTGATTATTATTTGACCGTGCTGGTCATTTATGAACATTTTGAACATCTTGGCCATGTTCTGTTATAATCTCCACCCGGCACAGCCAGAAGAGGACTGGCCACCCCTCATAGGCTGGTTCCTCTCTAGGTTTCTTCCTAGGTTTTGGCTCTAGGGAGTTTTACCAGCCACCGTGCTTCTACACCTGCATTGCTTGCTGTTTGGGGTTTTAGGCTGGGTTTCTGTACAGCACTTCGAGATATTAGCTGATGTACGAAGGGCTATATAAAATAAATTGATTTGATTTGATCCCACCAACAACGGACCAAGCAGCGTGCCCGGGTGATAATGGCATCCTGGTCTATAGAGGAGATTAGGAAGAGAACATCCTGGACTTGGGACAACATAATAGCAGGAGAGAAGAGCCTGCCATGGAGGCAGGCGGAAACAGCAAAGGAGGGACAGCGACGACGTCGGGGAGGAAGGCCACAGAAACCCAAGAAAATGTTAGGGGGGGGCACATGGAGCAGTCGGCGGAGCCGAGGAGTGAACCAGAGCCAGTCTGGGAGAAGAAGGAGAATTTGGAGGAGAGAGAAATGGGAGAGTTGTTGAGTTGGTGGAGGATGCACGGATTTGGAATAAAGGAACGTGTTGTCAGTTTGGTGCCACCTGAGTCAGCTCCCCGTACTCGTCCTGAAAGTGTGTTAAAGTTCCGGAACAATTGATGCCGGCATACACACCAGGTCTTCAGTACACCTTCACAACCCAGTACGTCCTGTGCCAGTTCCTCGCACTTGCCGTGTGAAGTGTGTTAAAGTTCCGGTACCATTGATGCCGGCTATATGCATCAGGTCTCCAGTACGTCTCCACAGCCCGGTACGTCCTGTGCCTGCCCCTCGCACTCTCCCTCAAGTGCGTGTTCCCAGTCAGGTCCGTCCTGTTCTGCTCCCTGCACTCGCCCTGGGTGTGTGCCATCAGCCCGGTGCCACCTGTACCGGTCCACGCATCAGGCCTCCAGTGCGCCTCCACAGTCCAGTACTCCTGTGCCTCTTCCCCGCACTCGCCCTGAGGTGCGTGTCATCAGCCCGGTGCCACCTGTGCCGGTCCCACGCATCAGGCCTCCAGTGCGCCTCCACAGTCCAGTACATCCTGTGCCTCTTCCCCGCACTCGCCCTGAGGTGCATGTCATCAGCCCGGTGCCACCTGTACTGGTCCCACGCATCAGGCCTCCAGTGCTCCTCCACAGTCCAGAGCTTTCCGGCGACAGTTCCCAGTCCGGAGCTTCCGGCGACAGTTCCCAGTCCGGAGCTTCCGGCGACAGTTCCCAGTCCGGAGCTTCCGGCGACAGTTTCACGGTCCGGAACCTCCAACGACGGTCCACGGTCCGGAGTCTCCAGCGACGGTCAGCGGTCCAGAGCCTTCAGCAGGGGTTCTCACTCCAGAGKCTCCAGCGAGGATCCACGGTCCGGAGCTTCCGGCAACGATTCCCGCACCAGATCCGCCATGGAGGATGGCGTATCTGCTAGCGGAGTGGGTACTTCACCCTGCACCGGAGCCGCCCCCGACGGTAGATGCCCACCCGGACACTCCCCTATTGAGTCAGGTTTTGTGGTCGGAGTCCTCTCTACGTTTTGTTTGTGCTTGGTTGTTTTGTTTGGGGAGTTTCCAATAATTGAAAGATGTGGAACTCTACGCACGCTGCGCCTTGGTCCAATCCTTTCGACGAACGTGACACTTAATCAAAAAGTTAAGAAGAAATTAGATTCTTATCAGGATAAGGTAAGACCCAGGTGCAGACCGTGTTGAAGTAACAATGTTTATTACAGCAACAGAGGCAAAGGTACAGGACGGCAGGCAGGCTCAGGGTCAGGGGCAGCCAGAGTGGTCAGGCGGGTGGGTACAAGGTCAAGACAGGCAAGGGTCAAAAACCAGGAGGGTGAGTAAAAGAGAGGCTGGGAAAAGACAGGAGCTGACAGAACAAACGCTGGTAAGCTTGACAAACAAGGCAAACGGGCAACAGACAAACAGAAAACACAGGTATAAGTACACAGGAGATAATGGGGAAGATGGGTGACACCTGGAGGAGGGTAGAGACAAGCACAAAGACAGGTGAAACAGATGTGACAATTCTTGAAAATAAAGTTCTTAGAAATGTTCTTAATTCTAAGATAGTGAAACCCTTGTCTTAAACTCAGGGCAGTGAGAGAAAAAGCTCATGAAAGCAATTGAACATGTTTAATTCACTCACAAACTTCATCTGAAAGTTTCTGTTTTGATTATTTTAAACCCAAGAACATGTTTTAGAACCGTAATCTCAGTAAGAAATATACTAAAATCATTGCCTTTGCTAGCTAGATAGTTAGCTAAAACGATTACCTAGCAATAAACATCTTAAGAAGATTTGTAAGAAGATATTTGAGAAGTTTGCAAGAAAATCATTATATCTTAAGATATTGTTGAGGAATTGCACTTACGAACTATCTTATGAACTTGTTTTTTTGTGTGTTTTTTGTGAATCCGGGCCCCGATGACAGATGGCAATGGCACATAGTTTACATTGTTTTCATGCTCATCAAACCATAGCGTGKCRYCTTGTGCCCTGTGGKTGGGGGCATTATCATCCTATGGGYGCATAGCCATGGTAGCCAAAATATTGGCCTGCCCAGCATTTTTATACATGACCCAAAGGATGATGGGACGTTAATTGCTTAATTAACTCAGGAACCACACCTGTGTGGAAGCAGCTGCTTTCACTATACTGTGTATCTCTTAGTGGTCTGTGTGTGTGTGTGTGTGTATGCGTGTGTGTGTGTGTGTTGGTGGTGGCCATTGTGTTTACTCTGTGCTGAAGGCCATGTAAGCAGCAGGGGTTAGGCTGCACAGGGGTTGTCCCTGTGCAGCCTAAGACAGTCAGATCAGATTTAACATGAAATATGAACAGTTAGAGACATATACTGTAGCTACACACTAGACCTGGCTTAAATACATACTCAAATACTCTAATATACTTGAACATTTATCAGATGCTCTTGAATTAGGACTTTTCCATTGGTTCCATTGAACCGAATATAGTAAATGAAGCTCAGCTCAAGTATTTAAAAATATTTGACATATTTAAACCAGGTCTGACATACACCTACTCTCATCTTACACACACCTTTAAACACACACAGCCATGTTTACTATCCATCAAAGCTCACTGCTCACCAAAGAAACCCTCACTGTTGACTATCTATCCATGTCAGATCAATGATTATTCACGAAGGAAGGAAGGAAGGAAGGAAGGAAGGAAGGAAGGAAGGAAGGAAGGGAAGGAAGGATTTTAGAGTATTTGAACAGGCCACAGTGTAATCTCATGTGAGTGGAGTCCAACCCAGTCAGAATGGAAAGTCAGAATGGAAAACAGATGTAGCCTGTGCATGTCTGCGCATGCGTTTGTGTGTCAAATCAAATGTTATTGGACACATACACATGGTTAGCAGATGTTAATGCGGGCGTCGTGAAATGCTTGTGCTTCTAGTTCCGACAGTGCAGTAATATCGAACAAGTAATCTAACAATTTCCCAACAACTACCTAATACACACAAATCTAAAGGGGTGAATGAGAATATGTACATATAAATATATGGATGAGCGATGGCCGAGCGGCATAGGCAAGGTGCAATAGATGGTATAAAATACATTATATACATATGATATGATTAATGTAAGATCTGTAAGCATTATTAAAGTGGCATTATTTAAAATGGCATTGTTTAAAGTGACTAGTGATCCAATTATTAAAGTGGCCAGTGATTGGGTCTCAATGTAGGCAGCAGCCTCTCTGAGTTAGTGATTGCTGTTTAGCAGTCTGATGGCCTTGAGATAGAAGCTGTTTTTCAGTCTCTCAGTCCCAGCTTTGATGCACCTGTACTGACCWCGCCTTCTGGATGGTAGCGGTGTGAACAGGCAGTGGCTCAGGTGGTTGTTGTCCTTGATGATCTTTTTGGCCTTCCTGTGACATCGGGTACTGTAGGTGTCATAGAGGGCAGCACCCTCTGGAGAACCTTGCAGTTGAGTGTGGTGCAGTTGCCGTACCAGGCGGTGATACAGCCTGACAGGATGCTCACGATTGTGCATCTGTAAAAGTTTGTCAGGGTTTTAGTTGACAAGCCAAATTTCTTCAGCCTCCTGAGGTTGAAGAGCCGTTGTGCCTTCTTCACCACACTGTCTGTGTGGGTGGATCATTTCAGTTTGTCTGTGATGTGTACGCCGAGGAACTTAAAACTTTCCACTTTCTCAGCTGCTGTCCCTTTGATGTGGATAGGGGGTGCTCCCTCTGCTGTTTCCTGAAGTCCACAATAATCTCCTTTGTTTTGTTGACGTTGAGTGAGAGGTTGTTTTCCTGACACCACACTCCGAGTGCCCTCACTTCCTCCCTGTAGGCTGCCTCGTCGTCGTTGGTAATCAAGCCCACTACAGTTGCGTTGTCTGCAAACTTGATGATTGAGTTGTAGGCGTGCATGGCCATGCAGTCGTGGGTGAACAGGGAGTACATGAGGGGGCCGAGCACGCACCCTTCTGGGGCCCCAGTGTTGAGGGTCAGCGAAGTGGAGATGTTGTTTCCTACCTTCACCACCTGGGGGCAGCCCGTCAAAGTCCAGGACCCAATGGCATAGGGCGGGGATGAGACCCAGGGCCTCCAGCTTWATGATGAGCTRGGWGGGTACTATGGTGTTGAATGCTGAGCTGTAGTCAATGAACAGCATTCTTACATAGGTATTCCTTTGTCCAGATGGGATAGGGCAGTGTGCAGTGTGATGGCGATTGCATCGTCTGTGGACTTGTTGGGGCAGTATGCAAACTGAAGTGGGTCTAGGGTGGCTGGTAAGGTGGAGGTGATATGATCCTTGACTAGTCTCTCAAAGCACTTCATGATGACAGAAGTGAGTGCTACAGGGCGGTAGTCATTTAGTTCAGTTATCTTTGCCTTCTTGGGTACAGGAACAATGGTGGCCATCTTGAAGCATGTGGGGACAGCAGACTGGGATAGAGCGATTTAAATTGGTCCGTAAACACACCAGCCGGCTGGTCTGCACATGCTCTGAGGACGCGGCTAGGACTACCCTCTGGGCCAGCAGCCTTGCGAGGGTGGCACTGAATTATCCTCAAAGCGGGAAAAGAAGGTGTTTAGTTTGTCTGGAAGCGTGACGTCGGTGTCTGTGACATGGCTGGTTTTCTTTTTGTAGTCCGTGATTTCCTGTAGTCCCTGCCACATACTGTACGTCTCGTGTCTGAGCCGTTGAGTTGCGACTCCACTTTGTCCCTGTACCGGCATTTCACTTGTTTGATTGCCATGTGGAGGGAATAACTACACTGTTTATATTCAGKCATATTCCCAGACCTCTTTCCATGGTTAAATGCGGTGGTTTGCGCTTTCTGTTTTGCGTGAATGCCACCATCCATCCATGGTTTCTGGTTAGGGTAGGTTTTAATAGTCACAGTGGGTACAACATCTCCAATGCACTTCTTTATAAACTCACTCAACGAGTCAGCGTATACATCAATGTTTTTCTCTGAGCCTGACCGGAACATATCCCAGTCCGTGTGATCAAAACAATCTTGAAGCGTTGATTCCGATTGGTCAGACCAGCGTTGAATGGTTCTAGTCACTAGTACATCCTGTTTGAGTTTCTGTCTAAAAGACGGTAGGAGCAAGATGCTGTCGTGGTCGGATTTGCCGAAGGGAGGGCGGGGGAGGGCTTTGTATGCATCGCGGAAGTTASAGTAGCAGTGATCAAATGTATTATCCCCGCGTGTAGTGCAATCAATATGCTGATAGAATTTAGGTAGCCTTGTTCTCAAATTTGCCTCAGGATATATGGTTTCCAGTTTACATAGAGTCCAGTGAAGTTACTTGAGGGCTGTCTTGGTGTCTGCTTGAGAGGGAATGTACACAGCTGTGAKGATAACTGACGAGAATTCTCTTGTGAGGTAATATGGCCGGAATTTGATTGTAAGGAATTCTAGGTCGGGTGAGCAGAAGGACTTGAGTTCCTGTATGTTGTTATGATTACACCATGAGTCGTTAATCATGAAGCATACATCCTGCCCTTCCTCTTCCCAGAGAGGTGTTTATCTCTGTCGGCGCAGTYCATGGAGAAGCCCGGTGGCTGAACCGATTCTGACAACATATCCAGAGAGAAGCATGTTTCGTAAAACAGTGAATGTTAGAATCTCTGATGTCTCTCTGGAAGGCAACCCTTGCTCAAATTTCATCTACCTTGTTGTCAAGAGACTGGACATTGGCGAGTAGTATCCTCGGGAGCGGTGGGCGATGTGCACGTCTACGGAGCCTGACCAGGAGGCCGCTCCGTCTGCCCCTTCTGCGGCACCGTTGTTTTGGGTCGGGTTCTGGGATTAGATCCATTGTCCTGGGTGGTGATCCAAACAGGGGATCCACTTCGGGAAAGTCGTATTCCAGGTCATAATGTTGGTAAGTTGATGTCGCTCTTGTATTCAATAGTTCTTCCCGGCTGTATGTGATAAGACTTAAGATTTCCTGGGGTAACAAGGTAAAAAATAATACATAAAAAAAACAAAATACTGCAGTTTCCTAAGGACTCGGAACGGGACGACCATCTCTGTCGACGCCATCTTGTGCGTTCGTATGTGTGTGTGTTCGTATGTGTGTGTGTTCGAATGGGTGTATGTGTGTGTGTGTTAGTATGCGTGTGTGTGTTGTGTGTATGGGTGTGTGTCTCACTGGGTTTGACTGGGAACAATGGTACCCAGTTGGACAACACTCAAGCTCTTCACAGTTCTCCCCATCCCTCCCTCTCTTTGGCTTTCGTTCAGCCACAGACTGTCAAAGCAAATTGTATCTGAAACATGTTTTTCAGGCAACACTCAGTTAGCTCCCCTCCCATCTAGTGATGCAAATCACTTATCCTGTGACGTTTATTGGACATMACTTAAACACGGAGGAATAGGTCTGAGCAGAAGGAAAGTAAGTAAAACAGAGGAGAAAAGAAGAGAGAGAGGGGCTATGTTCGGCAGAGGAGAAAAGAAGAGACTTAAAGAGGCCCATCCTCRCCTCTTAKCCTCCCTCCCTCCCCACTTCCTCTTCTGAGGGAACAATTCTGGTGTTTACAAAACTCAGCCCCAAACACTCACAATGGAATGAGAGAGGAAGAGTGGGAGGTCTTTACACAAGCTCGGGTCTTCTCTCTCTCCCTTTCSCTCTATCTTTTACTCACAAACACAAACTCTGGACTTTAGTCAGGCCTGTTATGAGTGAAGAGAAGCGGCAGCGGGCCTCGTAGCAGGCTGGATCTTCACAGGAAGAGGTTGGACTGGTTGTGTTTCAGACTGGGGTGCGCTCACACACCCCTCGGGAGACATTTGTTTATGTGTGTGTGTGTTCTGTGTGTGAATGTTCAGACACGTTGCCAATGACTTTATTACATATGCAGTAGAGGGAGAAGCCCTAAAAAGGGCATTATCTCTTCAGTCAGGGTCGGAGTTAAGCATTAACCTCTCTCTACAGACTACCAATACAACCCTGGTCTGTGCCTGGGTGGGTGTGTGTGTGTGTGTGTGAGGAGACCGTAAGATCTCTTGTCCATTAAAGAGCTTCACAGCTCAAAGGCCTGCTGAGTCACGTCCTGCAATTGTCTCAGTGTCTGTGAGCAAATTGTATCCGCGGAGTGTGTTTGTGTGTCCTGCTGTTAACGGAGTGGAGCAATTGAGAAGACTCAACCAATAGTGTCCCATCTTCTGATTGGAGGGGAACTAGAGAGAGACTAGCCTTGATCGGAGCTGAGCCCGTGGAGTMTGAGGAGCGTGTGTGTTATTTTCCTGTCGTGTCTTCCTGACCAGAGCTGACTCCGGGGGCACAATGACGGCTGAAGCTCTGGAGAAGTACTGTGGATCCATCTTCTGGGTGAGTAGAACTACCAGAGAAAAATGCTCTCATAACCTTGCTTTCAAGCTAGTAGTGGTGCAGACTGAAGATGAAAAGACTCTTGGTTACGCAACGAAAGTTTGCTTCAAAATAATCCATTGTCCTAACAAGATTTAATTATCTTTAAATCGTAAATAACTTCCAGTTAACCTTCAGAGAACCTACTGGCATGATTGTTTGGTCTGTATCAGGAGGACATTGGCCTCTGTTTGTTTAGTACCGTAGGTTACAAAATCATTTTCAAAGCCATTTGGTGGGTTACTGCAGATTATTATTTTTTTTTTACAAAACCAATCATTTAAACCACATTTAAAGTTATTCCAAGATGAATCGCAAGATGAATCGCAGAGTATTTTCAAGACGGTGAGAAGTTAATTCGAGGCTTCTTGTATTCTTTCACTCTAAACGTATGATCTATTTCTGCTATAAAGGATTCTAACGTGAAGTTTGCTCTAAATGTGCTCTTTGGTGAATCCTTTAGTCATTGTGGCTTTGTCGTAAGAGTTTTCTTTGTTTAGATTACGCAAATGTTCTTATCTCACCATGGACATGGTCAGGGCAATTGAGAGAGCTCATTGAGCGAAAACGTGACTGGGTTGTTATGACACTGTTAAGTAATCTTGACTCAGCTCTTTAGACTTGGTGCATGCTATTGCTAGTAAGTCAGAGTGCAGTCTCTTTCTCTCACCATAAATAACTTCCCAATAGTGCTGAATTATTTGAAGTAGTACTAGAAAGTACTCATTGATACCACACTTAAAAGTACTACCACCGAACAAAAATTCAAACTCAAAATGCAGCAATTTTAAAGATTTTACTGAGTTACAGTTCATATAAGGCCACCAGTCAATGGAAATAAACTCATTAGGCCCTAATCTATGGTTTTCACATGACTGGGGATACAGATATGCATCTGTTGGCCACAGGTACATAAAAAATAAGGTAGGGGTGTGGATCAGAAAACCAGTCAMTAACTGATGTGACCACCATTTGCCTCATGCAGTGCGACACACCTCCTTTGCATAGAGTTGATCAGGCTGTTGATTGTGGCCTGTGTAATGTTGTCCCACTCTTCAATGGCGTTGCGAAGTTGCTGGATATTGGCGGGAACTGGAACACGCTGTCCTACACGTCGATTCAGAGCATCCCAAACATGCTCAATGGGGTGACATGTCTGGTGAGTACGCAGGCCACGGAAGAACTGAGACATTTTCAGCTTCCAAGTATTGTGTACAGAACCTTGCGACATTGGGCCGTGCATTATCATGCTGAAACWTGAGGTGATGGCGGCGGATGAATGGCACGACAATGGGCCTCAGGATKTCATCACCGTATCTCTGCACATTCAAATTGCCATCAATAAGATGCAATTGTGTTCATTATCCGTAGCTTATGCCTGCCCTTACCATAACCACACCGCCACCATGGGGCACTCTGTTCACAACGTTGACATCAGCAAACAGCTCGTCCAAACGATYCCATATATGCTGTCTGCCTTCTGCCTGGTACAGTTGAAACCGGGATGAAGAGCACACTTCTCCWGCGTGCCAGTGGCCATCGAAGGTGAGCYTTTGCCCACTGAAYTCGGTTARGACGCCGAACAGCAGTCAGATCAAGACACTGGGGAGGACGAAGAGCACGCAGATGAGCTTCCCTGAGACGGTATCTGACAGTTTGTGCAGAAATTCTTTGCTTGTGCAAACCCACAGTATCATCAGCTGTCCGGGTGGCTGGTGCCAGATGATCCAGCAGGTGTAGAAGCCGGATGTGGAGGTCCTGGGCTGGCGTGGTTACARGTGGTCTGCGGTTCTGAGGCCGGTTGGACGTACGGCCAAATTCTACAATTTACAATGACATTGTTTACAAACAGTGGGGTAAAAGAAGCTTATATTTTGAGTTCTGATGGGGTTAGACAGTTGAACTAAGCTTATGAGGCATTTATAAGTTACGTTCTTTAAGATTCAATGGCTATATATAATTCATTTGAAAGTTGTAAAAAATTTACTCAGTTTGTGTGTGTGTGTCGAGCTGTGTATCGAGCTGTCTGAACCATATCCGTAGTTATTAAACCAGAGGGGCTTGTGGGAATCTTACAGCTCATCTTAGCACACACACACGGATGCACACACACACACACACACACACACACACACACACACACACACACACACAACACACCACACTCACACACACAACAAACACACACACACACACACACACACACACACACACACACACACACACACACACACACACACACACACACACACACACACACACACACACACACACACACACACACCTCCAGGTGGGGTTCATGCCTCTTTTGCCTTCAGATTTAATGACCTGTGAGTCATATTTTATTAAATTGATAATCAGGGAGTTAAGAGCTTAGTCCTTCTGGTCAGTACATAGGTGAGTCTGGACCTGTGTGTTTAGTATGTAAGTATGTCCTTATTTGTGCATTTGTGTGTGTGTGTCTGCATGCATACGAGCGTGTGTGTGGCACTATGAAAAAATGTGTTTCTCTCTGTTAGAACTCGTCGTTCCTGGAGCGTGAGACCCAGACCTGCCAGTGTGTGTGGAGCAGACCGTGTTGGTGTGGCTCCGCTGGCTTCCTGTGGCTCTGTGCCCCCTGGCACATAGCAGTGCTCTGCAGGAAGGCCACCGCCACTAAACACCTGTCCAAACATACCTCTGTAACAGGTAAACAACGCCCCTGTCCAAGATATGCCCCGGTGGGCAACATTTGGCACATTATGTTATTTTCTGTTTGTAACCTCTACTTTTCTGGTTGAGAAGACATACAACCAGAGTGCAGCAAACTGGTTTCTGATTACAAACCGGTAATGGCATACAGACATTGTAAATATTTCATCTTTTGGTCGTTTTTTGGTCAGATACACAATTACAACCTGATAAAGACATACAGTGAGGAAAAAAGTATTTGATCCCCTGCTGATTTTGTACGTTGCCCACTGACAAAGAAATTATCAGTCTATAATTTTAATGTAGGTTTATTTGAACAGTGAGAGACAGAATATCAACAAAAAAATCCAGAAAAACGCATGTCAAAAATGTTATGAATTGATTTGCATTTTAATGAGGGAAATAAGTATTTGACCCCTTCTCAATCAAAAAAATTTCTGGCTCCCAGGTGTCTTTCATTCAGGTAACGAACGGAGATTAGGAGCACACTCTTAAAGAGAGTGCTCCTAATCTCAGTTTATTACCTGTATAAAAGATACCTGTCCACAGAAGCAATCAATCAATCAGATTCCAAACTCTCCACCATGGCCAAGACCAAAGAAGCTCTCCAAGGATGTCAGGGACAAGATTGTAACCTACACAAGGCTGGAATGGGCTACAAGACCATCGCCAAGCAGCTTGGTGAGAAGTGACAACAGTTTCTGTGATTATTCGCCAAATGGAAGAAACACAAAAGACCTTTCAATCTCCCTCAGCCTGGGCTCCATGCAAGATCTCACCTCGTGAAGTTGCAATGATCATGAGAACGGCGAGGAATCAGCCCAGAACTACACAGGAGGATCTTGCAATGATCTCAAGGCAGCTGACCATAGTCATCAAGAAAACAATTGGTAACACACTATGCCGTGAAGGACTGAAATCCTGCACGCCCGCAAGGTCCCCCTGCTCAAGAAAGCACATATACATGCCCGTCTGAAGTTTGCCAATGAACATCTGAATGATTCAGAGGACAACTGGGTGAACGTGTTGTTCAGATAGACCAAAATGGAGTTCTTTGGCATCAACCCAACTGCCGTGTTTGGAGGAGGAGGAATGCTGCCTATGACCCCTAGAACACCATCCCCACCGTCAAACATGGAGGTTGAAACATTATGCTTTGGAGTGTTTTTCTGCTAAAGGGACAGGACAACTTCACCGCATCAAAGGGACGATGGACGGGGCCATGTACCGTCAAATCTTGGGTGAAAACCTCCTTTCCTCAGCCAGGGTATTGAAAATGGGTCGGATGGTTATTCCAGCATGACAATGACCCAAAACACACGGCCAAGGCAACAAAGGAGTGGCTCAAGAAGAAGCACATTAAGGTCCGGAGTGGTCTAGCCAGTATCCAGACCTTAATCCCATAGAAAATCTGTGGAGAGCTGAAGGTTCGAGTTGCAAACGTCAGCCTCAAAACTTAATGACTTGAAGAAGATCTGCAAAGAGGAGTGGGACAAAATCCCTCCTGAGATGTGTGCAAACCTGGTGGCCAACTACAAGAAACGTCTGACCTCTGTGATGCCAACAAGGGTTTTGCCACCAAGTACTAAGTCATGTTTTGCAGAGTCAAATACTTATTTCCCTCATTAAAATGCAAATCAATTCATAACATTTTTGACATGCGTTTTTCTGATTTTTGTTGATATTCGTCCTCACTGTTCAAATAAACCTACCATTAAATTATAGACTGATCATTTCTTTGTCAGTGGGCAAACGTACAAAAACAGCAGGGATCAAATACTTTTTGGGTTGCTAAAAATACGTTAAGAAAACGTCCTTACTCAACCAGTATAAAACCTGACCATGATGTTGTAATGATGTCATTGCCATGACTTCATTGCAACGTTGCCCACTCAGACCTCTGTAAACAGGTTAACTCTATTCACTCAAATTAAGCATACTCCGGGATTTATCAGCACTTTCAAGTGTGATATTTTTTTTTTTATCTCTGTGACATTGACACTGAATCTTTCTTCAAGCAAGTAATAGAGATTATTTCTGCATCGCTTCATCTGTCACTATTTCGCTCTCCTTCCCACCTCTCCCTCCTCCTCAGATTGTGGTTGGCCTGTTGTTCCTGACCGCCTTAGCAGGTCTAGCTGTGACGTTAGTAGAGGACTATGGTCCAACCAGAGAKACCCCTGCGACAGAGAAAAACCCTTGGGTTTTCTATGCCAACCCCATTCTGTTCGCTGTCTCATGGGTAAACCTTTTCATTTATCTATTTATGTATTAATTGAAGTTGAAAAAAATRGGGACAGATACAAACACTTTGTGTTGTTCGTACCACAGTGTATAGCTGTGACGGTGTATCTAGTTTCTATTTGGTTGTGATTCATTGTGGTTTTCCTTGTGTCTTTTTTTCACTGTGGCTGTTTGCTAAATAAAAAACMGTATTATTGTATGTCCCCTTTAGATCCTGCTGATGCTCTGTCAGGAGGGAGTGAGGAGGAGAGAGGGAGCGGTGGACTCTGCTACTTTGTTCCTCTTCTGGATGATCCTGGTGGTCTGTGATATCTTCCCCTTCCAGACCCTGCTACGAGAGGCCCTCAGAATGGTACYGAGGGAGGGAGGGAGGGAGAGCTGAAGGGATGGAGGGAAAGAGGAAGCAATGACAGATGATTACATTTACATTTGAGTCGCTTAGCAGACACTCTTATCCAGAGTAACTTACAGCATTCACCTTATTAAGATAGTCAGGTCAGACAACCACATATCATTGTCGTAGAGTCACATTTTTCATCAATAACGTAGTTATCAGCAAAGTCAGTCCTAGTCGGAAAAGACACGTGGGAGTGTTTAAAAAAAAAAAGATTATACTTATGTTGTACATACAGTCAGGATGATTCCTGCTCTCTTTGACTCCCTCTATATCAACCCTCTGAGCAAATGATAAACAAATGATTCACTTGTGTTCACTTTATCTGATACAGAAAAAGATCACCTA
>NC_036865.1:4172729-4228847 GCF_002910315.2 Salvelinus sp. IW2-2015 | reverse complement strand
ATTCACTTGTGTTCACTTTATCTGATACAGAAAAAGATCACCTAAGTACAGCCAGGGTGTTTAATACTCATGTTCTTTCTCTCTGGCAGCGGTCCAATCGCGTAATTTTTACCCCCTCAACCCTCGCGCTAGCCACTTTCCCTCGGAGGAATCCACATCGAAACCAAATGCAGTTTTATTCCCATCATAAGTGGTGGTCCAATTCACAAAAGTTACCCCCTCGGTCCTCGATTTAGCTTCAAGGAGCAAGAGAACAACTTTGATCACTTATTGGGGTTGTTATGGCCCACAAGTCAATGAAAACTGTAGTCACATGTCAAACTCCGGCGGCCGCGAAGTGTCAAATTGAATCAACACGACTTCATTAGTCGGCATGTGAGAGAACATTGCTAKGCTTGCATGCTAGCTAGCAATTTTWGTGGTGGCAAATGGGAATATGATMTTCAAAGTGGCTCAGACTCATAGCAAGGAGCCTATAAAACGTAGCTAGCTATCTACCTAAACATAATTTTGGAAATTCTAAAATGTATTGGAATAAATWACCAAATGATAAAGCTAGCTAGCCAGCTATGGGTAGCTGTAGCTAGAACCTGACAAGAGTGCTGCATTAGCTTGCTAGGTGTATAAKTTGCTTGAGGTTGGTTCTTATTAGGCATAACTTCCAAGCTTTCAACTAAGTACGTTGACTATCAGATCATCATTCTCCCTCGCTTGYGCAAGGAAATTTGAAGGTTCACTCAGATGTGACGATGTAAAACATCATTCAAGGGCTGAGGGTTGAAGTCCGAGGGCTGTCTACTTCAAATAAAATGTTATTGGTCACATATAATTGTTTTTAGCAGATGTTATTGCGGGTGAGAGTGAAATGCTTGTGTTCCTAGCTCCAACAGTGCAGTAGTATCTAACAATTCAAAAAGAAATGACCACAAAGTTGCTTAGGAGCTAGAAGCAGAGCTGCCATGTCTGTCGGCYCGTTTGGACCATAGCCTCTGACTCCTCCTCTATTTGCACTCCCCCCCTCTCTCTCCAGGGAGAGATCCCAGACCTCTCTCGTTTCTGTCTCTTCTACATCTCCTTTGGGCTGGAGTTGATCGCCCTCATCCTATCTGCCTTCGCAGATGTCCCCCGGGAAGCAGAGGACCTGGTCAAAAAGGTACCTACCTACGTGCTGAACAGTTGCCAAATATTATTGTCAATTKTTTTTCATTGTTCACCTATACTGACTAATAAGGTCGATATACTGGAAAAGAGCATCTCAACAACCTGTATAAATAAAGTTATTCTAAAGATATTGTTTTACCTAAGAAGTGGCTCACTCTGTCTCTCTGTGTTTTAGAACCCAGAGGTTGGAGCCCCTTTTCTCAGCAGAATCACGTTCAATTGGTTCAACAGGTATAGTATCGCTGATTTTCCTCACTGTCTTCAAATCATGTCTTTCAGTCTGTAAGTCTGGCTCACAAGAGATTGGGTCTGGATATGGATCTGGATCTCAAGGGTTCTGGTCTTGGTCTGGGTCTTTAAGGATCTGGTTTTGACTCTCTCTTTCACTCTCTCTCCCTTCCTACCTCCTTCAGCATGGTGCTAAATGGTTTCAAGCGCCCTCTGGTCCAGAAGGACATGTGGGAGCTAAGTGAGGCAGAGAGTACCCTCCAGATCAGTCAGCGCTTCCAGCAGACCATGCAGACAGAGCTGAAAGCAGCCAGYACCAGGCTTCAGACCAAAATGAGGAAGAGAGGGGAGGAGAAGGCAAGCAAAGGCCAGGGAGAGGGCCTCCAAAACGGGCATCAGAATAGCCTGGGGAAGGGGGTCAGCCAGGATGTGCTGATGATGGTGAGAGCAACCCACACTCYTACAAAGATGCAAACATGCGCGTGCGCACACACACAAACATACACAAAATAAATAACACACAAAAAAACATAAAAAACACACACAGAAAAGGGGATTTATTTCGTTTTGTCTCTCACACAGTCAATCACTTTCTTTTTGACTCATATCGTGCAAGGTGAACAGTATCAGTACAACACAAATGTTTTCACCCAAACACTCCTGACAAACACTCCAGCTTTGTGAACAATGATCCGCTTTTATACTTACTAAAAGGAGAACATTTATAATGGCTCTATGGACTCAAGCTACCAAGGTAGAAAGATATTTATACAGAGATCTTACCTTAGACCTATTTCATTWCATAAGATGGTGTGTATATGTTCATTTCAATAAATGTTCTTTATATTCATATTTTATACCACAAACATGTATTTATTTTCACTACTTTCCAGCTCCGAATAGGGTTGGCACATGCATTGTATAATCATGTAACTGACAATTATGGACAATGGACGTGATTTATTTATTTATTTTTATAAGTTTGTCATAACCGTTTAAATAGACTGAGTTGCCTGAATATCTCAACTTTCTCTGAAACAGTACTGATTGATCTATTTCACTGTACTAGAAGGAAAAGGGGGATAAAAAGGACAAGAAGAAGAAGAAGAAAGAAGAGAAGGAGGACTACCCCAAGTCGTGGCTCATCCCCACCATCCGGACCACATTTAAAGGGGTCCTGTGGGAATCAGCTTTCTTCAAGCTCGTAACGGACCTGCTATCCTTTGCCAGTCCACAGATCCTCAAGTGAGTCAACCAGTTCTAGGCCTATGGACTTTGGCCGTGTCCGAATACCCGTACTTGCGTTCTAAATAGTAGGCATTTTGGGTGTGCGAAAATWGAACATTTTATAGTAAATTTAGAAAATGTAGTATTAAAATAGAARGCCACCAACTGGTAGTGGTCTCGAAAGAGGTGCCGGTTTAGATATAAAGTGGGGCAAAAAAGTATTTAGTCAGCCACCAATTGTGCAAGTTCTCCCACATCATAGGTACACTTCAACTATGACAGACAAAATGAGAAAAAAAAATCCAGAAAATCACATTGTAGGATTTTTTATGAATTTATTTGCAAATTATGGTGTAAGTTTCAGTGTCCTCCAGCTTGCCTGTCGAAACGTTGGTAAATTAAATATTTTTGCATCTGAGCTTCTAGAGTGTGCGGCT
This sequence comes from Salvelinus sp. IW2-2015, assembly GCF_002910315.2. Classification (NCBI taxonomy): domain Eukaryota; kingdom Metazoa; phylum Chordata; class Actinopteri; order Salmoniformes; family Salmonidae; genus Salvelinus; species Salvelinus sp. IW2-2015. The sequence continues at coordinate 4,225,794 of NC_036865.1, read as the reverse complement.
CTCCTTTATTTTTAAGGAGACTGAAACTAAAACATATTCTTAAAGTACTTTACTTCCTCTTTCAAAATATAATTTGGTGAATAATGCGTGACTCCATCATTTGTAACAAGTTTCAGTAACTTCTTATTGGTAGCATTTCTATGTTGAAGATTGAAAAATAATTTTGTGCATTTTTCCCCATATTCAATCCAGTTCGCTTTATTTTTATAATATATTACACTGGATCTTTCTTGAATAAGTTCCTCCATTTCTTTTTGTTTTTCCTCTAACTTATTCTGTGCCTCTATGGTACCGTTTTTATTGCTATCTCACTGTACTGTTAGTCTTTCAATTTCCTTTGTTAATATGGACTCTTTTGATCTAAATTGCTTTTGTTTTATAGATGAGTACTGAATTGCATTGCCTCTAAAGGCAGCATAAAAGTGTCCCATACAATAAGGGGATTTGCTGTACCTATGTTATGTCGGAAAAAGTCCGTTATAAACGATTCTGTCCTAGTTATAAACAATTTATCATCTAGTAGGCTTTGATAAAATGTCCAATATCCTCGCCCACGTTAGAAATTCTGTAAGAGTAATATATATGCCAATTGTGTGAGATCCGACGCATTCTGTCCCTAGCAACACTTTTTTCACTTTTGGTGCAGAGAGAATGACGTGTGTAGTTTTATTAGAATTTTTTTATGGTGAGCGAGCGTTGCGCTGGGTTCCTGGTCCACGAGATGGTAATCAAACATTTTTAAAGAAGTAAATCAATCAATCAATCAAATAAATCAATCAAATCAAATGTATTTAGAAGGCCCTTCTTACATCAGCTGATAGACACAAAGCGCTGTACAGAAAACCCAGCATAAAACCCCAAACAACAAGCAATGCAGGTTTAGAAGCACGGTGGCTAGGAGAAACTCCCTAGAAAGGCAGGAACCTAGGAAGAAACCTAGAGAGGGAACCAGGCTATGAGGGGTGGCCAGTCTGTCACGTTCCTGACCTGTTTTCCTTTGTTTTGTATTTGTTTTAGTTGGTCAGGGCGTGAGTTGGGTGGGTTGGTCTAGGTTTGATTTTCTATGTTGGGATTTTGTGTTTGGCCTGGTATGATTCTCAATCAGAGACAGCTGTCAATCGTTGTCCCTGATTGAGAATCATACTAAGGCAGCCTGGTTTTCACTTGTGTTTTGTGGGTGTTTGTTCCTGTGTCAGTGTTTGGGCCACACAGGACTGTTTCGGGTTAGTCACGTTTGTTGGTTTTTGTATTTTGTAGTGTTTGTTGTTTTTCCATTAAAATATGAATACTTACCAATCCGCATCTTGGTCCGATCCATGCTACTCCTCGTCTGAGGAGGAGAACGACTACGACAGCCGTTACACAGTCCTCTTCTGGCTGTGCCGAGTGGAGATTATAACAGAACATGGCAAAGATGTTCAAATGTTCATAGATGACCAGCAGGGTCAAGTAATAATAATCACAGTGGTTGTCGAGGGTGCAACAGGTCAGCACCTCAGGAGTAAATGTCAGTTGACTTTTCATAGCCAATCATTCAGAGTATCTCTACCGAAAACAGCAGGTCTGGGACAGGTAGCACGTCCGGTGAACAGGTCAGGGTTCCATAGCCGCAGGCAGAACAGTTGAAACTGGAGCAGCAGCATGGCCAGTTGTACTGAGGACAGCAAGGAATCATCAGGCCAGGTAGTCCTGAGGCATGGTCCTAGGGCTCAGGTCCTCCGAGAGAGACAGAAAGAAAGAAAGAGAGAGAGAATTAGAGAGAGCATACTTAAATTCACACAGGACACTGGATAAGACAGGAGAAATACTCCAGAGATAACAGTCTGACCCTAGCCCCCCGACACATAAACTACTGCAGCATAAATACTGGAGGCTGAGACGGGAGGGGTCGGGAGACACTGTCCGACGATACCCCCAGACAGGGCCAAACAGGCAGGCTATAACCCTACCCACTTTGCCAAAGCACAGCCCCCACACCACTAGAGAGATATCTTCAACCACCAACTTACCATCCTGATACAAGGCCGAGTATATTCCACAAAGATCTCCGCCACGGCACAACCCAAGGGGGGGTAAACTGTAAACTGTTTTCTTGTTCTCTGGATTAGGATCAAATTAGGATCAAATACTAAAGTAAGTTGATACGTTTTTGGAATTTCTAAAGTGTGTGTGRGTMRGTGTATGCGTGGTTAATTSCTTTTTTAATTAGACAACGTGAAAACGGACAGTGGGGTTATACATTGAGTGTACAAAACATTAAGAACACCTGCTCTTTCCATACCATAGACTTWCCAGGTGAAATCTATGATTCGTTATTGATGTCACTTGTTAAATCCACTTCAATCAGTGTAGATGAAGGGGAGGAGAGGTTAAGGATTTTTAAGCTCTGAGACAATTGAGACATGGATTGTCTATTCAGTATGTGCCATTCAGAGGTTGTATGGGCAAGACAAAATATTGAAGTACCTTTGAACAGGGTATTTCAGTAAAAAAAAATTGTTTATAGAAAAATATAAAATTACGTTTGACAATTTTACGTTTTACATACCCCACCATACCATGAGACATCCATGTCTTCATCACCGGAAACTGTAAACGGTTGAGTTTGATATCATTTAAAAGCTTACAAACAGTAAGCTTTTAAATGATATCAAACTCAACCGTTTACCTTTTCCAGTGATGAAGACATGGATGTCTCATGGTATGGTGGGGTATGTAAAACGGGTCAACATGTAGCCCCAATATCTCCTGAATGTCTTGGCATTCAGGTCGAAAAAGTCTCTTTCTGACCCCTTCTTCCATGGKCAAACATGTATGGAAAGTTTTGCCTAAATCAATAGGGATGCTGTCAAAAAGGGATRGAATCAAATGTATTTACCTTAACTTTTCTTAACTGTCCAAATACTACATTGCAAGTTCAAAACGTTGTTGTAAATTTGTTGTWAAAAGAATGCTATGTTTTGTGCATATACCAGTATGCATCGTTTTTTTCGCCCAAAATGTAGTGGTTTAACTTGTGGTTTTGGTATATCCCAGGTTGATGATATCCTTCACTACGGACAAATCCATCTACACGTGGACAGGGTACATGTATGCAGTGCTGCTTATCCTGGTGGCCATCTTTCAGTCTCTGTTCCTGCAGCAGTACTTCCAACGCTGCTTCGTTCTGGGGATGAAAGTCAGAACAGCCATCATGGCTGCTGTGTACAAGAAGGTACGTGTTATTGTCTTGCACTTGTGTTCCTTGAGGATCGGGGTTCAACCCCCCCGGCTTCCTTGATCTAACAGTGGCGGAGATTTGACAGCGATTTTGTATTTGTATTTATTACGGATCTCCATTAGCTGTTGCCAAGGCAAGTAGTGATGCAGTCAATCTCTTCTCTACTTTGAGCCGGGAGAGATTGACATGCTTGTTGTTGATGTTAGCTCTCCATGTATATTTAAGGGCCAGAGATTGGAAAGATACAGAACAGAGAGAACTATTTCGTACCATSTCATATAGGAGCAAAACAATCTGCTGTTATTTATGCATTCCAATATACTGGCTTTCTCTCTAAAACAATCAATGAGTTGATGAGTGCTTATGGGTGCTTATGGGATAGGATGGGAGGGAGTGTGGGATTATGTGTGTGATCTAGCCTAAGCATGATTGTTCACATCCTTGAACATCTTGGCCATGTACTGTTATAATCTCAACCCGGCACAGCCAGAAGAGGACTGGCCACCCCTCAGAGCCTGGTTCCTCTCTAGGTTTCTTCCTAGGTTCCTGCCTTTTCTAGGGAGTTTTTTTCTAGCCACCGTACTTCTATATCTGCATTGCTTGCTGTTTGGGGTTTTAGGCTGGGTTTCTATATAGCACTTTGTGACACCGGCTGATGTAAAAAAGGCTTTAAAAATACATTTGATTGAATGATTTATTGATTGATTTAGTGGCACCCCTCTTGACGGTGGAGAGAAGAATTTACATTTTAAAATGTATTTCCTGCAATCTCTCACACATTTGCCGTGGGAACGGCAAGAGAAAAAAAAATATAAATATTCTAATTACAAAAAAATGCACTGCAATTCTATAAAATGACACAGCCATGGGCAGAGATATTTTTCTGTTTTACAAATCAGATTTTTCTGCACCTCAGTTCTAGTTACATTTTGCCATGGGCGGAGAGAACAATTTAAGAATTTATATAACACGAATATATATCATTTTCACCTCATAGGCTGCCAGACAAGAAAATTGTTGCATAGATTTTAAGCACTAATTATATCACCTGCAATTTCTACTCAATCTTTCCATGGAGTGGGAGAGACCTTTTTGTGTTGTAAGATAAATTATCCCTGACATGGTATAATGTCAGGATAAACAACCAAGAAAACCTGCCTGATGCACAACCAACATTTAGAAACAATTATCTTGTACACCATTGTGAATATTAAACTACTATATCTAACGCCAACAATAGTCTGAGCCTCCGACTAGTTCAAACACTTACCTGCCTAGCCAACAAACAAATATGAGAAAATAGGAAATATACCAAATTACGTCTAATTAAATATCAAAAAAAAAGTACATCAAAGATTTGACTCACCTACTCTTCATTCCAGGGTTTAATTCATCATATATTTTATATTTATCTCACATTGTTAGAATAATATGATGATACATTCAAAACTATAAATAACACATATTAGAATTAACATGTCAGCATCGAAAACTGTTAAACAAATCAAAATATATTTATATATTTGAGATTTACAAGTAGCCACTCTGCCTTTGATGACGAGCTTTGCACACTTTGGCATTCTCTCAACAGCTTCATGAGGTAGTCACCTGGATGCATTTCATTCACAGGTGTGGCTTTTATAAAGTTAATTTGTGGAATTTCTTCCTTCTTTGTAATGTGTTTGAGCCAATCAGTTATGTTGTGACAACGTAGGGGTGGTTTCTTCAGTGGCAGTCCAAAAACCATCAAGCGCTATGAAAAACTGGCTCCTCATGAGGACCGCCACAGGAAAGGAAACACAGATTACCTCTGCTGCAGAGGATAAGTTCCTTAGAACTTGCCAGCCTCAGAAATTACAGTCAAAAAACTGCTTCACAGATTCAAGTAACGACACATACTCAAACATCAACTATTCAGAAAGCGTGCGTGAATCAGAGCCTTCATGGTGGATTGCTGCAAAGAAACCACTACTAAAGGACATCAATAAGAAAGAAGAGACTTGCTTGGCAAAAACACGAGCAATAGACATATTACTGTGGAAATCTGTTCTTTGTTTCTTGATAGATTCAAATTGACTCTAGTGTCTTTGTGAGACGCAGAGTAGGTGATCGGATGATCTCCGCATGTGTGGATCCCACTGTGAAGCACGGAGGAGTGGTGTTAGATGTGGGGCGTTCTGCTGGTGACACATGTCTGTGATTTATTAGAATTCAGACACAGTTAAACAGCATGGCACACAAGAAAATGAAATATTGCACGAAAACGCCAATCACCATATCTGGTTTGCGCTTAGTGGGACTATCATTTGTTTTTCAACAGGACAATGACCCAACACACCTCCAGGCTGTGTAAGGGCTATTTGACCAAGACGGAGAGTGATGGAGTGCTGCATCAGATGACCTGGCCTCCACAATCACCGATCTCAACCTAATTGAGATGGTTTGAGATGAGTTGGACCGCAGAGTGAAGGCAAAGCCGTCAGCAAGTGCTCAGCATATGTGGGAACTCCTTCAAGACCGCTGGAAAAGTATTCCAGGTGAAGCTTGTTGAGAGAATGCCAAGAGTGTGCAAAGCTGTCATCAAAGCAAAGGGTGGCTACTTTATACACTTTATATATAAAATATATTTTGATTTGTTTAACTTCTTACGGCTGAGATCCCGTTAACGGGATCGACTTGAACACAGCCAGTGAAAGTGCAGGGCGCCAAATTCAAACAACAGAAATCTCATAATTAAAATTGCTCAAACATACAAGTATTTTACACCATTTTAAAGATAAACTTGTTGTTAATCCCACCACAGTGTTGTTGTTAATCCCACCACAATTTTTCCAGCCAAAGAGAGGGGTCATAAAAAGCAGAAATAGAGATAAAAATCACTAACCTTTGATGATCTTCATCAGATGACACTCATAGGACTTCATGTTACACAATACAGGTATGTTTTGTTCGATAAATTTCATATTTATATCCAAAAATCTTAGTTTACATTGGCGCGTTATGTTCAGTAATGTTTTGCCTCCAAAACATCCGGTCATTTTGCAGAGAGCCACATCAATTTATAGAAATACTCATAATAAACATTGATAAAAGATACAAGTACTACACATGGAACTTAGATAAACTTCTCCTTAATGCAACCGCTGTTTCAGATTTCAAAAAAACTTTACGGAAAAAGCACACCATGCAATAATCTGAGTACGGCGCTCAGACACAAAAACAAGCCATACAGGTACCCGCCATGTTTTGGAGTCAACAYAAGTCAGAAATAGCATTATAAATATTCACTTACCTTTGATGATCTTCATCAGAATGCACTCCCAGGAATCCCATTTCCACAATAAATGTTTGTTTTTGTTCGATAAAGTCCATTATTTATGTCCAAATACCTCCTTTTTGTTTGCGCGTTTAGTTCAAAAATCCAAATTCATGACGCGCAGGCCAGACGAAAAGTCAAAACATTCCATTACAGTTCGTAGAAACATGTCAAAGATGTATAGAATCAATCTTTAGGATGTTTTTAACATAAATCTTCAATAATGTTTCGACCGGAGAATTCCTTTGTCTTTAGAAACGAAAAGGAATGCAGCTACCTCTCACGGGGGCGCGCCTGATTGAGCTCGTGGCACTCTGCCAGACCCCTTACTCAATCAGCTCGTATTCCCTCATCCTTCACAGTAGAAGCCTGAAACAAGGTTCTTAAGACTGTTGGCATCTAGTGGAAGCCGTAGGAAGTGCAATATGACCCCATAGACACTGTATATTGGATAGGCAAACCTTCAAACCTCAGATTTCCCACTTCCTGGTTGGATTTTCTTCTCAGGTTTTTGCCTGCCATATGAGTTCTGTTATACTCACAGATATCATTCAAACAGTTTTAGAAACMTCAGAGTGTTTTCTATCCAAATCTACTAATAATATGCATATCTTAGCTTCTGGGCCTGAGTAGCAGGCAGTTTACTCTGGGAACCTTATTCATCCAAGCTACTCAATACTGCACCCAGTCATAAGAAGTTAAAAAAAAATTGGTTACTACCTGATTCCATATGGGTTTTTTCATCGTTTTGATACCTTCACTATTATTCTACAATGTAGAAAATAGTAYAAATAAAATAAAACCCTTGAATGAGTAGGTATGTCCAAACTTTGGACTGGTACTGTAACTGTTGACTTAGTGTTAGGTGGCACTTCAACGTGTCGTGGAGTTCTTTCAGTATCTGCTCAAAGATGTGTTATTACTCTTTAGTAACCTTTCGTTCAACTCTCCCCCTCCATCCTGCTCTCTATCCTCTTCCATTTCTATCTCCTTCCCTCCTCTCTCTTTRGCTCTCTCCTCCCTCTCCTCCACTCGAACTTATTTCCCCTCATCCCTCTCTCTCCACATCTCCCTTCCCTCCTCCACTCTCTCCCCCAGGCTCTGGTCGTATCGAACGACGCCCGTAAGGAGTCGACGGTTGGGGAGACGGTGAACCTGATGTCAGCCGACGCTCAGCGATTCAATGACGTTATTAACTTCATCCACCTGCTGTGGTCGTGCCCACTGCAGATAGCACTCGCTATCGCCTTCCTATGGATAGAGCTTGGGCCTGCTGTACTGGCTGGATTGGCTGTCATGGTCCTCATGGTGCCCATCAATGGTCTGCTGGCCAACATGTCCAAGAACGTTCAGGTTAGGAAGGGGAAAAGGGGGAAGAGAGGGTGGAAAAAGGGGAGGGAGAAGGTAGGGGAGAGGGAGGTAGAATCTGCGATGCTGGCTGTCATGGTTCTGGAGGAGGAATAACAAGAGTGAGGGGAGGATGGGGGAGGGAGAGGCTGATGTGTTGGACTGGAAGTCTCAGGAGTCTCTGGAGTTTGAGTTCGGGTCAGGCCAGCCCCTGGAATTTGCTACGATATTATCATACCGCACAAACGTGAATTGCTCTCCACTGTGCTAAATCTAAACGGTGAAGCTTCAACAACCCTATTCTACATGAACTGATCTGTTTCTGGGGTTATTGGGTGTATGAGTTAATGAACTGTCATCAACAGCAGTTAGTGCAAAACCTTCTTACCTCACGTTCCTATTTCTGTCTGTGTCTCTATTTCCAGATTGAGAACATGAAGTACAAAGACAAACGGATGAAAATCGTGAACGAGATGCTGAATGGCATCAAGGTATTAGCTTGAATAATAATACGGTTCAATATACCTAATTAAAAGTATGCTAGCGCAYTGGTGTGTGCTTGTCCTACTTCAAATCTACAGTTTTCTTCGTCCCAGCACTAAACAGTGCATTTGACTATATATCTTAGAGATATTCTATCAACAGTACATTATTAAGAGTACTTGAGGTAGAGGCCAATCTAAAATGGCAAGCCATTAATACGTTCGCTGTTGGAGCTAATTGCAGGTAGTCACGGTATTATAGTGCTCAATGCTAAGATCACATTTTCCTACCATCACATCTAAGCCAATATGACACCAATTTAGATGAAACCTTGCTGTCTGAGAAGGTTTGAATCCTAAGCAAACCTGCTTACATGTTGTTTGATGTACAATAGACCAACATAGCTACTGTAGTAGGCCAAAGTTGTGTGCTGGAAAACCTTGGTAGAGCATGGGTGAAGTGGGCCTTGTGATGCTCATGTGAATTTATTACATTTTTCTGCTTCAGACCTGCTTACTCACTTTGTGTTGAATTATAATAGTTTTGTAGTACTGTAATATTATTTACTATACATTTTTAGTATTGTAAGATTATAATATTGTAATATTTATTGAGCTTTCAGGCTCTACATGTGTGTGTGTGTGTGTGTTTTTGGTTTTTATGGTTTATTGAAAACGAAAATGGCTGTGAGGTGCTGCTGCTTTATGCTGCTGCTTTGTGCACATTTAAACCCCCCAAGGACATGGCTCTGAACTAAAGAGCCACATCAGACTTTCTCACCTGCCTTTCCCACCCGTTCCACCTCCCCCTCTCCTTTTCTCATTTCCCTACCTCTCTCCCTCTTCTTCTCTCCTTCCCACTCCCCCTTTCCTCTCCTCCCTCCCTCACTCCCTTCCCTCATTCTCTCTCTTATTCCCCCCTTCCAACCTCTCACTCTCACTCTCTCCCTCCCCATCCCACTCTCCAGATCCTGAAGCTATATGCATGGGAACCATCATTCCAGAACCAGGTGATGGGGATCAGAGAACAAGAGCTAGTGGTCATGAGGAAGTTTGCCTACCTCTCGTCCGTCTCCACCTTCATCTTCTCCTGCGCCCCTGCCCTGGTGAGTACTGAGATAAAAGGAGAGAGAGACACACACACACACACACACACACACACACTCTAACTAACCCGTGTGTGTCTCCAGGTCTCCTTGGCAACCTTTGCAGTGTTTGTAGCAGTGGACTCGGAGAACGTTCTGGATGCAGGGAAAGCCTTCACCTCCATCTCTCTGTTCAACATCCTCCGCTTCCCTCTGGCCTTCCTGCCCATGCTCATAGCGGCAATGGTGCAGGTAGGACAGCACACACACACACACATACGTCCACACACATGCACACACACATCTTACATTTATATTCAAGTCTAAATGACTTGTTTTTAGTTAATTTTGCTTACCCCAAAAATGCATTTACTTCAAGATAATTTGTCTTGTATGAAGATATTCTGACTTGTATCAAAAGAAATGTGGGTTCAAATAAGCAAAATGATATACCAGTGCAGGAATATAAATTGGCTTGGTAAAACACACACACTCCCTACATACACCTGTGTGTTTGTCCCTCCAGACCAGTGTTTCGAAGACGCGTCTGGAAAAGTTCCTGGGAGGAGACGACCTGGACACCAACATCGTGCGTCACGACCCCAGCTTCAGTAGGTCAAGGGTCAAATGTCACACACTTTGTTACATGCTCTTTAACCCCATAAAGCAAAACACCGATACGGGTTTCCTAGACACAGATTAAGCCTAGTCCCATGGACTAAGAAGCATTTTCAATTGAGAATCTCCATTTAGTCAAGGACTAGTTTTAATCTGTGCCCGGAAAACCGTCCCTTTATGTCAATACTTTAGTTGCATTAGTTGCATTTAGTTTGCCGGTATAATGAAACCAGTGGCATAGTGGTCAATAGTGCAAACAGCCAAGTTAAATCAAGCACCCCTCAAACCACAGGAAGCTGCGGAGGGGAGGACTGCTCATAATAGTGGCCGGAACGGAGCGAATGGAAAGGCATCAGACACATGGAAACCATGTTTGTTGACGTGTTTGATCCCATCCCACCTATTCCGCTCCAGCCGTTAACATGAGCCCGTCCTCCCCAATCAAGGTGCCACCAACCTCCTGTGCCTCAAACGTGTGTCTATGTCTGTTCCCAGACACAGCCGTGAGTGTCTGTAATGGAACCTTCGCTTGGGAGAAAGACGCTGAACCTGTTCTCAAAAAGTGAGTTTCCCTCCTCTGTGGGTGCGTGTCTGTTTTAACAGAGAAGTCGTATCAAATCAAAGTTTATTGTCATATGCACTGGATACGGCGTAGTGTACACAGTACGATGAATTGCTAACTTTCAGTTTAACCTCTCCTGTCAGTACAGCAGCAATTAAAAGTATAAAAAAGCATTCAATAAATACTCAGATATGCATTGAGAGGTGTGGCTTTTGCAATCATCACCTCTGCTTTGTTAAACGTGTTGTGTGTGTCCGTGTTTGTGCGTGTGTGTTTGTGTGTGTGTCAGTGTGTCATTGGAAATTAAGCCCGGCAAGCTGGTAGCAGTGGTGGGAGTGGTGGGTTCTGGGAAATCTTCTCTGATATCAGCAATTCTGGGAGAGATGCACAGCGCAAAGGGCTTCATCAATGTACAGGTAACATACACACGCACGTCATGCAGGTAATAATAATAATAGTTTTTACTGCTTTTATACTCACATGAAATACTCAAATTAGTCAGTATGACCTATTTTTAAATAATTTATTGAGTTGACAATAAATGACCAGTGAAATATATTGTTTTTACATGGTCAGCCATAATGTATGGCTTCCCTGGATCAAATTAGGGTTAAACTCCTTGCTCAAGGGCAAATCGACAGATTTTTCACCTTGTCGGCTCAGTTATTTCAAACCCGCGACCCTTCGGTTACTGACTCAACGCTCTAACTGCTAGGCTACCTGCCTTAAGTTAGATACAGTGCTTGACAAAACTCACAACTCTGGTCCAATTTGAAGATCTGCAGCCTCACAGTTAACCTTTCCAATATAAGAACGCTGAAAAAAGTATGATTGCGCACGCTGCAGGTCGATGGAACCGTTTGCCAGTGATGMGAATTGAATTGGCTGCACCTCCTTATTTGGATAGTGAAGCTTGCATTTTAAATGTGTCTCTATARTCCAGCCCTTTGGATTTSAGATGAAATGTTTTATATGAGGCCACAGTACAGAATGTCACCTTATATTTAAAGGCATGTTCATACATATCTGTTTAACCATTTAGAAATGAAAGCTCTTTATGTATCTAGTCCGCCATTTGAAGAAGTCATAAGTATTTGGGCAAATTCACTTATAGGGCTCTATTTTCGGCTGGCGGTAAGGAGGCGGAAGTGCCAAATGCACATTAGTTTTGCAATTTAATTTAAGGGGTGGAAATAATTGAGGTGTTTGCTTAAAAACGTGCACCAATAGGCCAAATTCGGTTAGTGTAACTAGGGATATTTAAGACTGACCAAAAGCTGGTGTTAGCTGCAACACAATTGGTTTTAGCATTGATTTTGCCAGCGGAGGCGCACAAAGTAGCCTTACGTACATCATCAAAGTTTTATTAAAATATCACAAGGAGCAAAACTGTCAGACATTCCCCTTTTTAATTTAAATTGGACATCCTTTTTGTCCAGCTTCTGTGAAACGTTTGGACTCATTATGTGCAATGCCCATTGCATGAAAGGTGTCAGTGACTGTAAGAAGCCTGTTTAGGAACAACAAGTTATTTAAAAAGACTGCTTATTGGTTTTCTTTATAATTTTGTCAAAAAATGCATCTTCCACTTTCCTCTGTTGGACCTAACTGTCAAATCGGGTGTATTCCGATCGCTGTCTGTGGTTCTGAATCTATTTGTAGGCTATATTTGCCTGTTTGTTTACTTTTCACGTGGCAAAGCTCACTACTGGCCATATCAACAGCGATAGTAAGCTTATCTATAAATATGTTTGGGAGCCGTAACAGTGAGTGGACATTCCCCCTTTCTCTTTATATTGGATGTTGCCTGATATGAAACATTTTTATTTAAAATCCAAAATGCTGGAGTATAGAGSCAAATTGAAAAATGCAGCTTTACTGTCAAAATACATATGGAGAAGAATGTAAATGTCATTGCTAAAACTCTCTCTCTCCTCTTGCACTCACTCCCCTCCCTCTTTTCCCATCTACTCCCTCTCTCTGTCTCCCATACTCCTTCTTCCCACCCACTCCCTTTCTCTCTCTCCTCCTGCACTCACTCCCCTCCCTCTTTTCCCATCCACTCRCTCTCTCTGTCTCCCACACTCCTTCCTCCCACCCCTTCCSTCTTCTCTCTCCCCTCCCGTCTCTGCTCTCTCCAGGGGTCGGTAGCCTTCGTGCCCCAACAGGCCTGGATCCAGAACGCCACTCTCAGGGACAACATCCTGTTTGGCTACCCACTGGAGGACTCTCGTTTCCAGGCTACGCTGGAGGCCTGCGCCCTGGGGCCCGACCTGGAGCTGCTGCCTGGGGGAGACCAGACTGAGATCGGGGAGAAGGTGAGAGATGACTGGATGGTCTGGAGGTGGTTAGGGGAGAGGGGCTGGTGCTAAGGAGAACGCACTGAGATTGGGTCTGCATCCCAAATGGGCCCTTGAATCATAAATCGGTCAGTAGGTACACTAAAAACAACAAATCCACGTGCCAGTGATGATGGAACCTGTTTTTGATGGACCCTGTTTTTCCATCAACACAGCTCATTTAKATGCAAAAACAATGTTCTATCTCTATTGATAACAGCGTCTCTCATGTCCAGCTAATGACCATGGTGGGGTCAATTTCATTTCAATTCTGTCAACTCAAGAAGTAAACTGTACAGCTAATTTAAATGCCAATGCCATAGAGATTCAACTATGTTTTCTCTCTATAGCTAATGCCATCTCTCGTGTCCAGGTAATGACCTACGTATGTCCCCGTTTCCCTCCCCTCTCCTCCGCTCTCTTCTCCTCCCTTCCCCTCTCCWTTCCTCCCCCAGGGTATTAACCTCTCCGGGGGTCAGAAGCAGCGTGTGAGCCTGGCCAGGGCGGCCTACAGCCAGGCTGACGTTTACCTGCTGGATGACCCTCTCTCAGCTGTAGACTCTCATGTGGGCAAACATCTGTTTGAGGAGGTGGTGGGACCTAAAGGCATACTCAAAGATAAGGTGAGTAGAATGGCTAACCAAATAAATTAGATAAATTAGATCAATAGACAGACAGKTGAATGGATGGACGGACAGATGTCRTATCTTTCTGATCCCTCCGTGGACTTGTGACCCATGGAGTACAGTTTTTCTCCTCTCCTCCACCTTCTCCTATTTCTCCTGCCCAACTTCCTCTCATCCCCTCCCTCGTCTCCTCCTCCTCCTCCTCCTCTTCCTTATCCTCCTCCTCTCTTACTCTTTCTCCCTCTGTAGACCCGTATCTTGGTGACCCATGGAGTGAGCTTCCTGCCCTACGTGGATGAGATTGTTGTACTGAAAGATGGATGTGTTTCTGAGGTCGGGTCATACCAAAGTCTCAAGGACAGCAAGGGGGCTTTCTCGGAGTTCCTGGACACCTATGCTAATGAGGAGGGCAAGAAACACACTGGTGAGTGTGTGTGTATAACTGGTTTTGTGTTTGTGTGTGTAACTGGCAGTGTGTGTGTGTGTGTGTATATAACTGGTTGTGTGTATGTGTTTATCGACAGACCCAACCTCTGATGGTGAGGAGGTGGGGGTGGTCCCTGATTTACAGGATCCTCAGGCCGACACCCCTCCTGAAGACATCGTCTCAATGACCCTGAAGAGAGAGAGCAGCATCCGACGCAGCCAACGCAATGGAAGGTATTAGAGAGAGAGAGAGAGAGCGAAAGAGGGAGAAAGAGTCTGAAATGACTCTTTAGTTCAGAGCCAGATCCCTGGGTGGTTAAAGGGTGGACAAAAAAGCAGCACTTCACAGCCATTTTTAATAAACGGGCTCTGGAGAGYTGAAGGTCGAGTCATGCATCCTCCGAAACATGACCCCCCAAAATTTGCTTCTTAACACCAACCCGCACCAATGTGTTGGAGGAAACCCCATTCAACTGATGACCSAAGTCAGACTGCAGGCGCCCGGCCAGCCACAAGGAGTTGCTAGAGCGCGATGAGACAAGTAAAGCCTCCCCGGCCAAACTCTTCCCTAGSCCGGACGACGCTGGGCCAATTGTGCACCGCCCAATGGGACACCGCCTGGGATCGAACCCGGGTCTGTAGTGACACCTAAAGCAGTGCCTTAGGCCGCTGTGCTACTCGGGAGGCCTGTTGGTTATTTTTTTTAAGAAAAAGCATATGCCTCTCTGCATCTACAGTATGTAAAAATCTGGGTAAAAGATGAAAAGGAATGTGTGTCTTATTTAGTACATGTAGTAATTGCTTGCTTTCTAAAGTCAAAAAATCTAAAAGATGGTTAGACAAGCTAGCTACCATAACTTGATTGATAGCCTGAAATGGATTCTTGGTAGCAAGTTATTGCTATAGTTTTTTGTATTAATATTAGTATTTACAACACATACAACACAATCAAACTAACCAAACAACAAAACACACCTCATTGATTGATAGCCTGAAATGGATTCTTGGTAGCAAGTTATTGCTATAGTTTTTTGTATTAATATTAGTATTTACAACACATACAACACAATCAAACTAACCAAACAACAAAACACACCTCATGCAAACATGACACATTGTTCTCTCTCATCCTGGTCCAAATAATTTGACTCATAAAGGCACATTTCGATACGTTCCTTTATTTTCTTTGCATATCACACTTTCATCCTAACAATAAATCAAAAGACGAATGTTGCATATATGGGCGGGCTGCATTGAAATTTCAAAAAACAAAAAATATATAAATAGTTACTTAAAATGATGAATAATTATAAAGTTGCTCATTATATACATGATTTTTATGAATGACATATTATTGATTTGTATAATGACTTTGTATCGATACACATGYTTGGCGCCGGAGGGGATGGCTGCTGTTTTACGGGCTCCTAACCGATTGTGCTATCGTGTGTGTTTTGTTTTGCATTATTTGTAACTTATTTTGCACATAATGTTTCTGCCACCATCTCGAATAACCGAAAAGAGCTTCTGGARATCAGAACAGCGATRACTCACCTCGTACTGGACGAYGATGTTTTCTTTAACGAGTTGGACGCAAAGGATTTACTTCAGACACCGGACAAGGCCCAAATCCCCGTCATTGAAGAGGCGACAGAGATATAGGTGTCGTAGGTCGGGATTCCTTGTAAGAATCCGACGGCGAGTGGGTAACCTGCCTCTACCATCAGTCCTGTTTGCCAACGTGCAATCATTGGATAATAAACTGGATGAGCTCCGATCAAGACTATACTACCAACGGGACATTAAAAACTGTAATATCTTATGTTTCACCGAGTCGTGGCTGAACGACGACATGGATAACAAACAGCTGGCTGGATWTTCAGAGCATCGGCAAGATAGAATAGCTGCCTCCGGTAAGACAAGGGGTGGTGGTCTGTATATATTTGTCAATAACAGCTGGTGCACAAAATCTAATATTAATGAAGTCTCAAGGTTTTTCCTCGCCTGAGGTAGAGTATCTAATGATAAGCTGTAGACCACACTATTTAGCAAGCGAGTTTTCATCTCTATTTTTCATAGCTGTCTATTTACCGCCACAAACCACTGTTGGCACGAAGACCGCACTCAACGAGCTGTATAAGGCCATAAGCAAACAAGAAAATGCTCATCCAGAGGCGGRGCTCCTAGTGGCCGGGGACTTGCAGGGAAACTTAAATCTGTTTTACCTCATCTCTACCAGCTTTCTACCAGCATGTTACATGTGCAACCAGAGGAAAGAAAACTCTAGACCACCTTTACTGCACACATAGCGCTCCATTTGGCAAATCTGACCATAACTCTATCCTCCTGATTCCTGCTTACAAGCAAAAACTAAAGCAGGAAGTACCAGTGACTCGCTCAATACAGAAATGGT
This sequence comes from Salvelinus sp. IW2-2015, assembly GCF_002910315.2. NCBI lineage: Eukaryota > Metazoa > Chordata > Actinopteri > Salmoniformes > Salmonidae > Salvelinus > Salvelinus sp. IW2-2015. The sequence goes on along the minus strand of NC_036865.1, from coordinate 4,209,360 downwards.
CAGATAACACAGATACTAAGCTACAGGACAGTTTTGCTAGCACAGACTGGAATATGTTCTGGGATTCTTCTGATGGCATTGTGGAGTACACCACATCAGTCACTGGCTTCATCAATAAGTGCTTCGATGACGTCGTCCCCACAGTGACCGTACGTACSCCAACCAGAAACCATGGATAACAGGCAGCATCTGCACTAAGCTAAAGGGTAGAGCTGCCYCTTTCAAGGAGCGGGACTCTAACCGGGACGCTTATAAGAAATCAAGCTCTGCCCTCCGATGAACCATCAAACAGGCAGAGCGTCAATACAGGACTAATATTGAATCCTACCACACCGTCTCCGAAGCTCGTCGGATGTGGCAGGGCATGCAAACTATTACGGACCACAAAGGGAAGCACAACAGTGAGCCCAGTGACATGAGCCTACCAGATGAACTAAATTACTTCTATGCGGGCTTCGAGGCAAGCAACACTGAGGCATGCATGAGAGCACCAGCTGTTCTGGACGACTGTGTGATCACACTCTCCATAGCCGATGTGAGTAAGACCTTAAAACAGGTCAACATTCCCAAGGCCGCAGGGCCAGATGGATTACCAGGACGTGTACTCCGAGCATGCGCTGACCAACTGGCAAGTGTCTTCACTGACATTTTCAACCTGTCACTGACCGAGTCTGTAATACCAACATGTTTCAAGCAGACCACCATAGTCCCTGTGTCCAAGAACACCAAGGTAACCTTCCTAAATTACTACCGACCCGTAGCACTCATGTCTGTAGTCAAGTGATTTGAAAGGCTGGTCATCGCTCACATCAACACCATTGTCCCAGAAACCCTAAACCCACTCCAATTGGCATACCGCCCCAACAGATCCACAGATAACGCAATCTCTATTCCACAGTGTCCTTTCCCACCTTGACTAAAGGAACACCGTCGTGAGAATTTTATTAATTGACTACTGCTCAGCGTTCAACACCATAGTGCCCTCAGAGCTCATCACTAAGCTAAGGACCCTGGGACTAAACACTTCCCTCTGCATCTGGATCCTGGACTTCCTGATGGGCCGCCCCCAGGTGTAAAGGGTAGGTAACAACCCATCTGCCACGCTGATCCTCAACACGGGGGCCCCTCAGGGGTGTGTGCTCAGTCACCTCCTGTACTCCCTGTTGACCCATGACTACATGGCCAAGCACGACTCCAAAACCATCATTAAGTTTGCCGACGACACAGCAGTGGTTGGCCTGATCCGTGACAAGGATGAGACAGCCTAAAGGGAGGAGGTCAGAGACCTGGCAGTGTGGCGCCAGGATTACAACCTCTCCCTCAATGTGATCAAGACAAAGGAGATGATTGTGGACTATAGGAAAAGGAAGGTGGAGCACGCCCCCATTCTCATCGACGGGGCTGTAGTGGAACGGGTCGAGAGCTTCAAGTTCCTTGGTGTCCACATCACCAATCAACTGTCATGATCCAAACACACCAAGACAGTCGTGAAGAGGGCACGACAATGCCTATTCCCCCTTAGGAGACTCAAAAGATTTGGCATGGGTCCTCAGATCCTCAAAAATTTCTACAGCTGCACCATCGAGAGCATCCTGACTGGTTGCATCCCCGCCTGGTATGGCAACTGCTCGGCCTACGACCGCAAGGCACTACAGAAATGAAACCAACCTGGTCAGTTGAACTCAAAGGGTGAATAACTTTCCTAAGTATGTTTGCTAATAATTTAGAAAGTATCTTAAAATCAACATTCAGTAAAGCGATTGGTCTATGGTTAAAGCATTGAGACATGTATTTACCCGCTTTATCAATGAGTGCTATAATTACATCCGCAGTAGTTCCATTTAAAATACCATTATCCCAAAAATAATTGTACACTCTAAGCAGTACTGGTGAAAAAAAGTATAGTTGCAAACTGCTTCTGAAATTTTATATAAACATCACTTCCCGGTGCCTCATATTTTGGTAGCTCTAAATGGCATCTTGTATTTCTTGTATTGAAATTGGTTCATCCAATTGCGACTTAAGCTCATCATGCAACTTTGGTAACTTAATGCAATCCCAACAATTCTAAAGGTCTTTCTCACTACAATAGATTTTGAGTTGTACAAATACTTACATAAGTATTCAGACCCTTAWCTCAATACTTTGTTGAAGCACCTTTGGCAGCGATTACAGCCTCGAGTCTTCTTGGGTATGACTCTACAAGCTTGGCATACCTGTATTTGGGGAGTTTCTCCCATTCTTCTATGCAGAGCCTCTCAAGCTCTGTCAGGTTGGATGGGGAGCATCGCTGCACAGCTATTTTCAGGTCCCTCCAGAGATGTTCGATTGGGTTCAAATCCGAGCTCTAGCTGGGCCACTCAAGGACATTCAGAGACTTGTCACAAAGCCACTCCTGCGTTGTCTTGGCTGTGTGCTTAGGGTCGTTGTCCTTAGGATCTATCTTTCCCTCGATCCTGACTAGTCTCCCAGTCCCTGCCGCTGAAAAAAATCCCCACAGCATGATGCTGCCACCACCATGCTTCACCGTAGGGATGGTGCCAGGTTTCCTCCAGATGTGACGCTTGGCATTCAGGCCAAATAGTTCAATCTTGGTTTCATCAAATCAAATCACACGCGCCAAATACAACAGATGCAGAGCTTACAGTGAAATGCTTACTTACAAGCCCTTAACCAACAATGCAGTTTTAAGAAAAATACCTACAATAATAAGATATAAAAGTAACAAATAATTAAAGAGCAGCAGTAATATAACAATAGCGAGACTATATACAGGTGGTACCGTTACAGAGTCAGTGTGCGGGTGCACCGGTTAGTCGAGGTAATATGTACATGTAGGTAGAGTTATTAAAGTGACTATGCATAGATAATAAACAGAGAGTAGCAGCAGCGTAAAATATAAGGGGTGGAATGAAAATTGTGTGGGCAGCCATTTGATTAGATGTTCAGGAGTCTTATGGCTTGGGGTTAGAAGCTGTTTAGAAGCCTCTTGGACCTAGACTTGGCGCTCTGGTACCACTTGTCGTGCGGTAGCAGAGAGAACAGTCTATGACTATGGTGGCTGGAGTCTTTGACAATTTGTAGGGCCTTCCTCTGATACCGCCATGTATAGAGGTCCTGGATGGCAGGAAGCTTAGCCCAAACCAGAGACTRTTGTTTCTCATGATCTGAGAGTCTTTCGGTGCCTTTTGGCAAACTGCAAGTGGGCTGTCATTTGCCTTTTACTGAGGAGTGGTTTACGTCRMGCCACTCTACCATAAAGGCCTGACTGGTGGAGTACTGCAGAGATGGTTGTCCTTCTGGAAGGTTCTCCCATCTCCACAGAGGAACTCTGGAGCTCTGTCAGAGTGACCATCGGGTTCTTGGTCACCTACCTGACCAAGGCCCTTCTCCCCCGATTGCTCAGTTTAGCCAGGCGGCCAGCTCTAGGAAGAGTTTTGTGGTTCCAAACTTCTTCCATTGTTCTTGGGGACCTTTAATGCTGCAGACATTTTTAGGTACCCTTCCCCGAAACAATCCTGTTTCAGAGCTCTACGGACAATTCCTTCAACATCATGGCTTGGTTTTTGCTCTGACATGCACTGTCAACTGTGGGACCTCATATAGACAGGTGTGTGCCTTTCCAAATCATGTCCAATCAATTGAATTTACCACAAGTGGACTCCAATCAAGTTGTGATGGATGATCAATGGAAACAGGATGCACCTGAGRTCAATTTCGAGTCTCATAGTAAAGAGTCTGAATACTTATTTAAATAAGGTATTTCATTTTTTTATTTAAAAAATGCAAACATTTATTAAATCCTGTTTTTGCGTTGTCATTATGGGGTATTGTGTGTAGATTGATGAGGGAAATTATTTGTTAATCCATTTTAGAATAAGGCTGTAACGTAACAAAATGTGGAAAAAGTGAAGGGGTCTGAATTCTCTCCGAATGCACTGTAATTACCTAATTCTAGCACTTTAATTTTCCTTTTGTTTTTTTTCAAGTCGTTTCCTATTTTTCCAGCCAGAATAACCTTGGATTGTACCCCTGAAAACAACCTTTATAAAATTGCTAGGTGGCTAGTAGTATTACACAGAAWCAACAACAACAAAAATAGTTTATTTTTAATAACAGAACAAAGCTGAGGGGGCACGTGCCACTGTGCCCCCTGTGGGCATGACCCCTCTGCAAACAGAGAGTGTGGGCTAGAGAGAGAGAGAGCCTACTGCCATTGTCACTTTATTACATCATTTGTGAATGACTCCATCTTCTCTCTTTCCCATCCTTCCATCTTCTACAGCGAGAATCAATTAGTTCATTCCACCTTCATAACATTTTCTCCTCCAATACCACTGACATTTAAGTGTTTGTGTTTATTATCAAATATACACTCACACTTTCCTCGCATTTTCTCCTCCATCAACACACCTCTTCMCCCAATCTGTGTGTGTGTTTCCCAGCATTAGGTTGAGAAAGAACAGTTCCCTAAAGAAACCGAAGCCACCTGCTGATGACGAGACCAAGAAAGGCCAGAGGRTGATCGAGAAGGAAAGCATGGAGACGGGACAGGTATATTGTGGGCTGTGTATTATGGCCTGTATTGACTTAGAGCCTTGGTATGGAGGTGGGAAAAGTAAGACCACTTACTGTTTGTAGAACCCTTCAATAACCCAAAATCAAATGCACTAATCTACAAACTCAGTGGCAACTGGTCATTCAAGGATTGAGAAATCATATGCACTCCAAAGAGTCCTTCTAGTGGTAATAATCCTGTTGAAATGATCATTTATTTATTATTAAAAAAATAAAAAGTATTCAGAGAAAAAAACCCATCTAACAGTAAATATTCTCTTTGAAGTGTATATACAGTACCAGTCAATAGTTTGGACACACCTACTCATTCAAGGGTTTTTCTTTATTTTTACTTTTTTCTACGTTGTAGAAAAATAGTGAAGACATCTAAACTGTAATGCGTACGCTAGGAGTCGGGAAGCAAGTACAGGGAGTGATTTAGAAAAATAATAATGAAACATGGAACAAAACAAGAACCACGAGTAGCGTACAAATATGAAACAGAGTCAATTGACGCCTGGGGAAATAACCAAAGGGATTGACAGATATAGGGGAGGTAATCAGGYAGGTGATGGAGTCCAGGTGAGTCTCATCAGGCGCATATGCGCGTAACAATGATGGCAGGTCTGCGTAATAATGAATAAACGAGTGCCGGAGAGGAGGAGCGGTAGTAGACGTGACACAAAACTATGAAATAACACATATGTAATCATGTAGTAACCAAAAAAGTGTTAAACAAATCAAAATATATTTGAGATTTGAGAATCTTCAAAGTAGCCACCCTTTGCCTTGATGACAGCTTTGCACACTCTTGGCATTCTCTCAACCAGCTTTATGAGGTAGTCACCTGGGTTGCATTTCAATTAACAGATGTGGCTTGTTCATTTGTGGATTTTCTTTCCTTCTTAACGTGTTTGAGCCAATCAGTTGTGTTGTGACAAGGTAGGGGTGGTATACAGAAGATGGCCCTGTTTGGTAAAAGACCAAGTCCATATTATYGCAAGAACAGCTCAAATAAGCAAAGAGAAACGACAGTCCATCATTACTTCAAGACATGAAGGTCAGTCATTTCAGAAAATGTCAAGAACAGTCGCAAAAACCATCAAGCGCTATGATGAAACTGGCTCTCATGAGGCCCGCCACAGGAAAGGAAGACCCAGAGTCCAAACTTTTGACTGGTACTGTAGTTAAAATACATCCATCATTCTCTCTGTGTTGTCTCTCCCTCAATTCATAAATTCAAGGTGCTTTATTAACATGAAATATTATATTTTTCTGTCTCCCTTTATCTTTCTCCCTCTCTCTTTTTCTCTCTCCAGGTGAAGTTCTCGGTGTATCTCCAGTACCTACGTGCAATGGGCTGGGGCTACTCCACCATGTTCTTCCTGGTGTACTTCATCCAGAACGTTGCTTTCATTGGTCAGAACCTGTGGCTGAGTGACTGGACCAATGACGCAGAGGATTACTACAATAAGACCTACCCCAACTGGAAGAGGGACACTCGGATTGGTGTATTCGGTGCGCTAGGCGTGGCTCAAGGTAAGAGGAGAAGAAGAGAAAGAGAAAAGTTGCTTCATTGACCATGTTAAAGACACCTTATGAAGTAGGTGAGAGTGAGAGAAGAATAATACTGTGTTGTCCATTTGTAGAAATGGAAATGTGCTTTTTGGTAGATTTTATTATTAAAATAGTCTCCTCTCCTCACAACAGGTGTATTTGTATTCATGGGCACCCTGCTCCTGGCTAACGGCTCTATCAATGCGTCTCGTATCCTCCACACCCGGCTGCTCAACAACATTCTACGCGTTCCCATGATGTTCTTTGACACTACGCCATCCGGCAGGGTTGTCAACCGCTTTGCCAAGGTATAGGGGACAAACCTGCTACTGTGCTGTGTTCATTAGGCACCAAATGAGCAAAAAAAACAGACTGAAACACAAAGGGGCTATCTGGACTTTGGTCACAAATGTTTTCTTTTGCCAAATGTTTTAACACGCTTTCTGTTGCGTGCCCTAATGAACGTAGCCCTGGCATATTTGAATATTACATTACCCCTGCGTTCACTTTATCCTGGTTGGTGATGCCAATTATCGTTTGATGTCACATCCTGTTTCCTGTTGTAGGACATATTCACAGTGGACGAGGCCATCCCCCAATCGCTTCGTTCGTGGATCATGTGTTTCCTGGGTGTGCTTGGAACGCTGTTTGTCATCTGCCTGGCCACACCCATTTTCACCGCCATCATCATCCCTCTGGCTGTGGTCTACTACTTCGTTCAGGTAGAGAGAGAGAAAGGAGTGTGTGGATGGGTGGGGTAGGAGGAGAGAGGGAGGGAAAGGGTGCACAGTGTTTTGAAGCCACTGCGCATCCATTTTTGTACTGCTCCACCATTGTAAAACATTTGGGAAGCTTTAGAAATGCATTTATTAATGGTAATATACATTTTTGCCAAGTATATAGGTATGTATATTCTAGTACAGACACCTTATCGCATACTTTTAAAGATGCCGCCTCACTCCTCGAGTTGTGTTTTCATTTTGAACTAAAACAAGGGGGTTGAGCCCTGAGCCGCCCTGAGCTGGCCTTCTGGGTAAGGTGTGTCTTTGCGCTAAATCCTACCCACTAACAATTCTGCTACCATGGCCCAGGAGCTGGAGAGGAAGAGAAAGTCACTTGCAAACTACAGCCGCCAGAAACAAACACAGAGCAGATGATGCCAACTTGTTTGCAGATACAAATTTTCAGAACATTTTGACAGAAATAGGCATAATTCTCAGTTCTTGGGTCTGAATCAAGACCAATCCAGAAACCAGATGAACATTGCAATACATTTTGAAAGATGGACTGGTAGGTAAGTGCTGGGTTGCGTTTTTAGAATGCTAGCTTGCTAGGTACGTTAGCTGCTTACCTTAGTGTGTTCAATGTTCAAACTAGCTAACATGGCTACTCTGTATTAGGACTGTTTTGTACTCAAAGAAATCTAGTGATGGATACATCATGTCGCTACACTGCATGAACCCCACAAGATACCCAATGCCTTTATTTAAACTAGCTAGTGTTAGCTAGCTAGCTAAAGCTAGATATGCAGATTGTTGACGTAATAGTGTGTTTGGTTTGTAGATGATAATGTCATGCAGATGAGCCATTGTTTACTTGACTGGCCATGTTGAATATTCATTCAGTCCTTTAAGCTGGGAAGTTCAAAGTAGGAATCAATGCCATGCTACATAGGCAATGTGCTGAACAGGCAAGCGTCATGTAGTTAACTATTTTGCTCAATTACCAACAAAATAATTATTGAATCACAAAGAATAACCTCTTTTGATGTTGATTTTTCCATAACCACAACTTCTACAACCTCAGGTTCCCGTGAAACCAGACTGTCTCCACCAGTATCTCCCTGAAAAATACATGTTTGTTTGATATTACTGTACCGAAAGTTAGAGAGAATTTTTTMGGGGGCGGTGGTTCTGTGCCGAAAATGCTGTAGACCATCTAGCTGACTAGCATTATCATCTACTAACCAAACACACTATCATGTCAACAATCTGCATATCTAGCTAACTGGCTAGCTGACATTAGCTATTTGAAATMAAGGCATTGGGCATCTGTGGGGTTCATGCAGTATCGTTAGATTATTTTGAGTCCAAAACAGTTTGAATACAGAAGATGTTAGCTAGCTAGCTAAATAGCCGTGTTAGCTAGCTTGAACACTGAACACACGAAGGTTAGCAGCTAACTAGCTAGGATGCTAAAAACACAACCCATCCAGTCCATGAGAACAGTGGCAATTTCGGTATCACTCTTCCATTTTTTCATCCGGTTTCTGGATTGGTCATGATGAGCAGTCTTCTTGCCTCTTTTTCTATTTCATGAACCGAGAATGATGCTTATTTGTATTGACATTTTCAGAAAACGTTGTCCCTGCTACCATGACAGTTTATCTGCAAACAAGTTAGCTAGCTATCTAGTTTGTTGGCTTTGGCTGCTCTGTGTTTGTTTCTGGCGGCTGTAGCTTGTAAGTGACCTTCCCTTCCTCTCCTGTTCCGGGTACCATGGCAGCAGGGTCATTTGAGTATGCGGGATTTGGCGCAAAGACGAACACACCTTGCCCAGAAAGTCTTCCCAGAAGAGTGGAGGCTGTTTTTAGATGCAAACGGGGGACCAACTCCATATTAATGCCCATGCTTTTGGAATGAGATGTTCGATGAGCAGGTGACCACATACTTTTGGTGATGTAGTGTAGCATCAGCAATGTAGGGTTTATATACAGTACATCATTTGGACTGAGAGTATGGAAAAGAGAGAGAGGGGTGGCCAGAAAAAGATGCACACTGTATTCCGGATAATAGCTCATATCCCGGTTAGTCTTATTCAGTGTAAGATGTTTATATGCACCTTTGATATCCCGCTTACGAGTATCCCTATATCCACAAATAAACAGAATATTCCTAATTTGCCCAGGGAGAGCGTAATGACTTTTTGACATGGGGTTTTTAAGTCTCATTTAGATCTAGTATTTGTCTGCTTATAATAGGCTATATGTTAGTAAACCTGTCTATAATTAGATACATGGAGCTTCTCTTTTGTCATTACTTGATGCTCTAGAATACTAATTATGCAACGGGTGGTTTGGAATTCCCATTGTTAAAGCCTCACCTGCCCAGATACAGTATATGAGACAACATACACATGGCCACGTTCATGGTTTACGTCGTTAGCTAGCAATGCACTACCACTCATACTTCTACAACTACTAGCATTAGCACCTGTAACTCGTCGTGGATGATTTTAAAGTTAACTTGCTTTTGACCTGTTTTATCCACTAACATTTCAAGAATGGTGCCAACAAGAAGAGGATATGAAAGAAATAAAACAAGAAGAAGAGCAGGTAGACCAGCAACCTGAGCCTTGTGTTACCGTTAGACATGCAGAAATCACGAATGTTAGCGCTGCTATAGACGACATAGAAAAGGAGATAAATMATGTAGCTACATAAAGACAAACCAACTGGGCAGTGATCTGGCAAATGTTTCAAAAAAGGGTATGGGTAATATTCTCAGGAGTTTCTATGCCACCTACTGAATACGGTGTGGTTTGATTTGCAGTTGCACTTTMGCCYAAGAGGCAATGAAGGAAATCGCAAACTGAYGCCAGACTCATTCGTAATAAAAGACAAAAATGGTTTGAGATATGCAACACTGAGTTTCAATGATGAAACCAAGAACCACAAAAATGCAATGGAAAGAGACAGAGAGAATCYTCATGGCTACATGCAGAACCAAGGACATCGTCTSTAGAAACCAAGGTTCTGGAACTATCAAACAGCGCTTGGGTAGTTTTGCTTTACTTGGCAGACAAAATGAATAGAACTAACGACCAGAGAACGCCAAAAATGTAATTTGACTACCAGTGAATGTAYCATCACGTTTTGTTGAAAAATMTATGGTTTGGGAAATAATCTAGATTTTTTTAATGGTACCAGTTGTATTAAAGCAAAAATACACTCGAGTCCATGTGTTATGAAATTTGCATCATGGCTGTGGTGGTCTACACCACTCGGCTTCGCATCGTGGCTATGACCACGTCCCATGATAAAAATGTCATAACACATGGCCTTTCGTGTCTTATTGCTTAAATAAAGCCTTGCTCTAAAGAATGTCATGCATGATAGAATGAATGCATCATCAACAATCTAGTTGACATCGGTAAACCAGGGAGATTTCCGTGTATAATTTTGAAATGACATCAGTTTGTTGACCGGTTTTAAGGAAATTAAAAGCTTTGAAAACGATACAACATGTTTCTGATAGTATTTCAGTTCGTCTTGGATGCATATTTTATGTGGTTGAAAGTTAAATACTGTCCACTTTTATGTTGCTGAATTTTTGATAACTTTTAGTCTACATAACACAGAACCTACATGTGCATTTGCTCACATTTCCTCAAAATGAAAGAAATGATATTCCTCCACTCCTGTTCCCGAGACAAAATTAACATTCGGACTATAATTTTACTCCAAGAAACACTTACTTCTATAGGAGTTAATACTGTAATAGGCTACATGTGAGGCCTACAGTCAGTGTTCAGACTTCAGTTACTATTCCAACTATTACTGTTCCCATCCGAACTTCAAAGGTGATACGATGCAAAACTGAGCCTGCGCAAACCGCAAAAAACTACGTTAAGCGGGATAAGATGTTCACATGCCACAGTGTCCGTCTAAYATCAGCATATCCCAGCGATAGGAGCTTATTCGGGTTTTTGAAAACGGGATATGATGTTTAAATGCGTCAACTCAAAAACAGAATACTTGAGTATCCCGAATYATAACGCGATATTGGTGTGCATGTAAACGTGGTCAGTGCCACTTCGGTATAGGATTTGTGAATCGTTTATTCTCCCTCTCCTTCATTCCTCCATCCACTCTCTCCCCTCAGCGTTTCTACGTGGCAAGCTCACGGCAGCTGCGTCGTCTGGACTCTGTGTCTCGGTCTCCCATCTATTCTCACTTTGGAGAGACAGTGTCTGGTCTGTCGGTCATCCGGGCCTATGGACACCAGGACCGTTTCCTCAAACACAACGAGAAAGTAATTGATGAAAACCTCAAGTCGGTCTACCCGTGGATAGTCTCGAACAGGTCAGGAACACACTCAGTTTTGTTCATGTCAAAACAGCACTGGATAATATGAGTTCCATTCTGTCTGAAATGTTATGGTGAATCTGTGATGTCTGATGTTTGACTTAGTCTGTCTGTCTTGCCTGTCTTGTCAGTCTTGTCTCTCTGTCTCACAGGATGTTGCTGAGGGGAAGACGGCTCATAATAATGGCTGGAATGGAGTGAATGGAATGGTATCAACCACATGGAAATCATTTGTTTGACGTGTTCGATACCATTCCATTTATTCCGTTTCAGCCCTTACTATTTCTATTTGTATTTGTATTAATTATGGATCCCCATTAGCCACTGCCAAGGCAGCAGCTACTCTGTCTGGGGTCCAGCAAAATTAAAGCAGTTATACAATTTAAAAAACATTACAATACATTCACAACAGATTTCTCAACACATTAAGTGTGTGCCCTCAGGCTTTTACTCTACTACCACATATCTACAACACAAAATCCATGTGTACATGTGTGTATAGTGCATATGTTATCGTGTGTCTGTGCCTATGTTTGTMTTGCTTCACAGTCCCCGCTGTTCCATAAGGTGTATTTTTATCTGTTTTTTTATCAAATTTTACTGCTTGCATGAGTTGTGGAATAGAGTTCCATGTCGTCATTGCTCTTTTGTAGTATTGTGCGCCTCCCATAGTCTGTTCTGGACTTGGTTACTGTGAAGAGATCTCTGGTGGCATGTCTTGTGGGGTATGCATGGGTGTCCGAGCTGTGCGCCAGTAGTTCAAACAGACAGCTCGGTGCATTCAACATGTCAATACCTCTCACAAATACAAGTAGTGATGAAGACATGCATATTATTCATGTTAGCTCTGTACATTTAAGGGCCAGCCGTGCTGCCCTGTTCTGAGCCAATTACAATTTTCCTAAGTCCTTCTGTGGCACCTGACCACATGACTAAACAGTAGTCCAGGTGCGACAAAACTAGGGTCTGTGGGACCTGCCTTGTTGTTAGTGCTGTTAAGAAGGCAGAGCAACACTTTATTATGGACAGACTTCTCCCCATGTTATTGACCATGACAGTTTACAATTCAGGGTTACTCCAACCAGTTTAGTCACCCCAACTTGCTCAATTTCCACATTATTCATTACAGGATTTAGTTGAGATTTAGGGTTAGTGAATGATTTGTACCAAATACAGTGCTTTTAGTTTTTGAAATATTTAGGACTAACTTATTCCTTTCCACCAATTCTGAAACGAACTGCAGCTCTTTGTTAAGTGTTGCAGTAATTTCAGTCGCTGTAGTAGCTGATGTGTATATTGTCGAGTCATCCGCATACATAGACACACTGGCTTTACTCAAAGCCAGTGACATGTCGTTAGTAAAGATTGAGCCCATCCTCCCCAATTAAGGTGCCAGCAACCGCTTGTGGTCTGTCTGTTTAGTCTGTCTTGTCTGTCTGTCTGTCTGTCTGTAATGCCTGTCTTTCTGTCCTGCAGGTGGCTGGCCATCCGTCTAGAGTTCCTTGGTAACCTGGTAGTGTTTTTCTCAGCTCTGCTTGCTGTCATTGCCCGGGACTCTCTGGACAGTGGCCTGGTCGGCCTCTCCATCTCCTATGCTCTCAACGTGAGTACACCACACGCGCACATGCATGCGCACACACACACACACACACTGTTCTTCTGTGTTGTGCCTACTGAATATGACCTTGGGGAACCGATTTATTTATTTCTCAATTCACTGTACTATACCAGAGAGAGGAGTGCTTTGTTGAGGATGGTTGAGCTGTGCCTTCAATCGTCAAATCTCAATCAAATGAAGGAAGTACTGTATGAGGTGTTTCAAAGGACTAACTGGTTTAGGGATTGAGCTGCCACCATGGTATCGGTCAGAATGAGGAGATGGAGATAAGGAATCCAGGTTTAAAGTTGAACACGAACACAGAGGCACATGGGGGAGGGTTTGGAATGGAGGTTTGTTAGGGCCGGTAGTGTGGTAGGTAGGGAGGTTGGATGAGATACAAAATGGAAACATTAAAAACAGAAACATCAACGGTGCATTCATGGCAATGTACTGCCAGGTGGCTATGGGGGAAATACGGGCTGAACATGTACTGTATATTCTGCTTATATAGGGAACTGACAGTAGAGAAAAGGTGACTAGGGAGTAGAAAACAGGTGTGGAGGCAAGGGGCGTGGCCTGGGGTAATTGGGAGCAAGTAGGTGTCCTGTTACAGTGCTCTGACCCTTCGCAACACTCTGGCTGCGTTTACACATACAGCTCAATTCTGATCTTTTGCCCAATTTTTTTTTTTTTTTATATTGTGGAAAAATATCAGAATTGGGCTGCCTGTGTAAACGCAACCAATGTGACTTGTGCATCTGGACCTGTCTTATATGCGATCATCATATTCTGACAGCAGAAGTCACATACAGTATACTGTAAATATCAAGAGTAGATGCTCTCAAATGTAAGTGCCATTGTGTTAACATCTAACCAACCTGAACTCTGATTCAGTTCCGTTTTAACTGAAGGCCTCAGTGGTACTTTAATGGTCATACATACTGAATATAATATTATTATTGTTATTACTTTATTTTGTTTGCACTTTGAGATTATCTTGTGATGAAAAATACTAATTTATTATGTAAGGAGATGAATCAGGGTTAAATCCTGGGTTACTGTGGAGTACTCCCTGACAAATGTGTATTTGTAAAACGCACTTAATGGATTTTATGGATGATGGAATGATAATAAAGTGATGATGACTTGATGGTAATGACCCCAACCCRTGACATGTAGGTGACCCAGACACTGAACTGGCTGGTGAGGATGACATCAGAACTGGAGACCAACATCGTAGCTGTGGAGAGAGTCAGCGAGTACACGGAGATAGAGAATGAGGTTTGTGTGTGTTCAATGAGAATGACAGATACAGTTGAAGTCGGAAGTTTACACACACTTAGGTTGGAGTCATTCAAAATAATTTTTCAACCACTCCACAAATGTCTTGTTAACAAACTATAGTTTTGGCAAGTCGGTTAGGACATCTACTATGTGCATGACACAAGTCATTTTTCCAACAATTGTTGGATGCAGACACAGGAGGCGGATAGTACAGTTCTCAGATCATTTATTATAAACACGGGGCAGGCAAAGGGCAGGTCGAGGACAAGCAGAGGTTCGTGATCAGGTCAGTCAGGCTGGTACAGGACGGCAGGCAGGCTCGGGGTCAGGGCAGGCAGAGATTCGTAATCTGGTCAGAGTCAGGCAGGTACAGGATGGCAGGCAGGCATGGGGTCAGGGCAGGCTGAATGGTCAGAACCGGGAAAAACGAGGAAACGAAACTTGAGGAACAGGAAGATGTGAAAGCACGCTGGTCAGACAAGACGGACTGGCAACAGAGAACACAGGTATAATGGGGCAGATGGGCGACTCCTGGAGGGGGGTGGAGACGAGCATAAAGACAAGGGAAACAGATCAGGGTGTGACAGTGATTGACATTTGGGTGACAGCTAAACCAAAAAGCAGACATAGATTTTCCATTGGAATTTGGTTGCGCTTTTTAGATGGTTGAAAGCATAGTTATAACACATTGAAAATTCAACTCTCTTTTTGAGTGGGTGTAATCTCATTGACCAATGTCTRAACCAAATATTACTCAGTTATCCATGTTGAAATTACATAGTGTTCCCAGTGGGAAGCATTTCCTGACAAGGCTTTGCAGGTATAGAATGAGACCTTGTTTGAGCTGAGTTTAGAATATGTTGAATTTGAAAACGTACTGCTTGTGAACAATCTGATGTTAAATAGACAGTGAAAACATGTCTGTTCTGTGACTTACAGTATAGAAACACTATGTCATCAACTTGGACCATAAACGGTCTTTTAGTGATGGGAAGTTTGGCTCTTTTTACTGACTCTGATCTTTTTAACTCGTTCTGTCAATAGAACGGCTAATTTCGTTCATTTGATTCAGTAATGCCCAGGGCACGAAGGATCCCCTACCAGCGAACGATGAKCTAAWAACCTGAYAAAAAAAATRWGGATTCTACAAGCCTACTGTTCATCATAGGGGTCTTGTCATTCGAGCTGTCYTTTGTGACTGAGACTTATAAAAGTGTGCTTCAAACAATGTACATTTGTGATTATTCTGCATGCAAATTCACTTTTCAGGCATTTAGCAGACGCTCTTATCTAGAGCAATTGACAGTAGTGAGTTCACACATTTTTATTTGCACTGGTCCCCGTGGGAATCAAACCCCCAACCCTGGCATTGCAAGTGTCATGCTCTATCAACTGAGCCACACAGGACCTCAGAACGTCTGGCGTCAGCCCAATGCTTCAGACACACTGTTTTAGAACACGCGTGTGCTGATCCATTTCCGCGTGACAGTTTTCTTAAACTAGTTTTGGTAAACGTGTGTGTGTGTGCTACGTGTTTTTGTGAGGTGGAGTTGTGTATAAAACGTGTATGTGCGTTTGAACAGGCGGACTGGGTGTCAGAGATACGACCGCCAGAGAAGTGGCCTGAGGCTGGGAGGCTGAGGTTCGAGAACTTCAAGGTCCGCTACCGACCTGAACTGGACTTGGTGCTGCACGGGATCACCTGCGARATCGACAGCACAGAGAAGGTGGGTGAGAGAGACAGAGAGACCAGCGTCAGACACCACACATACAGTGGGGTCCTGAAATGATTTACACCCTTGATAAAGTTGAGCAATAATGCCRGAATAAAATTATTAATTCAAATACAGAGCTATATTTTATGTGCATTTTTTGTCAATTATTATATTATTTTTATGCTAATATAATTGCTCAGAGAAAGAGATTTTGTTTAACAAATAATATACATTTTCCTCAAAAAGGTAGGGTTCAAACAGTCATTATTGCGAAAATCTTTATCAAGGTTGTCAATAATTTTAACCCCACTGTCTGGTATCATATTTCACATACCACYTCGACAAAGAAACAATGTATATAACGGTCTACGTGCAAAGAAAACTAACTAGTATTCACCCCCACAGGACTTTTTCACATTTTGTTGTGTTACAAAGTGGTATTGAAATGGATTTAATTGTTGCTTTTGTCATTGATCTACAAAAAAGAATCTATAATATCAAACTGAAAATAATAATGTTATAAATGTTTACAAATGATTACAAATMAAACAACTAAAATATATTATTCACCCCCTTTGTTATGGCAAGCCTAAATTAGTTCAGGAGTAAAAATTGGCTTTAAAAAAAATCACATGTTACATGGTGTCACTCTGTATGACATAATGCCTCGTAGAGAAGGGCAGCAATTGGTAGATGGGTCAAAATAACCAATCAGACACTGAATATCCCTTTAAGCATGGTCAAGTTAATAATTAGGCTGCGGATCAAACCGCCGAAACACAACAAAGATACAGTCGTTCTTCCTAACTGACAGGACAGGAAGGACATTGCAAAGTTTTTTTGTGTATATCAGTGACAATTTTTTGTATATTTAAATCAATTTAATTCCCAATTTGTAGAACAATTAAAGTCCAAGGGGGGGGGGTGAATACTTATTATATACACTACCGTTCAAAAGTTTGGGCGACCCCGGGATGCTGGCCTTCTAGGCAGAGTTCCTCTGTCCAGTGTCTGTTCTTTTGCCCATCTTAATCTTTTATTTTTATTGGCTTGTCTGAGATATGGGTTTTTCTTTGAAGCTGCCAGTTGAGGACTTGTGAGGCGTCTGTTTCTCAAACTAGCCACTCTAATGTATTTGTCCTCTTGCTCAGTCGTGCACCGGGGCCTCCCACTCCTCTTTCTATTCTGGTTAGAGCCAGTTTGCGCTGTTCTGTGAAGGAAGTAGTACACAGCGTTGTATGAGATCTTCAGTTTCTTGGCAATTTCTCGCATGGAATAGCCTTCATTTCTCAGAACAAGAATAGACTGACGAGTTTCAGAAGAAAGGTCTTTGTTTCTGGACATTTTGAGTCTGTAATCGAACACACAAATGCTGATGCTCCAGATACTCAACTAGTCTAAAYAAAGCCAGTTTTATTGCTTCTTTAATCAGAACAACAGATTTCAGCTGTGCTAACATCATTGCAAAAGGGTTTTCTAATGATCAATTAGCCTTTTAAAATGATAAACTTGGATTAGCTAACACAACGTGCCATTGGAACACAGGWGTGATGGTTGCTGATAATGGGCCTCTGTACGCCTATGTAGATATTCCATAAYAAATCTGCCGTTTCCAGCTACAATAGTCATTTGCAACATTAACAATGTCTACACCGTATTTCTGATCAATTTGATGTTATTTTAATGGACAAAAAATTAGCTTTTCTTTCAAAAACAAGGACATTTCTCAGTGGCCCCAAACTTTTGAACMGTGGTGTACACTGTACTGTATGTGCATGCTTTATCTTGGAAAACGCTAGCAAGAGAGAGAGCACCGTACTACTGTCACAACATTGATTCAGGGTCAACACAGCACAGCGATTTAGGGTCAACTTGAGAACTCTGAAACTCTAGAATGAGTCCAGAATATACTTAAGCAATAAGGCCCAAAGGGGTGTAGAATATGGCCAATATACCACGGCTAAGGGCTGTTCTTATGCACGACGCAACGCGGAGTGGCTGAATACAGCCCTAAGCCATGGTGTATTGGCCATTCAGTATACCACAAACCTCCGAGGTGCTTTATTGCTATTATAAACTGGCTACCAACGTAATTAAAAGAGTAAAAATACCTGTGGTATACGGTGTGATCAGTGGAGGAAGGGGAGGACCAATTTCAAAAACATTTAAATAGTGAAAAATAAAACGTGCTAACTAAAAATATTAACATGTAACCAAATAATTGATTAAAACACACTGTTTTGCAATGAAGGTCTACAGTAATCTCAATAGCACTCTGTAGGGTAGCACCATGGTGTAGCCGGAGGATAGTTAGTTTGCGTCCACCTCTGGGTACATTGACTTCAATACAAAACCTAGGATGCTCATGATTCTCACCCCCTTCCATAGACTTGCACAGTAATTATGACCATTTCCAAACTATCAGAGSTCTTGCCATGCTGTCCACCCAATCAAAGGATCAGAGAATGAACTAGTACTGAAAGCATAAGCTACACCTAGCTTGCACTGCAGTGCATAAAATGTGGTGAGTAGTTGACTCAAAGAGCGAGAAAGACAACAGTTGAACAGTTTGAACAAATGTTTTTATTTTTATTAAAAAGCAAGAGAGAGTGAGTTAGCTATATTTCGTAATTTTTCACTTATTTAGTGAATGCTGCTAGCTAGTTTAGACTACTGAAACAGAGCGGGATGCTATGTTAGCTAGCTGGCTATGGCTATCCAACACTGGAACTCTTCCAAGTCAAGATAAGCTTTTTGGTTTAATTAATTTATTGCCACAGGGGCACGTCAGTGTAACTGCTAAACTCCTTGCTGACCGTACACTGTACTACATGATTGTAGCGGGTTTACTAACGTGTTAGTTTTAGTAGCCATGTTAACTATGATGTTATAAAATGGTGACAACAATGTAAGCTGTGTGTAGCAGTTAACGTTTATGATATGAAGTTTTGGCTTGGAAAGGTTTTTTCACCTGGTCACAGACAGCTGATGTTTTGTGCACTGAAGTCCACAAGGGAGGGAAAAGGTGTGAGGAAGAGAGAGCGTAGATGCGAGAAGAAATTATACAACGATCAAAGGTCTAATGCCGTATGTATGCGGCTGCTATGAAAGTGAACTCTGTTTGCGTGTGAGGGGGTGTATTCCTTCCACCGATTCTGTTGAAAAACATTTCTTAAACGGAGTAAATGTAACGAAACGAGGATAAACATACCTGAATTTGTCCAATATGAACTATTGTTTGCAATTGTTGGAATAATGATGACACCCTAGATCAGCTASATGCAGGCAAGAGTGTGCAAGGTGGTATTGAATGTGTCTGTCTGTCACATTGATTACTCAAATTCCTCTCCACCTGTGCACCTAGCGTACYTTGTAAACTTTCATTCATAACCTAGGTTGTAGCATCCTCATGATGGGTATAGGGAGAATTTGAGTATCATGTAGTAGCCTAAACCTATCGATGTTACATTGAGCTGGGTGAATGGAATATGAATGACAGTCATCCAAAATGCTTTAATAAAAAATAAGGCTAAAAACAATCATTCTCCCTCATCTTAAACGGCACCYACCGCCACTTCGTCTGATARACCACGGCTTTCAGCCAATCCGCATTCAGGGCATGAACCACCCAGTTTATATTTAAGAACAGCCAGTGTTTGTGTTCTTGTATGCTAAAGTAAGAGAGAGAGGACGAGAAAGAAAGTTTGTACTTGAAAAGTTGGCTGTGCGAGAAAGAAAGAGCAACACGTGACATTACGAACACTGAAAAAGTGTGTTTGTGTGTGCATGTGTGGGTGGGTGTACAGTGTATTGTGAAAGTATTCCGACCCCTAGACTTTTTCCACATTTTGTTACGTTACAGCCTTATTCTAAAATGGATTAATTGAAGAAAAAATACTCAGCAAACTATACACAATACCCCATAATGAGAAAGTGAAAAATAGTTTACATTTTAATTTTTTTTGCAAATGGCTTACAAATAAAAAACTGAAAAAGCTTATTTACATAAGTATTCAGAACCTTTGCTATGAGACTCTTTAACTAGTCGGACGTAGAGGATTTACTTCAGACACCTGACAAAATCCCCATCATTCGCATGAAGAAGAGACAGAGATATTGGGGACGTCGGTCAAGGTGCCTTGCTAGGATTCGACGGTGAGTGAGTAATCCGGCTTTACCATCAGTCCTATTAGCCAATGTGCAATCATTGGATAATAAAATGAATGAGCTCCGATCAAGACTATCCTACCAACGGGACATTAAAAACTGTAATATATTTTGTTTCGTCGAGTTGTTTCACACAATCTAATATTAAGGAAGTCTAGGTTTTGCTCACCTGAGGTAGAACATCTGCACTGAGCTAAAGGGTAGAGCTGCCGCTTTCATGGAGCGGGACTCTAACCCAGACGCTTATAAGAAATCCTGCAATGCCCTCTACGACYAACCATCAAACATGTAAAGCGTCAAAACAGGACTAAGATTGAATCGTACTACACCAGCTCCGACGCTCGTCAGATGTGGCATTGCTTGCAAACTTTTACGGACTACAAAGGGAAGCTGCCCAATGACACGAGCCTAGCAGACAAACTAAATAACTTCTATGCTCGCTTTGAAGCAAGCAACACTGAAGCATGCATGAGAGCATCAGCTGTTCTGGACATCTGTGTGATCACGCTCTCCGTAACCGAAGTGAGTAAGACCTTTAAACAGGTCAACATTCKCAAGGCCGCAGGGCAAGATTAATTACCTGCCTAAATTTACTACTGACCCGTAGCACTCACATCTGTAACCATGAAGTGCTTTGAAAGGCTGGTCATGGCTCAYATCAACACAATTATCCCATTAACCCTAGACCCACTCCAATTTGCATACCGCCCCAACAGATCCACAGATGATGCAATCTCTATTGCACTCCCCAATGCCTTTTCCCACCTGGACAAAAGAAACACCTACGTGAGAATGCTATTCGTTGACTACAGCTCTGCGTTCAACACCATGGTGCCCTCAAAGCTCATCACTAAGCTAAGGACCCTGGAACTAAACACCTCCCTCTGCATCTGGATCCTGGACTTCCTGACGGGCCGCTCCCAGTTGGTAAAGTTAGGTAACAACACATCTGRCACACTGTTCCTCTACACGAGGGCCCCTCAGGGGCGTGTGCTCAGTCCCCTCCTGTACTCCCTGTTCACCCATAACTGTATGGCCAAATGATTGTGGACTACAGGAAAAGGAGGGCAGAGCACGCCCCCATTCTCATTGAGGCTGGTGTCCACATCATCAAAAAACTATCATGGTCCAAACACACCAAGACAGTCGTGAAGAGGGCACGACAACGCGACAACGATTCCCCCTCAAGAGACTGAAAATATTTGACATGGGTCCTCAGATCCTCAAAATGTTCTACAGCTGCACTATTGAGAGCATCCTGACTAGTTGCATCAACGCCTGGTGTTGCAATTGCTCGGCCTCCGACCTCAAGGCACTACAGATGATAGTGCATACGGCCCAGTACATCACTGGGGCCAAGCTTCCTGCCATRCAGGTCCTCTATACCAGGCGGTGTCAGAGGAAGGCCCTAAAAATTGTCTAAGACTCCAGCCACCCTAGTCATAGACTGTTCTCTCTGCTACTGCATGGCAAGCGGTACCGGAGGGCCAAGTCTAGGTGCAAAAGATTTCTTAACAGCTTCTACCCCAAAGCCATAAGACTCCTGAACAGCTAATCAAATTGCTACCTGGACTATTTGCATTGGCACCCCCCACCCCCCACCCCCATTTTAACTCTGCTTCTACACTCTGTTTATTATCTATGCATAGTCACTTTACCTCTACCTACATGTACATATTACCTCAACTAACCTGTGCCCCCGCACATTGACTCTGTACCGGTACCCCCTGTGTATATATTTATATATCTCTATTTTCCTCCTTTATTTTTATTTTTTAGATATTTATGTTTTACTTCAGTTTATTTTTGTAAATACTTTCACAACACTTATTTTTCTTAACTGTATTGTTGGTTCAGGGCTTGTAAGTAAGCATTTCACTGTTAGTCTACACCTGTTTATGAGGCATGTGAGAAATAACATTTCWTTTGATTTTGACTATACTGGTCTTCCCTGTGACTTGTTTTTAAATTGCGTCTCAAAGCAAAAGTAGTCCATTCTTTATTAGATTATTCAATTAAACTGTAGTCTAATAGGCACATGGGATTCAGTTCCTTGTTGTGCTTGACTACAGAAAGCAATGGRGAATTGATGTGGGTGTGTTTGCTGCTTATGTTGCAGACAGCTGATCTTGCATGATTMATGTTATTTAGTTTACTGTCCGGCTATTCTAAATAACAAGGTGTAGCCCAGGCCTAATTTATTTCTCCATGGTTCTGACTTGTCTGCTCGTTGCACTTTGCCTTGTCAATCTGTGTGCTCGATAATCTGGGTACAGGTATAGTCTATTTTAATAATGATTGACAACCATTCAAACACTAATGCATTCATGAAACCAATTGTAAACAATATGGGGGGCCCCCTCAAATGTTTTTTTGCACCACCCAACCCGTGGCAAAACCCTAGCTCTGTTTTGACATAAGCATGGATTTTCCCATTGAATGCAATGTATTGACATAAGCTTCAATTGGTTTACACTCCGCTTTTCCCAATGACTGAAATGTATTGACATAAGTGTCAACTGGTTGACCCTCATCTTTTCCCATTGACTGCAAATGTATTGATATACGCGTGAATTGGTTGACACATCTTTTCCCATTGAATGCAATGTATTGACATAAGCTTCAATTGGTTTACACTCCGCTTTTCCCAATGACTGAAATGTATTGACATACGTGTCAACTGGTTGACCCTCATCTTTTCCCATTGACTGCAATGTATTGATATAAGCATCATTTGGTTGACACTCATCTCTTCCCATTGGCACAGCAAAGCCTGCAGTTGACTTAAGCACCTTAAGCACCAATTGGTTGATCCATAGATGACATTTTGAGGCTGATAATTGGTTGTAAATAATAATGGACTGCAGAGCAAGCAACTCTGCTGTCCTCATAACTGGATAATTATTAAATGATTTGCATGTTTGCCTCATCCTCCTTTCTTATTAGGTCTAGGCTACTATGCCTAYAATAATACTATTTTACATCTTGGTGTTGTTTGCTCAATTTCACTTCTTGTGGCCTGAAATATTTGTCATTCAAATGTAAGCTATGATTGAGAAGCCATAGACTTTTTCACAATTATTCACATTTGAAAGCTGCAATAGGATATTACACACTTAATTACAATACTTGGGAAATATTCTTAATAAATAACTTTTCTTAATGCTTTTATGATATTTCAATTAGAATTAGCCTAGGTTTTTGGCCGTTTGGGTCACAATGGCAAAGAGGGATTTCTTTCTGTTTCTTAAAATAGCCTAAGTTTTGCTCAATTTGTAAGGTTTGTTCAAACTCCTAATTCTATTTTTCTATTTTCCTATTGTTTGTTCTCTCTATCATTATTACCTTAGGCCTACTATGTTTTTAGATGATTCAAAAACAACTTAAAACTTTCTGAGATAGCTTAAAACTTTGTAAGATTAATTCCATTTTTTAATAATGAAATAGTGCGACGGGAAAAAGTCAGCATGCATAAAARGAATAGAGTAGCTTAATAGGTCAAGTCATATTCATATCAAATGGAGATAACATAAAAAAAAAAGGCATTAATAATAATTAGACATCGGACAGTCCGGTATAAAAATAGGCCCAGATCATTGGAGAGAGAAAACAAATAACATATTTTCTGACTGGACATTTTGCATTGTTTTGGTGAAACTCAGGTCTGTCTTTGTTCTTGTGCATTCTGTTTTTAGTTTATAACATATTTATGGAAATAGGTTATGCAGGCCATAGCAAAGGTATATGCCACMTGGCATCGGCYCCCGGGGAGRAGTRGTTGTTGGTTAACTGCCTTGCTCAAGCGCAGAAGGGCAAATATTACCACCTTGCCTGACTCGGCGATTCAYACCAGTGAACTTTCTGTTACTGGCCCAACGCTCTTAACTGCTAGGRTACTTGCCACCCTACACAGGGACACGATCAGTCACTGCTACAGAGTTGGACACAGGGCACACTTGGTCCAAAGCCTGTTTTATCATGGCCAGCGCCATTAAGGACTGGCACACATTTTTAAGCAAACATTACATAACTGCAGGTGGCAYTAAACCACCAACCTTGGTTTAATACTTGTTCTTTAGTACATCTCTATGGTCACGACCCATCTGACCCGTCATGACCCATGACTCAAGTCTTACTGAACGTCCTCCATCTTGTCCAGATCGGTATAGTGGGTCGAACAGGTGCTGGGAAGTCCAGTCTGACCAACTGCCTGTTTAGAATCATCGAGGCAGCAGAGGGACGGATCTTGATCGATGGGACAGACATCGCTACTCTAGGCCTACATGACCTCAGGAGCAGACTCACTATTATACCACAGGTAACGCACACACAGAAATGCATGTATGCACGCTTACACACACGTGCACGCACGCACGCACCCACAGACACACACCCTTATAAATGGCATAAACTTTCTAATATTTTGACATGATGACATTTTGTTTCTCCATTCGGTGTGTGTGTAGGACCCAGTGCTGTTCTCAGGGACGCTGCGTATGAACCTGGACCCGTTTGAGACCTTCAGMGATGAGGAGATCTGGCGCGTCCTAGAGCTGTCCCATTTGAAGGAGTACGTGGGAGGGTTACAGGAAGGACTGACCCACGAGGTGTCAGAGGGGGGAGAGAACCTCAGGTGGGTTACGCTCACATAGCCGCACACTTCAGATACAAGGACATCGTTGAAGCTGAAACGCTTGTCACCTTCGATTTGAAGAATGTCTTTTATGTACTAGAAATARCTTGTTAGCTAGCRGCCCATTGRTAGTTGGTTGGATGGGCAGCAAAACAGCAAAACAGTTGGTTGGATAACAGCAAAGAATTTTGCATTTTTAAAGCTATTTTCCTTCAATTCTACACATATTGGCCATGGGGCAGAGAGAAGAAAATGCCATTTTATAGTTAATCTCATGCTATTTTACAAATTTTGCAATGAGGCTGAGAGAATTTATCATTTCTAAAGCTAATTTCCTGCTATTCTAAACATTTTTGCCAAAGCTTATGACCTGTCCATATGCTATCTGTMTAGGGGCCGACCTGGGTTTAGAGGCCCCCAGAGTCCGTGGGCTCCGGGGGTGTATGGTACGCCAGTAGGAGAGATGCATTCTGACAAGCGCACACATATGAAGGTTGCGCCACATTTCAAAATGCAACTGAGGGAATAACACAGCTTTTAAAGTAATTKCTGTTGTTATTGTTAAAGACGAGGGTCAGCTTTGTCTGAGTATAAAACATATTTCTCAGGGCACTCTCAATATTGAGCAAATGGCACCACTTTACAACCGGAGTATGCAATGTGGTTTTCAGYTGATGCGCCCGCGGACCAGAGTGAACCATTTGCTGTGAATACTGAAGGTGTGCCGAGTACTTGGACAAAACTAGTATTGTAACAGATATAGCGAATTGTTTTTTGTAATTATCCGTCATCGGGAAAAAGTTATTWTCAGCTGCCAGCATGCTTCACTCTTTCACTCGCGCTGTGTGCTGTAAACAACTATTGGCTAGTTCTTTTACCTGTAAAGAAAATGGCCGGGGTATCGGTTGAGCCTGCTGCAAAGATTGGATGAGAACAAGCTGCTCTGCTCTCATTGTTGTTCAATCAAGTTATTTCCTGTCATATGGTTGTTTACTGGTTGTCTACTTGGCACTGTTTAGTAGGCCTACTTTGTCTGTTCGAATAATTATTCCATTGCTGAAGTCTCTCATTATGTCGTGATCCAAGCCCGTGCTTGCTTGCTATTTATTTTTGCCCAGGRATGTTTACCGTGCGGCAGATCATTTGAAAATAAAATGACAAATGTGGCATAAGGTTTGTTGATAACTGAATAGGACCAAGTAAGTTAATCATGTGCATTTTCATCTTTRCGGGTCTTTTAACAATGTGTGTGTGAATGAGTGAAGGGACATTATGATGCACTCTGAGTGATAGAGCAGTAATGCGCACTTGAGGTACAGGCTTTACCGAGATTTAAATTCCACTTCGATCATGAGTAAATCCGGTTAGAGTATCAAGTGTGATAAAACCGATACGATTACAAATACGAGTATGACAAGATCGGGACATCCCTAGTACATCAAGTAGCCTAGGCCTACCAATGGAAKGTTTTTGTAGGACATTAAATATAATGTTAGATCAATCAATAACATGGCTATCTAGCATAAAAATCATATTTAGAGTTAGCAATGTGTTTTGAGTTCCCACTTCCTCAGGTGGTGAATTATATAGCCTAGTATAGGCAGTTTTACGCAAATCTGATCATTCTGGAAGCTACATTACATGGTCAAAAGTATGTGGACATGCCTTCAAATTAGTGGATTCTGCGATTTCAGCCACACATGTTGCTGACAGTTTAATAAAATCGAAAACACACAGCCATAGAAAAACATCAACAGTAGAATGGCCTGTGTTGAAGAGCTCAGTGACTTTCAAAGTGGCACCATCAAATTTCTGCCCTGCTAGACCTACCCGGGTCAACAATAAGAGCTGTTGTTGTGAAGTGGAAATGTCTAGGAGCAGTAACTGCTCCGCCGCAAAGTGGTAGGCCACACAAGCTCACAGAACGGCARCACTGAGTGCTGAAGCGCGTAGTGCGTAAAAATCGTCTGTCCTCGGTTGCAACACTCGCTACCGAGTTCCAAACTGCCTCTGGAAGCAACATCAGCACAACAACTGTTCGTCGGGAGCTTCATGAAATGGGTTTCCATGGCTGAGCAGCCGCACACAAGCCTAAGATCACCATGTCAATGCCAAGCGTCAGCTGGAGTAGTGGACTGTGGAGCAGTGGAAACATGTTCTCTTGAGTGATGTATCACGTTTCACCATCTGGCAGTCAGATGGACAAATCTGCGTTTGGTGGATGCCAGGAAAACGCTACCTGTCTGACTGCATAGTGCCAACTGTAGTTTGATGGAGGAGGAATAATGGTCTGCGGCCGTTTTTCATGGTTCGGGCTAGGCCCCTTAGTTCCAGTGAAGGAAAATCTTAAAGCTACAGCATACAATGACATTCTAGATGATTCTGTGCTTCCAACTTTGTGGCAACAGTTTGGGGAAGGCCCTTTCCTGTTTCAGCATGACAATGCGACCATGCACAAAGCGAGGTCTATACAGAAATGGTTTGTCAAGGTCGGTGTGGAAGAACTTGACTGTCCTGCACAGAGCCCCGACCTCAACCCCATCAAACACCGTTGGGATGAATTGGAATCCCYACTGCAAGCCAAGCCTAATCGCCCAACATCAGTTCCCGGCCTCACTAGTGCTCTTGTGGCTGAATGGAAGCAACTCCCTGCAGCAATGTTCTAACATCTAGTGGAAAGCCTTCCCAGAAGAGTGGAGGCTGTTATAGCAGCAAAGGGGGGACCAACTCCATATTATTGCCCATGACTTTGGAATGAGATGTTTGACGAGCAGGTGTCCARATACTTTTGGTGTATTTTGACAGGTTGCACATGTTTCCATTACAGTATTGGTCAGAGACAGTTGTTGTGTCTGGCCCGTGCCCTGCTGAGGAAGTCTCGCATTCTGATTCTGGACGAGGCTACAGCTGCTGTGGACCTAGAGACAGACAACCTGATCCAGAAAACCATACGACGAGAGTTCTCCCATTGCACTGTACTCACCATCGCACACAGACTCCACAGCATCCTGGACAGTAGCAGGTAACACACATGCACATACACAGTAGAGTCACTCCTATGTAGTCAAATGTAACACTATGTTGGGGTTTATATGGTCCCATCCCCATTTTGTGTTAAAACTACTCTGGTCATGGTGCGGATATTTTTGGAGTTAAAATGACACTAAATGGCTTTAAAAGGACTCTGTCCCAATCAACTCCAGTTATCAACACTAACTCCAGGGAGCGTACGTACTCTCTTGAGGGCTAAGATAACTTCCAGTAGAGTCAATTTAACCTTCATTTTTTTAACACTGTGATTTCAACTATCCTTGATTTACGTGTACTTAGACACACACACACACACACACACACACACACACACACACACACACACACACACACACACACACCACACACACACACACACACACACTTGTTCACACACCCACACACACCACACACACACACACACACACACACACACACACACACTTTATGACAAGAGTTTTCTCACAGATCATGGCAACTGGAACTCTGAAACAGTTGACTCTCACTCATCCTTTCCTCCCTCTTCCTCCATCCCTCTCTCTCTAACACTTTCAGGGTGATGGTGCTGGATGCTGGGAAGATCGTGGAGTTTGACTCTCCCAGCACTCTCTTCAAAAAACAGGGTCACTTCTATTCCATGGCAAGGGATGCTGGTATCACTACAGTGGACAGCACTGCTRTGTACAGCACTGTATTGGATAGCACTACTCTCTGAGACTTGGGACTTGTAGTACGGTTGGTCTCAGAGAGGGCKGAATCATGCCTTAACTGCAGAGGGGATGCTAGCCTCTGGTGTTGATTGTAAAAGAGAATGTGTTCTCAATAACTTACCGGAGGGGTTTATTACAAAGCAGTATCAACAAGTTATCCGGGTAACTTTAGAAGCTTAAGTTGAATATGGGCTATTGAGAAATATTATACCATTACAATTTCCAGTTGGTTATATACCATTTCAAAAAGACGACTTTTTTGTGATAAAGATGCATGCCCAATGTTGTTATTTTTCTCCTGTGTTTATTTCTGACTGATTTTATACWCGTTTTTGCAGTCTGTTATTGATATAAGGACTGTTTGATCGGTGAAGTGTATTTCAATGAAGGTTGGTTTGATTAGGAACCTTATATAAGCAGTGAAGGTGTCAAACTTGACTTAGGTAAAAGAATATTGATTGATTTACAAAACGGATAATATAGTATGTGATTTAGTTTTTAAARGTCATACCTTAAGGAATTCACTCTTACATTGTAAAACGAGTCGTCCCAAAAACAATGGAACTACTCTTTAGTATAGACACAGTTGAAAAAAAATCAAGTTCTAGCTAAAACCATTTCACTTCACAGTGTGACCGTATGAATCAAACCAACCTTCAAAAGACCAATTACTGAAAAAAAGATKAGAATGGGGCTGCTGTGTAAATGCAGCCATGTAAAACTGTGAGAAGTCCGAAAAAAGATTGGATATTGAAAAAAAWTGGTTTCTTAGGGTGGCTGTGTGAACAGCCATAAGGTTGGGAAAAAGGTGGGAAAAGGGTGGGAAAAAAGTGGGAAATGTGCTGGCCAGTATTAACACTAACATGATCAACATGTAAAATGTCCTCGTGSTTTTTGAAGGACACAGCTTAGAAATGCCTGAAATATTTTTGTGATGCTTTCTAACCTTATCATAATCTCAAAACTGCTGTCAATATTCTTTTATTATGTATTTTAATATGCATCTGGAAATGCATGTGAAATGTATTAARATATTAGACAAATATT
This sequence comes from Salvelinus sp. IW2-2015, assembly GCF_002910315.2. Classification (NCBI taxonomy): domain Eukaryota; kingdom Metazoa; phylum Chordata; class Actinopteri; order Salmoniformes; family Salmonidae; genus Salvelinus; species Salvelinus sp. IW2-2015. The sequence continues at coordinate 4,179,974 of NC_036865.1, read as the reverse complement.
TGATCTGTCCAATTTGAAATATTTCACATGTCCTGKAAATAAATCAAATTTGCAATAAATMTAAATGTAAATTCTGATTTCATATCTGCAATGAAAAAGGAAATGGTGAATCAAATTTGAAAGTAATGTAGATTGTGTGAGAGTTTATTGAGCATGTTCTAAGCTGACATATGGAATTGTTTTCAGGTCATACCATGGATCGTTTCGTTTTTTTATTTCGAATTTTAGGACTCATTTAGTGATAAATTGTTTWAATTTTTTGCAGCACTCCATCACTCTCCTTCTTGGTCAAATAGCCCTTACACAGCCTGGAGGTGTGTTGGGTCATTGTCCTGTTGAAAAACAAATGATAGTCCCACTAAGTGCAAACCAGATGGGATGACGTATCGCTGCAGAATGCATTGAATTCTAAATATATCACTTAGTGTCACCAGCAAAGCACCATCACACCTCCTCCTCCATGCTTCACGGTTTGAACCACACATGAGGACATCATCCGTACACCTACTCTGCGTCTCACAAAGTCATGGTGGTTGGAACCAAAAATCTCAAATTTGGACTCATCAGACCAAAGGACAGATTTCCAGCGGTCTAATGTCCATTGCTCACGTTTCTTGTCCCAAGCAAGTCTCTTRTTATTGGTGTCCTTAAGTGGGGGTCTCTTTACAGTAATTCGACCATGAAGGCCTGATTCACGCAGTCTCTTCTGAGCAGTTTATGTTGAGATGTGTCTGTTACTTGAACTCTGTGAAGCAATTATTTGTGCTGGAATCTGAGGTGCAGTTAACTCTAATGAACTCATCCTCTGCAGCAGAGTCTTCCTTTCCTGTGGCGGTCCCCATGAGAGCCAGTTTCATCGTAGCGATTGTGGTTTTTGCGACTGCACTTGTTCTGGATTGACGGCCCTTTATGTCTCAAAGTAATGATGGACTGTCATTTTTCTTTGCTTATTTGGTCTTTTACCAGATAGGGCTATCTTCTGTATACCAACCCTACCTTGTCACAACACAACTGATTGGCTCAAATGCATTAAGAAGGAAAGAAATTCCACAAATMAACTTTTAACAAGGGCCAAGACGCACTTGTTAATTGAAATGCATTCCAGGTGACTACCTCATGAAGCTGGTTGAGAGAATGCGAAGAGTGTGCAAAGCTGTCAAGGCAAAGGGTGTCTACTTTGAAGAAACTTTAATATAAAATATATTTTGATTTGTTTAACACTTTTTTGGTAACTACATGATTCCATATGTGTTATTTAATAGTTTTGATGTCTTCACAGTTATTCTACAATATAAAACATTTTAATAAAGAACAACTCTTGAATGGGTAYGTGTGTCCAAACTTTTGACTGGTACTGTATATATTTTTAAGAAATTGCCATGACGGCCGCGATGCAATTGAGAAATATCACAAAAACCCACAACCCATGACCAATACATTTTCACCCGCAACATCGTTTTCAAAGTAGCCCAATTTTTGCCGGAAAACCGTGGACATGGCAACTCTMCTTCCAGAAGCTTTGCTTTCACACAGCCTGTSAGCCACTCTGTGGTTTCTGCCCTGTCCTAAATCCAGCCGGTTGAACACTCCAAACAGCCTASCTMACCGCTCAGATGCCTCTGCATGGTCTTAAAACACCGTTTTTGTATCACATTGCAACCATAAAACTGGGAGGGGATAAAAATGCAGTATTGTTTCAGAATGTGGGGGGACATGACCCCCATCCCCAGTGGAAGTTGCYCCCCTGTACATAGTTACCGTAGAGCACCACAGCAGTGTTAAAAAGTCATATTACACAACCTTGAGTGCACAATTACTGTTCTACAAGAGGCTACAAATGAAAACAATGAGTGACACATTGTCATAAAWAAACGTAATTTTGATAAATGTATTCGTACTATTTCATCCCTCCATGAGACTATAGTACCGACACAAATCTAGGATTGCCAGCCAAGCCGACTGTTTGTCCGTTCGATTGGCAGGTTGCTATGCAGGGCAGACACTGCTGATGCTGACGGTGATATCCACGGTGCTGACCGCCATTTAGCTGGAACTGGTGGGTGGTTCTCGGTAGCATTCTCAATTCCAGGCGCAACCTGACAGGGCCTTTTGGGTTCGGGCGGGTCTGTGTTTTCAAGAATTGATTCGGACTAAAAAGTTATGTCACCAAAATCCCTCATTTAATGAGACCAGTGGCGATTTTAGTATGTAAATCTTGGTGGGGCAAACGAAGAAAAAAAAATTGGGTGATGCATGCCAGCAAAGTCACTACACAACACAACACTAAACAATACATTCATTGCACTATAACGGTGACAAACGGTGCCCACAAACTGTTAGGGCCTACATAAAGCTGTCCCAACAGCAGTCCCAACACCTTACCACTGCTACTCCTGGCTATCAGTGGAGCCTTGTCTGGCAACGAAACAGTTCATTCAGCCTCATTTACTGACAAAAAAAAAAACATACCTGATATGGCTGACWTGCTTAAACAAATGTGGTTTCTGCTGACAATTGAGATGTACAAACTATGGCATAAGGGGATGACAAGCGGATTAGAGGCAATCCGTAATTTAGATTAAGACATTAATGAGCGAGCTAGGACGGACGTAGTCAATATAACTATTTGTTCAGCACTTTTCAAATGCACAGCGACACAATTCAGGACATGGGCCGTTCTTACAGTGTTCTCCCTGTACACCAAGTCAGAATGGTAGGATAAATAAAGGGAGCGTATAAGCAGACAATGAAAGCTCTTACAATATTCGATGATTACATTTCTCTAAAACAGGTTATAGGCTACATGTGCACCACCAAGTCAAAACCTAGCAAACAACAAAATAATACAAGCCCAGCCAGGCTGCCTGTTTTTACCCAGATTCAAAAGATTTGCAGCTGTATTGAACCTCCTCAGCAGTCTCTCGTTCCACTCCCTACGGAATTTGCTTGTAAGATCCCTCTCAAATGTCAGTTGAATCAGCTGCCCTTTCCTCCTGTGCAACATGCTCCGTCTGTGCTTACTGAATACATTTTTCAATGTTGAAAAAGAGTTCTCGCAAATTGCTGTGGATGCTCCAAATGTTAATCCCAGCTCCAATGCCATCATCAAAGTAGGCATTGCTGTTAGAGGACTGGAGTATCTATCCAAAATGCTCTGCATGACGTTAGTCCATTTTTTCTTCTCCAGATCGGGCGATTTCAGTCTGTAGAAACTGCCGTGCGACAGTAAACTCAGTTTCCACGAAGTCTCCTGAGATTAAGTCTGGCAGTGGTTTCACCTTGTCCACATCCATAAAGGTTTCATTCTCTGTGTGCAAGGCACACAGGGCCTCAACAAGTTGGCTGTTTCGTTCGTTAAATCTTTCGGACATTTCTCCTAGTCCAGCATCCAGAGTGCTGAAAAAAAGTATTTAGTATACACTCCCTTTCATTATCCTCTTCTTGCTGGCCCATTGTTGTTTCGACCACATATTCTTTCAGATTACGACTCACTACTCTTTGCCGTTTGCTTGGAGCGGGGTGTCCGAGTGCTTGTATTTCCTTGCAGGAATATTCCAGCCACTCTCTGTTTTTGAACCACGCGCTACAAAATGCCAGTTGCAGGCCCCTCCTCGGGTTGGTTACCTCCTATGTCACCAGGCTGCAAGACCGTTGTGCAGGTGCCTTTGCTGCTGGACTCGACAGCCTTGGCCTAGGTGATTATCGCCGGTTTAGCGGCCTTGGCCTCTGTGGCAGGCTTCTCCCCCTCCCCGCCGCTTTGATCCAATGCTGCCGTTGTGCCCTGGCGAAGCAAACTTTCTAATATCCATCATGCTATCAGCTACCTACCTAATAGTTAACGTTAGCTAAAAAAAAATGTGGTAGTACATAACCTAAATGGTCAAATTGACCCCGCCCTTCTACTGTGAAGGKCAACTGCTAAAATGGGTATGGCGTACGTATGATGCATGGAAGGCTTCCTCTGATCCAGAATCTATAGAGCGTTCGTTTTTTTCATGCCGCCATTCTAGTAAACCATGGATTGAAATTCATGATTGGTTGTGTATAAAATCTCCAGAATTACCTATGTTTACCTTTGAAGATGTTAAATGACATTATGCTTATCCTTGTAATTCCCATCATAACTATTTTATTAACATTATTATTCTCTTGGCCAAATAGTATATTCACAAATGTAAATGGGGTGGGAAAATGTAATATTTTTTTGTTATTTTCATTGAACTGTTACAATTTTATAAATTTATAAAACTTCTGAAACGTAAAAAGTTGGAAAAATGATTATAAGTCATGTCTCTGAATGTCTGTTAATGTCTCATTACCTTGTCAAATATTAATGATGTCCTGAATTATTATTAATTCAGGGGGTCGCCTGGTGTTCTATTATATCATTGTTTTCATTGTATTCACAGGAATGTCCCTGCATTGATGTGTAATATTCTTATTATAGTTGCAATAAACATTTGAAATAAATAATGATGCATGCAAGGGAGTTGCATAAATGAACATGCACAACAAATCGGTTTGACATGACGGAMTAGGCAGATTGTGGGACAGAATAGGGATACAAAACTGAGGGGCACAATATTCCAACTAAGGGGGCAATGCCCCCTTTTGCACCCTCGTTGCTACTAACAGTTTACTACACAACATACACTTAGCATTACCTTCTTAGCTACAGTATACATATCTCCCTGTCATATTACATCATTTGTGCAGCAGTGTACAATACATTTTTGTACTCACCTTGTTGTGCTGTGCTCACTTGAACAGGAAGGTGGCGTGGCAATCCTTCATGGGCAAATTTTGTCATCAAAGTCTGGCATTCTCTGGATTTATGGGGCTTTCAAGACAACTGGGAACTCGGGAGAAAACAAGGTTGAATCATGATGACGTCAGTGATCTTCAGGTCGTAGCTCTAGAAAGAGGGCCGAGTTCCCGATTTACAATTCCGAGTTGGATTACCGTTCAAAACATATTTTTACAGTCGGAGCTCATTTTCCCCAAGTTCTCAGTTGTCTTGAACTCACTGAAGTCAGATATCCCAGTTAACAGTTGTTTTGAGCGCAACAGAAATCATGCTGGATTGACAGCCTGACCGATGTTGAATGTTTATCATTTTAAGGCTTGAAAATAGACCCTTAAACCCAGAATTGGGACCACACACACACTCCACTGAATAGCAGGCTAGTGATTGATTTGCAATGCTTGCAGTTAGCCACGGATTCCTTCCAAACCACTCATTGTTGAATTTGCAATTTCTAACTTGTTGTGTAATGTTTATGGCCCATGAGCACGATAATCAAATCAAATCAAATTGTATTGGTCACATACACATGGRTAGCAGATGTTATTGCGAGTGTAGCACGTACCTCTAGTTCCGACAGTACAGCAATATCTAACATGTAATCTAACAGTTCCACAACAACCACCTAATACACACAAATCTAAGTAAAGGAATGGAATAAGAATATATACATATAAATATATAGATGATCAATGACAGAGRGGCATAGGCAAGATGCAATAGATGGTATAASATACAGTATATACATATGAGATGAGTAATGCAAGATATGTAAACATTATTAAAGAGGCATTATTAAAGTGACTAGTGATCCATTTATTAAAGTGGCCAATGATTTCAAGTCTGTATGTAGGCAGCAGCCTCTCTGTGTTAGTGATGGCTGTTTAACAGTCTGATGGCCTTGAGAATAGAACCTGTTTTTCAGTCTCTCAGTCCCAGCTTTGACGCACCTGTACACACCTCACCTTCCTGATGGTAGCGGGGTTGAACAGGTAGTGGCTCGGGTGGTTGTTGTCCTTGACAAGGATTAAAAAGGACTTGATTCATGAGCTAAGATGTTGAAAGTGTGATGTTGTTCTTGTTGTTTTTTAGCTACAAATGTGGGGCTGAAAARAGGTGGGGCTCTGAATGACGGGTCGCCACTGGTTGAGACTGCAAAAAAGCTTTTTTCACGTGACACATGCATCCACCTGTGACTGACCAATAGGATAGGGTCTGAACGTACGATAGCCAATCCTATATCACAACAATACATTTGTTACAACAACTCCATTATACCATTATCACAGATGTGACAGCAAAATGGATGCGGAGGAAGTTAAAAAGAAACTTGCCACATGGGAAAGTATACTGGATGGTCGGGAAGAAAAGTCAGATGTGTGGAAGTTATTTGACTTGGTTGTTGAAGCAACTAGAGAATCAACTGGCCACGTCAAGTGTAGAGGAAGCAMGGCGGGCTGAACCATCGACCAGAGGAGAACAATGCTGAAACCCTCCACTGTGGATCCTGTTTGTATGCGATAACATGTAGAAAATCCTACTTTATGCAAGTAGACAATTCATTTGAAGTAAACTTAAACGCAGAGGTCTACATGTCCTAGTAGCCTAATTCTCCTGACAATTGTTACATTTTCAGTAAGTTGGTTAATGTAGTTTTATATTCAATTATTTATATCAGTTATTCAATTTCAATTTGATTTCAGCTTGCTAGCGGCAAGAGATGACCACCAGGACATCTCCTAAAATACAGTATGTGTTCTTCTGTTMTGTTTTGATGTATTAAAAAAAAGCAAATAATATCCAGAACATTTATTTATTAGTTAATTATTCAAGACTATTTATTTATGCGTTCTTCTATAGTGTTCTGTTCGGTTGCCTTAATGCRTAGGCTATAGTAGCCTAATAATATCCAGAACAGTTATTTATTTATTCAAGGCTCCGTCTGGCATTTTATTGACGTGTTCTTCTGTTGTGTTCTCTTCTGTTGTTTTAATACTTAGGCCATAGCCTAATTAGCCAGAACATTTCATTRGTTTTTTCAAAGTAAAAAGATTGATTGTATTTTAAGGCATGACTGGCTGTCTCTTACTTATACAGGCTACTATAGTACTTAGTAATAATAATAATAATAATAACAGTAATAATAATAATATATGAAGACCATTTTTTATCTAACACCTGTTTGCCAGTGGCACACACACGGCGAGACTCTGAGATCATTCAGTGCTTTTGAAATCTGTATACTATCTCTGCTGCACGGTGTCAGCACAATGGACAGCAATGTGGTTTCTTACTGGAAAGCTCTCTCATTTCCACAGAGGAACTCTGGAACTCTAAAATACGTGACCATTGGGGTTCTTGGTCACCTCCTGACCAAGGCCCTTCTCCCCGATTGCCTCAGTTTGGCTGGCGCCAGCTCTAGAAGGTCTTGGTGGGTTCCG
>NC_036865.1:4139781-4172704 GCF_002910315.2 Salvelinus sp. IW2-2015 | reverse complement strand
CCAATGTCGGTTTAGATGGGCAATTACTCTATTAAATGCAGCCCTTACCAAATGAATGAAAAAAAAACAAAGTAGTAGCCAAGTATTGTGTCATACCTGGCTCCAGGATAAAGTGACTAAGGGGGCAGTTGAAATTGCTGATGGGGCTACATTTTTCAAATGAACTCAGATTATTATATATTTTTTTAAATGCATTTATTGCCTGAAATTCCAGAAACATTTTCTTTTTACTTTGCATATATTTCAAATCAATACATAAATCTCACTTATAGTAGGGCTGAATTTTTTTCTAATTGCATTTCGTATTAGGCAATCTTGTGATTACTTTGCCGTATCTTGTGTCTACTGTAGATAATACTTGCCATCTCATTTGAGATTAGATTGAGGTGGCATAGACAGTTTCAACTGTTCTGCCTGCGGTTATGGAACCGCCACCTGTCCCAGACCTGCTATTTTCAACTCTTAATGATCGGCTATGAAAAGCCAACTGAAAATTATTCATGATTATTATTTGACCATGCTTGTCACTTATGAATATTTTGAACATCTTGGCATAGTTCTGTTATAATCTCCACCCGGCACAGCCAGAAGAGGACTGGCCACCCCTCATAGCCTGGTTCCTCTCTAGGTTTCTTCCTAGGTTTTTGCCTTTCTAGGGAGTTTTTCCTAGCCACCGTGCTTCTACACCTGCATTGCTTGCTGTTTGGGGTTTTAGGCTGGGTTTCTGTACAGCACTTTGAGATATCAGCTGATGTACGAAGGGCTATATAAAATAAACTTGATTTTTTGATTTTGATTTGTTGATAGACTATTGTAGGTTTATCACGTCAGATATACAAGTTTTGAAAACGCACAGAAACCCAGAGTATCGAAGTTTGAATGTTTATTTCATACACTATAGTTGAGGTTGCCAATAAGATTATGGAATCACGTTGTATTTATAAAACATGGTTTGGATATTGTTGTAATCAATGACGGTTTATGGTTGTAATCCGCTATTATTTTTGTCTGAGTCCTCCAAGGATTTCAGTTGGGAATTATTTATGCCTGTTGCCATCTGCAGGCGGAGAGGGAGCACAGCGCTTTGTGTCTCCCCTCCCACTCGAAGAAGACGCATGTGACAACTGTCTCTTTTTTCTTTGCTGTCTTAAACATGTATGTGGTGTACACAAGCACATGATCTATAGAAAAGGTCAGAGTCTAAATGGTTATCTGAGTCATACTTACCTTTTACAATGCATTTGAAAGTATTCAGACCCCTTCCCTTTTTTCTCTTTTTTTAACAACATTACCCTTTTCTATATCTTATTTAATATCATTTAAACAAGTATCTTCATCATCATCTAAAACAAACCCCAATAAGGAAACAGTGTTTTTTAGAACGTTTTTTAAATGTATTTAAAAAATAAAATACAAAAATACCATATTTACGTACGTTTCAGACCCTTTGCTATGAGACTCAAATTGAGCTCAGGGGCATCCTGTTTCCATTGATCATCCTTGAGATGTTTCAATAGCTTGATTGGAGTCCACCTGTGGTAAATTCAATTGATTGATCGACTCATTTGGAAAGGCACACACCTGTCTATATAAGGTCCCAAGTTGACAGTGCATGTCAGAGCAAAAACCAAGCCAATATGAGGATCGAAGAGAATTGTTCTATTAAGTTGAGCTCCGATGAGTTGTGATCGACCGACTGGAAGGGGATTCCGTTGTGTTGATGTGGGGCATTCCACAGTGTTGCTGGGGACTCATGTCTTTAACAAGATTCACATTTCGTTTTTGTCAGCAATATGAAGGTTCTCCTCAATTGCAGAAGCAGTCCACGATGAGCGCGCCTCGCATCATTCTTAAATGGAACGAAGTTTGGAACTTCGCATCCAGAGGAGCACCAGCGTGTGCCTAGAAGAGAGCTGTGACGCGGCCCCGTCCCCTCATGCCATACAACATGAGCAATGTCTGCGGAGGCGTGCGGGTCCTTGCCTTCAGGTGAGCGTGCACACAAGAACCCATTGTCGGTCCAGCTCTCAGGGACTTCCATGTACGGTAACATCTCCAAGCTGGTCGGTACGCCCCCAGAGGGTGGCAGGTCTCCGCATTCGGCAGGTGTTAGGCGCGCGTCGATTGGTGAGGAAGCACTCAGGATCTCTCTCGAAAGACAATGCCTTCTATCTCTCGGCCAGCCAACTCCGACGGAGGGCCGGGAGAATCAGGCACCTTTATGGTAGAGCGGCCAGACAGATGCCACTCCTCAGTAAAAGGCACATGACAGGCCTGCTTGGAGTTTGCCAATGACAAGCGCCACCTGATACACGGACTCTTCAAACGCGAATCTCGTCAGATAACCACAGCCTAGACCTGCGCTTGCGAAGTCAGATAGGAATAAGCCTCCTAAGACTATTCTAGATCACCTGGGGCACTGCGAGAGGAGGTACGCAAAAAAGATGTCGAGCGTGCTGGACGGAAACCTGTAGCCGGACCATCTTCACTAAGGTGAAGTGCTAGATCGGTATATTGTGTGCGCCAGAGAGCGTCAATTATTCCTCTGTGGCGATATGCCTCGCAATAGTCTGGCAAACTGAGGCAGAATCGTGGTAATACCTTCTAGGTTATCTGGAAAACTATCATGACGTATCGAGGGGACACACGGTGAAAGGATTCAAAAAAGTTTCAATCTAGAGGTTCCTTGATGCAAATACCCTGTTCGCCATTCCGGGCGCATACTAGTCGGACCTCGAGACTCGGGTGAGAAAAGTGTCTTCCTTGCACACATACTTCTGGACTGAGAACGCACATCTGCTACATAATCTGGACAGCACATGCCAAAAGACCGACAGGAGTGGTCTGTTTCAGGACAAGTCTCTAAGCAGACGTCCTTGAGATCAGACTCTCAGTGATAACAAGAGCTTAATGACCGTGGAACATCTCTGGGGAGAGAACTATGCAACAAATAGAGCTTTGATCCCCGCAACGCCTCCCCCATCCATACACCCTGACACATGAGTGTTGCAGCAAGAATCAGAATTAACCTGAGAGTGAGTGAGACACCTCCTCCAATTACATGTGCGTCCTGAAGAGCTAATGTATGTGTGCGGCATGAAGTCTATCGCATAATTTGAAAAGCACATCAGATGCTAGAGTTAATTAATATCTCGACTCTGCCAAATTGCCTTCGAACTGCCTAAAATTAGCGACTTCTGAGTTAAAATTGATTGGGTACTGAGAATATCTACTTATCGTTACAAGTCAAAGGTTTTGGAACACGCCTACATCATTTCTCCAGGAGTTACATATCCAATAACATACTTTACTAAATTTAAATTAACTATTATTACTACCATATTCTTTTTATTGGGTATATATAAGTGATGTTTCATATGACATACCAATCCATGAATCATAAGGAACTAAAAGTCATCATTTAAGAGATTGGAAATTCTACATGTCAAATAAATCAAGATTCAAGTAGATCTCATGTGCAAAACCTAAACATCTGCTCTGAATAGGCATAGCACTATAGACTCTCTCAAAGTGTAGATCAAGCCACTTAAGCGCGACATTGCCACTTCTCTGATGACATCTTGCCTATTGACCCAGGACTCTTGGCCATTCTTCTTAACCTGAGGACCTCCAGGTTATGAGGAATGCTTCCAACAGTCTGGTGTCATGGTTCACCACACATCATAGTATCTCACTTATGCACATGACAGGTCGCATGCTTTCTCGTCTTATCGCTCATGTTGGTCCCAACACTCACTTTATCAAAAGCGTCATCGTTCAATTGGGGTTAGAGAGTCGAGGTCTGAGATGGCAAGCGAACTATCCCAACAGACCTTGCTTACTATCAAAGTTACTCATTCCTTGCTTAACATCGACGTGTTGAGTAGCGATTATTGTGAGGTACATTGTGGATTCGTTGGTCATGAAAACAATGTATGTGGGCAATAGTTTTCCACGCGGAACTGAGAGGAGCGTACTAGGAAAGGACACCAAATAATATCTTTTGACAGTAATGCCTCTTCTTGTAACAGCAGAATGCTGTCGGTTAGCCATGCTGATTAAGTTGATGCCTTGAATTCTAAAATAAATCATGACAGTGTCACCAGCAAATGTATGCTAGATTCACACCCAAGGCGATCATGCCATAGGCATCACCACCTGCTTTCGTCTTCCGACTGGTGCTTTCGATTTCCAAGAACTGGGATCACGCCACCAGCCATGCGCCGAGCAGGGATTCCCTACTACATTCACAAACCAGATCTTCTCACTGGCGATTCTGTATCAAAGAGAGCACGACGGTTGGAACCAAAAATCCTCTAAACATTTTGGACCATCAGCACACTTAGCTCTCTGAGATAGACTGAGAGGTGCATTCCACCCGCGACTGTGCCTCACCACTGCTGCGCGACCCCTTGTCACCCACTACTCTCTTGCTTAAGACAGTGATTGTTATTTTAAGTTTATTGTGTATTTTAACCTTCTATTTAACTAGTTCAAGCGCGAGTGTAAAGAACAAATCTTATTTACAATGACGAGCTGAGCAAGTGTTGTCCCGTACTGACTGTGCACCGTAGAGGGCTGCATTCCCGCGGATGGACTGCGCAAACCTACAGCGTCCTATTAATGAGATCATTGCTGCACGGTCTTGTGGCGACTGTCTGGCCTCGCAGCAGCGCTAGAGTGCGCAGACATTGACGACTTTGTGCCTAAGACAATATTGTTAATTTCTTGGTTGTCTCAACAAGAATTATTTGGAAATGGTCCGACGTTCCTATGCGCTCTTGTACTGAATTACTTGAGTATTAGCCATACCTATTGTATTAAAAGCATATACACCACATTTCAGAATTGCTGGCTTCATAACTTCAGTAGCCTTAACCTTCTCCTTAGTTTGGGCGTGTGTGTTCAAGTTGCCTATTACATAGTGGTCTCTTGAAAATAGAGTTGAGGCTTCCTAACATAGGCGGAGAATCACGTGGAAAGTTCATTTAAATATTAAATTTGTATCTTTTCAATTGAATGATGTAGGAACGTAAGTAATTGACTGCAGATGCGCGTGTAAATACATGCTCAATTAAGCATAATGCGGTAAAAATAGATAGGTAGGAAGGGTGCTAGGGTTTACCTCAAATCGTGGTGTATGTTTGGTCAGCAGTACCATACTCCAACAAAATATTAATCATCAATGTAGATAAAGGGAAAAGTGCACAGTGCGCAGCTAATACAGTTAAATTATCGCCTATCTGCGTACAAAATACCACGTGCGTGCCGCGATTATCACTTAAATGTCCATGCTCGCTATGTCTTGCCCATGCATGTCTGTCTTCTTTATATGGTTGTACTCATTACTCTAGGTGGTTTTCTTTGCAGCATCCTGCCCTCAAAAAATATAAGGGAAACACCACTTAAACAACAAATGTAACTCCAAGCAATTCCAACTTCTGTAAAGCAAACTGTCCACTTAGGAAGCACACGATTGACAATAAAAATTTCACATGCTGTCGGCAAATGGAATAGACAAAAAGGTGGAAATTATAGGCAATTTAGGCAAGAAAACAACCCCCAAATAAAGAGAAGATGGAATTCTACAAATTCGGGACCATGAAGAAGAGCTTTTATTCACGCAGTTTCCTCTGAACAATAACAGTAGACCACAAAAACAAACAAAGAATTTTGATGCTCTCTAGAGACTGTGTCTCTCTCCTACTATGTAATTCCTTATGTAGGACGCATTCCTTTGTGGTGACTTTAGGCTTGCTAATCTGAGGTGGCCCGTTAACACTCTAATTGAGAACAGTGTGTGATCCTCTGCTTGCAGGACGTAGGGCTCATCCTTTCTCAGCGTTCTCACCTTTCTGTGGCAGTAGTACTCATGCAGAGCCAAGTTTCATCATAGCATTTTGCTTTTGTATGGACCCTGAATCTGAAGAAACGGTCAAGATGTCTTATCAACCATGCCTACATTACTAAAATGGATGGTGGACTGTCTTCATTCACTCTCTTTGCTATGTGAAGCTGCTTCTTGCCAGTTAATTATGGACCTTAGGTGTCTTCTATCCATCACTAGGACTATCTGTGGTCACAATCATTGTATAAGCTAGCCAGCCCCTGCGTAACTTGTTACCGGACCAAGACGAAGTATGGCTTATGTCTGGCCACAAGCAGTACACTGTCTTAAGCGAATAGAGAGTCACCACTAAAGGCACTGTGTCAGCTATCACACACTCTGCAAAACTGTAATTCGACAAGGTATGCACATTCACCATGGCAGGTGAGATCGAGCTACCTCATGAAGCTGGATGAAGAGAATGGCCAAGAGGTGTGCACATAGCTGCCTGCGATGATCGGAGTGCAAGGAAGGCCCTAAACATATGACATGAGAATCTACAACTCTCTGCTAAGAGACAAGTGAGACAACACTCTTGAACTTTGTTTCTATAACCACGCGTTCTTTTGTGGTTGCGTACTATGTTCTAATAGGAGTGTTTTTTATGGCTAAATTGCTCTTTATACTCTTCTGCAATTCTTCTTACCTCATTCCATACATGATGTATTGGATGGTCCCATAGGTTGTGGTGGTGTCTTCACAATTAATATCCTCAGCGTCAGTGTACATAGGAAATAGATCATCAAAATAAGACAAACCCTTGAATGAGTAGGTGATTCCCGAAGAGACGTTTTGGACTGCTTGGTACTGATATATTTAGGAGGGCCCAGTCATAACTCTCAAGTACCAGTCCAAAGGGTAGTGTTGAGCTTTACAGGCTACTCAATAACATATACCTGAGTTGCTCATAAGGATCGATATGTAGCATTATTTATACTCAGTACGAAGACTAGAGCTACTCGAAAGTATATTGATCACAAATTTGCGGAACCCACATGAGCTCCAGGCAGCCCTACTGACCCTGGTCCAATTACTCCAATTACTTTGCTATTATATTAGCACTTTCCAGATACAGGTGAATAGGATACGGAAAGTGGTGGTTTACATTCACACTATAACTTGAGCACAGTTTGGATATTGTCCAGGAGGAAGTGTTTACCAGGTACACGATCTCCGGTTGGATCATGTATACAGACCTTTGCGTTGCTAGAGAGCGCGAACTTGATTAAAGAAGCATTAATAACCTAGAGCACATCTCCCATCGCTCTAAGCAGCTAGTGATTCGCGGTAGTACTTCTGGTGAGGCCGGATCTAGTGGCATTTGTGGGTTCAATTACAGGCTCGAAACAATGGCTCCAGGAAGCAAAGAATGTCTTCTGAACACTCGCTCAGCCTATTCTTGTTTCTGAGAAATGAAGGCTATTTCATGCGATAAATGCCAAGTCACTGAAGATCTCGTAAAACGCGTGTGTACTACTCCCTTCACAAGACACAGCTCCGTTCATTTTCCCTTGATCCTGACTAGTTTCTCAGATCCCTGGCCCACTGAAAACTATACCTCCACGAGCGATGTGATTGCTGTCACCAGCCATGCTGGTCGCTGTACGGATGGTGCGCGAGGTTCCTCCAGACGTGATGCTAGCATTCAAGGACCCGAACAAACGAACATGCTCCAACTCTCTTGCTTGGCTCTGCTCTTACGATAGTACACAACGTGACCACGTAGCCATTGAGTCATTGTTTCTCGGTATTATCGGTCCTAGGGATTCCGTAGTTAATGCCTCAGCACCTCCTTTGTCTGGCAAACTCAAGTGATGCATGGCGGTGTCGCGAGGGTGGGCCCTGGTGGTGCCTTTACTGAGGAGGTGTCCTGCGCGTGTCTATATCCGATCATACATGGCCTCTAATCCTAGAATTCTCATAAGCGACAAACTTCTTCCATTTAAGAATGATGGAGGCCACTGTGTTCTTGGGGACCTTCAATGTTGCAGAATTGTTTTGGAACCCTTCCCCAGATCTGTGCCTCGACACAATCCTGTCTCGGAGCTCTATGGACTTATCCTTCGACCTCATGGCTTGGTTTTTGCTCTGARATGCACTGTCAACTGTGGGACCTTATATAGACAGGTGTGTGCCTTTCCAAATCATGTCCAATCAATTGAATTTACCACAGGTGGATTCCAATCAAGTTGTAGAAACATCTTGATGATCAATAGAAACAGGATGCGCTTGAGCTCATATCAAAGGGTCTGAATACTTATGTAAATATGGTATTTCTGTTTTTTCTTTTTAATACATTTGCAATCATTTCTAAAAAAACTTTTTTCACTTTGTCATTATGTGGTATTGTGAAATTGTTTTATTAAATACAATTTAGAATAAGGCTGTAAATTAACAATATGTGGCAAAAGTCAAAGTGTCTGAATACTTTCCGAAGGCACTGTATCTGACTCAGTGGTTGGAGGCAATTTATACCTATTCAATTTGACTGGAGGGCAATCTTTGTACACTTAAAGGGATACCTTGGGATTTTGGCAATGAAGCTCTTTCTGTTTTTCTCTTTCTGGGACTCTTTCTGAGTCCCAGAGACTCATGCATACCATCCGTACGTCTCTGCATCTAGTATGAAGGAACTTAGAGGTACTGTAGTTGTTACAATAGACTTCCAGTCATTGTGCTAATGCTTGTTAGCAATTGCGCTAACACTAGTTAGCAACTTCCTTCAAACTGCACACAGAGACACAACATTTTTATCCACTATTTTATCTGACTCTGGGGAACTAGATTGCCAAAATTAAAATTATCTTTTGTATATTGGTATGGANTACCAAAACATTTCTGCAGCATTGAAGGTCCCCAAGAACACAGTGGCCTCCATCATTCTTAAATGGAAGAAGTTTGGAACCACCAAGACACTTCCTAGAGCTGGCCGCCCAGCCAAACTGAGCAATCGGGGGAGAAGGGCCTTGGTCAGGGAGGTGAACAAGAACCCAATGGTCACTCTGACAGAGCTCCAGAGTTCCTCTGTGGAGATGGGAGAATCTTCCAGAAAGACAACCATCTCTGCAGCACTCCACCAATCAGGCCTTTATGGTAGAGCGGCCAGACAGATGCCACTCCTCAGTAAAAGGCACATGACAGCCTGCTTGGAGTTTGCCAAAACGCACCTAAAGGACTCTCAAACCATGAGAAACAAGACTATCTGGTCTGATGAAACCAAGATTTAAGTCTTTGGCCTGGATGCCAAGTGTCACGTCTGGACGAAACCTGGCACCATCCCTAAGGTGAAGCATGATGGTGGCAGCATCATGCTGTGGGGAACTGGAACTGGAACTGGAACTGGAAAACTAGTCAGGATCGAGGGAAAGGTGAAAGGATCAAAGTAAAGGTAGATCCTTGATGAAAACCTGTTCCAGCGCGCTCAGGACCTCAGACTGGGATGAAGGTTTACCTTCCAACAGGACAACGACTCTAAGCACACAGCCAAGACAACGCAGGAGTGGCTTCAGGACAAGTCTCTAAATGTCCTTGAGTGACCCAGTCAGAGCTTTGACGTGAACATCTCTGGAGAGACTTGAAAATAGCTGTGCCGCAACGCTCCCCATCCAACCTGACAGAGTTTGCAGAGAAGAATGGGAGAAACTCCCCAAGTACAGGTGTGCCAAGCTTGTAGCGTGATACCAAAGAAGAATCGATGCTGTAATCGCTGCCAAAGCCGCTTCAACAAAGACTGAGTAAAGGGTCTGAATACTTACATTACAAGTCAAAGGTTTGGACACGCCTACTCATTCCAGGGTTTTTCTTTATTTTTACTATTTTCTACATTGTTGAATAATAGTGATGACATCCAAACTATGAAAAAACACAAATCATTTAGTAACAAAAACAGTGTTCAACAAATCAAAATATAGCTTAGATTCTTCAAAGTAGCCACCCTTTGCCTTGATGACAGCTTTGCACACTCTTGGCATTCTCTTAACCAGCTTCATGAGGAATGCTTTTCCAACAGTCTTGGAGTTCCCACATATGCTGAGCACTTGTTGGCTGCTTTTCCTTCGCTCTGTGGTCCAACTCATCCCAAACCATCTCAATTGGCTTGAGGTCATCTGATGCAGCATTCCATCACTCTCCTTCTTACACGGCCTGGAGGTGTGTTTTGGGTCATTGTCCTGTCGGAAAACAAATGATAGTCCCACTAAACGAAAACCAAATGGAACGGCGTATCGCTACAGAATGCTGTGGTAGCCATGCTGATTAAGTGTGCCTTGAATTCTAAATAAATCAATGACAGTGTCACCAGCAAATCACCCCCACATCATTACACCTCCTCTTCCGTGCTTCACGATGGGAACCACACATGCAGAGACCCTCCATTCACCCACTCTGCATCTTTCAAAGACACGCGGTTGGAACCAAAAATCTAACATTTGGACTCATCAGACCACTTGAGCTCTGTAGACTGGTCTTCCCTGGCTGTCTGACCCTGCTGGGACCCCTGTCACCATCTAATCTTGCTAAGACATGATTTTATTTAATTTATTTTTATTTAACCTTTATTTAACTAGGCAAGCCAGTTAAGAACAAATTCTTATTTACAATGACGGTGAGCATAGTGTTGCGTACTGACTGTGCACTAGAGGGCTGCATTCCCGCGGGATGACTGCGCAACCTACAGGTCCTTAATGAGATCATTGCTGCACGGTCTGTGGCACTGTCTGCTGGCAGGAGCGTGCGGTCAGACAGACGACTTTGGGATGAAAATATTGTATTTTTGTTGTCCAACAGATTATTTGGAAATGGTCCGCTTTCTGCTTTGTATATACGTATTAGCATACCTATTGTATTAAAAGCATATACACACATTCAGAATTTGCTGCTTCAACTTCAGTAGCCTACCTCTCCTAGTTGGGCGTGTGTGTTCAAGTGTGCCTATTACATGTGGTCTCTTTGAAATAGAGTAGGCTTCCTACATAGGCGGAGAATCACGTGGAAGTTCATTTAAATATTAAATTATCTTAATTATGATTAGACTGTAGTTTACTACAATGCCTGTAAATACATATTGATAATGGAAAGAGGTGGAGGGTGCTCAACCAATGTGAGTCGAAGTACAATCACAAAATATAATCATCAATGAAAAGGAAAAGGCACAGTGCGCAGATACAGTAAATTACCCTTCGCGTACAAATACCACGTGGTGCCGCGATCACTAATGTCCATTGCTCGTATGTCTTGGCCCATGCATGTCTGTTCTTCTTATTGGTGTCCTTTAGTAGTGGTTTCTTTGCAGCAATTCGACCATGAAGAACTGATTCACGCAGTTTCCTCTGAACAGTTGATGTTGAGATGTCTCTGCTACTTGAATTCTATGAAGCATTTATTTGGGCTGCAATCTGAGGTGCAGTTAACTCTAATGAACGTATCCTCTGCAGCAGAGGTAACTCTGGTTCTACCTTTCCTGTGGCAGTACTCATGAGAGCCAGTTTCATCATAGCATTTTGCTTTTGTGACTGCACTTGAAGAAAATGTCAAGTTCTTCATGTCTTAAAGTAATGATGGACTGTCATTTCTCTTTGCTTATTTGAGCTGTTCTTGCCATAATATGGACTTGGTCTTTTACCAAATAGGACTATCTTCTGTATACCACCCCTAACTTGTTACCACACAAATGATTGGCACAAACACATTAAGAAGGAAATAAATACCACAAAACTTTTAACATGGCAACCTGTTAATTGAAATGCATTCCAGGTGACTACCTCATGAAGCTGGTTGAGAGAATGCCAAGAGTGTGCATAGCTGTCATCAATGCAAAGGGTGGCTACATTGATGAATCTAAAATTTAAAATACATTTTGATTTGTTTAACACTTTTTTGGTTGCTACATGTTTAATATGTGTTATTTCATAGGTTTGATGTCTTCACAATTATTCTACAATGTAGAAAATAGTAAAAATAAAGAAAAACCCTTGAATGAGTAGGTGTCCAAACTTTTGACTGCTACTATATATATATAGTACCAGTCAATATATATATATATATATATATATATATATATATAAGTGGCACTGAGTTTGAAGGTTGTCCTTGAAACACATCCACAGGTACACCTCCAATTGACTCCAATTATGTATATAAGTTTACATACAGGTGAAGTCGGAAGTTTACATATATACAGTTGAAGTCGGAAGTTTACATACACTTAGGTTGGAGTCATTAAAACTTGTTTAAAGAACTTGATTAAAGAAGCATTAAAACTGGCCTTCTTTAGAGTAGTTGAGTATCTGGAGCATCATCATTTGTGGGTTCAATTACAGGCTCAAAATGGCCAGGAACAAAGACATTTCTTCTGAAACTCGTCAGCCTATTCTTGTTCTGAGAAATGAAGGCTATTTCATGCGATAAATTGCCAAGTCACTGAAGATCTCGTACAACGCTGTGTACTACTCCCTTCACAGAACAGCTCCGTTCATTTTTCCCTTGATCCTGACTAGTTTCTCAGTCCCTGCCACTGAAAAACATCCACACAGCATGATGCTGTCACCACCATGCTTCGCTGTAGGGATGGTGCCAGGGTTCCTCCAGACGTGATGCTAGGCATTCAGACAAAAGAATTCAATCTTGTTTTCATCAGACCAGAGAGTCTTGTTTCTCATGGTCTGGGAGTCCTTTAGGTACCTTTTGGCAAACTCCAAGCAGGCTGTCATGTGCCTTTTACTGAGGAGTGGCATCTGTCTGGCCACTCTACCATAAAGGCCTGATTGGTGCAATGCTGCAGGTGGTTCTTCTGGAAGGCTCTCTCATTTCCACAGAGGAACTCTGGAACTCTAAAATAGTGACCATTGGGTTCTTGGTCACCTCCCTGACCAAGGCCCTTCTCCCCCGATTGCCCAGTTTGGCCTGGTAGCCAGCTCTAGGAAGAGTCTTGGTGGTTCCAAACTTCTTCCATTTAAGAATGATGGAGGCCACTGTGTTCTTGGGGACCTTCAATTCTGCAAGAATTGTTTTGGAACCCCCAGATCTGTGCCTCGACACAATCCTGCTCGGAGCTCTATGACTTATCCTTCGACCTCATGGCTTGGTTTTTGCCTGAATGCACTGCTCAACTGTGGGACCTTATATAGACAGGTGTGTGCCTTTCCAAATCATGTCCAATCAATTGAAATTTCCACAGGTGGATTCCAATCAAGTTGTAGAAACATTTGATGATCAATAGAAACAGGATGCGCTTGAGCTCATATCAAAGGGTCTGAATACTTATGTAAATATGGTATTTCTGTTTTTTTCTTTTTAATACATTTGCAACATTTCTAAAAAAACTTTTTTCACTTTGTCATTATGTGGTATTGTGAAATTGTTTTTTTAAATACAATTTAAGATAAGGCTGTAAATTAACAAATATGTGGCAAAATCAAAGTGTCTGAATACTTTCGGAAGGCACTGTATCTGACTCAGTGGTTGAGGCAATTTATACCTATTCAATTTGACTGAGGGCAATCTTTGTACACTTAAAGGATACCTTGGGATTTTGGCAATGAAGCTCTTTCTGTTTCCCTCCGACCGAGTAGACTCATGCATACCATCCGTACGTCTCTGCACTGTATGAAGGAACTTAGAGACTGTAGTTGTTAATAGACTTCCAGTCATTGTGCTAATGCTTGTTAGCAATAGCGC
Organism: Salvelinus sp. IW2-2015; assembly: GCF_002910315.2. Taxonomy (NCBI): domain Eukaryota; kingdom Metazoa; phylum Chordata; class Actinopteri; order Salmoniformes; family Salmonidae; genus Salvelinus; species Salvelinus sp. IW2-2015. The sequence goes on along the minus strand of NC_036865.1, from coordinate 4,159,143 downwards.
TAACACTAGTTAGCAACTTCCTTCAAATCTGCACACAGAGACAACAACATTTTATCCACTATTTTATCTGACTCTGGGGAACTAGATTGCCAAAATTAAATGCTTTTGATATTGGTATGGACACTACTGTTGTGTGTGTGTGTGGGTGTGTGTGTGTGTGTGTGTGTGTGTGTGTGTGTGTGTGTGTGTGTGTGTGTGTGTGTGTGTGTGTGTGTGTGTGTGTGTGTGTGTGTGTGTGTGTGTGTGTGTGTGTGTGTGTGTGTGTGTGATGTGAGAGTGTTACACAGATATGTAACATAGCCTCTCTTATTTTGTTGTAAAAAAAGGCAATATTGAACCATCTAGATATTTTCAGCCCTTCATAACCCACCACACTACAAGATTAGCTGTTCATTACAATGGAGTTATGAATAGGCTGTAGTCACATAGTTTGCCTGGCTTTCACTGTGAATTAAGCAAAAATGATCACTAAAAACACTTCACACACAAAGATGCATAGCAATGTGATTTGTATTGTCTCTGTACAAAATATACACATCTTACATATGCAATGCAACCAGTTGAGGCTAGCTAACTAACTACACACAGTCAGTAACAACGGGTTAGTAGATATCATTGTTCTATGACACAGTACGTGGAGTATAGATGGGTTTCAATGGTGCTCAGTGCATGAAATCACCTACGGCACCTGCAAGCAGACAATCAGAGCCAGACCCCCCCCCCCCGCCCAGACAATCAGAGCCAGACCCCCCCCCCCCGCCTCCTCCCAGAAAAGAGATTGTGAAAACATATTCGAGTGGATTAAATGTAGATGTACAGTAATCAGAAGTTAAAAATATTGGAGTTGGAAGAAGGTGCAGGTTATTACAGGTGTTAACCGATTAATAATACACTCCAGGTAGAAGTTGGCCCAGGGATAGTTTACCAAAATTCCAAAATTKCATATGAGTTRTRTTACCCTGTAAGCAGTCTATGGACAAGTTGTGGCAGCAATCCATGATTTGGCTTTGTTTCCTTGGAACTGTTTTCAAATTCTAGCATTTTAGCATTTGTGGCACAAATCCAATGCAAGTCAATGGCACCTCTATTAGTATTTTTGCAATTCATGTCCAAATCATCTATAAGTGACTTAAGCCTTGTTTACACCTTGCGCTAACATGTGAGTTTTTTGATCTGATCTATATAATCCAATCACTATCTGACCAAGGTTTGTCACATCTGCACATTGTTTTAAAATATGTCTCTTATCCGTCCAATSTGTCTGCATTGTGACAATATTAGCTGCTGCCTCCCTCTATGCAAATTGTTTGACAGATATTCTTTCAAAAATATTATGATTTTGTTTATTTTAAGACATTTAATGATGTCATAAGTCAATGGTGCAACCTGTCAAGGACTTTAGAGGCTGGTCAAATTATGATTTAAATGATTTGACATTCTGGGTCTGTTTACTCTTGATAGATATCCAGACACMTCTGCCTGACTACCTCCGGAGGTGTTCCGGAAAATCTGATCACAATCAGATCACAATGTGTCTTTTAATCATCTACACCTGGCAAAAWACGTGGGCACAATCAGAATGTGGGCAGGATCAGGACAAAGGTGGCATGTTAGCACCATATATAAATAGGGCTTTAGTTGAGCTACACAAWCAATATGAGATACTTCAGGTTGATTTTGGATTTGCTAATATAAGTACCACTGACTTGAATTGGATTTGTGCCACAAATGCTACAACGTCAGCATTTGGAAAAAATAGTGTAATGCCAGGTAAACAAAACCAAASKATGGATTGTTGTCATACCTTGACCATAGACKGCTTACCGGGTAAGGAAATCTAAATTAAATGGTCCTAGGATCAGTTATCCTACTCAATCCTAACCTTAATGAGTATGCGGCTGTAGGACTATCTGACCCTGAACCAGTTGGTTATCTACTCCCAGGAACAGGTAAAAGAGTGTAGAATATGGACGTTATTGCTTATGCCACTGTTGTAGGGCTGAAAGTGATGACGTAATTTAATGAGACACATAAGAAGCAGTTGATGGAGACAGGTAATGTTATCTTGCAAAAGATCAACATTCTCTTCAGAACCACAAAGGCATTTCAAACAGCCTTTTTTAATCCCCAGTTCGAAACTTGAAGTTGGCAAAGAATTGGGAAACTGTACTATTCAGTCGACAAATCACTCTCTTACGCAGTGACACACACACAACCCAACACCCCTACACACAAAAGCATTCACATTCTATCCCTTTCCACTCTAATCTCTCTTTATCGCTTTCTCCACTTCCTCCCACATTTCACACGTGCCTATTTATAGCCTGATATAACTGCGGGTGGCTTTAAATACTTCTTCAGTGTGTGTGTCTGACTCTTTGGTAGAAACAGTACTGGTGTCCTCACACCCACCGACCCACCCACCTACCCACCCGCCCACCTTCGTGCACACGCACACACAAACACTACAACACACACGCCTGACTTTGTGTACGAAGACATGAAACAAGAAGCCTAACTTGGATTCCGTATCAGGTAGAATTGTCCTCGACATGTTGCTGCTCTTTCATGGTCGATCTAAACAGAAATGCTTCCWGTTTCAGTTGCATGATCAGTATAATGAAAAATAGGCATAATATGACATATTACAGTGTTTGATAAGCCAGACATTTCCATTTCAARTCCTATTCCCATGCTTCACTGCATCAGTCAGTCACCTGTAAATACAGTGAGGAGTCTACTGAAGCCTAGAGGGTCGAAGTAGCATGTTCATCAATAGAGCCCCACATTAGACTGTCTAGTAGTTCTTGARCGCAGGGTTATTGGAAGAGGTACAACAGTCAGCATACGTTAGTGTTAGTACAAATGAGGCCTCATATGGGGTTGAAATTTGAATGGATTCCTACCAGAGACAGGAATGACAAGTACGCACACGGACGCGCACACACACACACGGAGCGAGGCACCTGTGGATGACTCTAGCAACAGCAGACAGGCAGACAGGCTTTGGAGTATTTCTGTATATACGTACAAGTTATTATTAGTGACATCATTATTGCGATATTCAAATCAGTCCCTTATTAAAAAACAACTCTGTCTCTGTCTTCTGTTCGCAAGAAGTCTCATCCTTCAGATCCTCAGTCCCTTCAGTTCCATTGTCCCTTTTCCAAGTGTCCTTTCCTCCTTTTGTCCACTAAGTGGCGGTAGATACCTTTGTTTTAATGACAGAGGCGTCAGGGGTCCAGCTGCTCTGGTAGAAGTTGCCTCGAACCACAGATCTAGGATTAGCCACCCCTGACCCTAACCTTAACCATTAGGRGGGGACATGCAAAACTGACCATTGGTCAGTGAGTATGGGGGACTTTATCCTACATTGAGTCCAGGCAGCATGCTACAGCAGCTTTCTCAGAAACAGGAGTGTTAAAATAATACAATTGTTAACGAACCAGGGGTGTTTTCAACCAGACAAAGCACTCCAAAAGTTGCATATAGACGTAACGGATAGAGCTGACACGATTGACTCCCTATTACACAGGACAGGCAATCATATTTGTTCTACACAACACATTTCTGTCTGAAAGTTCTGTAACGTTGCTCACTCCTGAACCGGTCCTTGATGTGGGTGTGGATCACCAGCCCCTCTCTTCTCTATGTCTCTGGGAGAGATGAAGGGCTGGATAAGAGGAGGCACCCCCTTTTGGCTTGGAGTGAGGGCAGAGAGAAATACACACACACCACACACACACACACACTACACACACACACACACACACACACCACGCACACCACACACCACACACACACACCACAACACACACACCACACACACACGCACACGCACACGCACACGCAACACGCAGCGCGCGCACACCACGCGCACACACACGCGCTACACACGCGCACACACACGCGCACACACATGCGCACACACATACACACATGCGCACACATACAAATACACGCGCATGCCAGTGGAGGCTGCTGAGGGGAGGACGGCTCATAATAATGGCCGCTAAGGAGCAAAAGTAATGGCATCAAACACATAGAAACCATGCGTTTGATGTATTTGATACCATTCCACTTATTCCGCTACAGCCATCACCACAAGCCATTCCTGCCCAATTAAGGTGCCACSAATCTCCTGTGGTGCACACTCACACACACACCTCCCCTGTCCTCCAGCCACTTTCCTATGTCAGAGGCTCCTAGATGACATTGTCGAACAGCTGCATGGACTGCATGATGTTCTCATCCTGAAGAGAGAAAGGGGGGGATAGAGAGTGAAAAGGAGAGAGATAGAAATGTTAAGCATAGAGAGACAACAGGGATAGCAAGTTTCTAGAGGCACAATTAATCCCTTTTTGTTTCAGCTTTCTTTTTCAAGGGAGTCAGACTCCCTAAAATAGAGACGACAGTGAAGGTGAAGCTCAGAGGAGTCGGCCCAGACAGTTTCCTCTCTGCTCTCTCTCTCTCTCTCTCCCTCTCTCTATCTATCAGAATATATTTAAAGTGCATTTTAAATGGCTCACAACCCAAAACAATGTTGGAAAATYGGTGAAAAGGGAATATAAAATGTGCAAGCAGTAACGGTCCTAAAATGGCCTAATTAACCTTAGTGAGATCTGAGGACTCAGTGGTCAGTTACACAAATGYAACCTGTCTTACAAACAAGAACTTTCACACACCACACACACAACCTACCTTTTGGCATGACTCGATGAACTCATCAATAGTGACCACCCCATCATTATTACGATCCATTTTCTAGAAGGGAGAAAGGGGAGMAAAAAGGGGACAAACGTCGTTRAGTGCCCCTGGAGCAGTTTGGGGATTGAGTACCTTGCTCAAGGGCTTGCTCTAAAGTATTGGGTTTGATGAACAGAAATTGAATGTTGACCTGGAAAAAGCTCTCCACGTGTTCTCTGGGTGCCTCGTCCTGCATACAGGGGTATGTGTACTTCCCCATCATATCATAGATAGACTTCATTATATCCATCATCTCCTACAGAGAGACAGAAAGAGAGAGAGAGAGAGAGAGATAGAGCGAGATGACACAGGGTATACCCAGCTAGCATTTGGTTCCTTGGAAGTTGGGGGAATGTATGTTTTTGGTTTCACTTTTGATGTGGGAACGAAGCGATACGTTTCCTGATGGGTAAAACTGAATGTTTTCTAAACTTTCTGAGAACAGAAATGACAGTTGTTTTGCAGGGAGGTTCTGAGAACATTTTACTCTGGTTCCTTGAAAGTTTTCCTGGGAGGATTTATTAAAGCTCTGAGAACGGAAATTATAGGTTATTTTGAGTTTTTTGAATAACTTCCTTAAAAATTTCACTGAATGTTTCAATAAGACTTTTAATAATGCTGTTAGCTCATTTTGAGTTAACTCTAAGCACAGATAAGACCCATGTAAATGTATTTTCTTCAGCATTAATCATGCAATACCTTTATTTTGACATGGAATCAGTGGGATTTTTATCTATTATTGTCTGATTCTTCCCATGGAATTAGTCCACTGCACCACCAGGATGGAGCTAGCATGCCATGATTTTTTTACGCATACAAAGCTATTTATTTTAGTCTATTCAAACAGACCCCATTTCAAAGGAAACACCTGAACACACTTAACAAGATAGGAGGCTACAGAGCGTTTTGTTGATGCTGAGAATGGAATGTATATGTTTTTAAAAAACATTCTCAGAACGTTCTCTGAATGTTACTCAAGTTTTCTTGTGGTTTTTATGGAACGTTTTCTTCATGTTCTGAGAACGTAATGTATGTTGTTAAATAACATCCTTAGAATGTTCTCTGAATGTTACGAAAAGTTTCTTGTGTTTTTATGGAACGCTTTCTTAGTGTTCTCGGGGCAATTTAAGAACATGACTTTAAACAGAACCATTAGAAAACCTGTAGGAAACGTTATGCTGAAGTACTGAAATTGCCACATCAGAATGTTGTTTCTTAATGTTATCTGTACTATTTGAGAACGTTCCCAATACCAAACCAGTTGGAGAACATTCCCAGAACATTACCAAAATGTAAATTAAATGTAATCATGTTTGAATTTTTAGGAATTGTCCTGTTAAGGTAATGAAATACCCAAAAAAGAATGTGTTTTTTGTGAAGTTCCTCAGAAGGTTGTGGGAAGGTTGTATGCAAAATAACCATAGGACAACTACGCTCTCACCAAGCTCTAAAAAACACAAGGTTCTCAGAACATTATGTGGAAGCTGGGTAATGTCACAGCACAAGATCAGTCAATCACTCTCCAATCTGAGATTGAGGGTCAACTTGAGAACTGTCAACTTCAGAATAGACTTTAGATTTATAACATGGATAGACAGCTCAGAACTTAGAAGAGGAGACTCAGATTTCAGAATGGAGAGGTACAGTCTACACACCCCTTGCACAGTCTTCACATTTTACTGCCTTAAAATTTCTACGGATCTACACAACCTACACAACATTTTTTAAGTAAAAGTTAATTATAGAAATMTATGAAAATAATTAAATAGAAGAAATGGAAGATGTCTTGACACCCCAGAGTTAATACTTGGTGGAAGCACCTTTGGCAGCCATTTGAATAAGATTCTACTAACTTGGTACAACTCTTAGGGTAACATATAGACATTGTTTTTGTCAAAATTGCTCAAGCTCAATAACTTTGTTTGGGAATCATTGATGAAACAGCAATATTCAAACGTTGTCTCTGATTTTCATGGAAATMTAAGTCTGGGCTGAGACTGGACCACTCAGGAACACTCAGCACCTCTTGGAAAGGCATTCGGGTGTGTCTATAAAAAAAAKGTTTTTTAATTGTCCTGCTGAAAAATACAATTCTATCCCAGGGTTAAGTTTCTAGAAGACTGAGCCGTTTTTCCTCTAACTTTATAGCTGGGCTTTGCTCCATTCATTTTTTTATTTTGATCCTGACAAACTCCCCAGTCCCTGCCGGTGACAAGCACACCCATAATATGATGCTGCCACCACAATACTTGAAAATGCAGAGGATTTGACCTAAACCATTTAGGCCCAAAAGTGTATTTCTTCGCCGTGTTGTCTTGCAGTATTACTTAATGGCCTTGTTGCAAACAGAATGGATGATTTGGAGCAGATTTTTTAAAACATAAACTTCATTATTTTCAAGCTGACATACAGGCCAGTAATTCTGTTGATACTCTATATTTTCAAGTATTGTATATGTGTTTGCGTGTGTGTGTGCATCTGTGTTTGTGTGCAGCCTTGTGTGTAACCTCTTTGGTGATGCAGCCATCTTTGTTCAGGTCGTACAGGTTGAAGGCCCAGTTTAGCCGGTCGTTTATCGTTCCTCTCAGAATGATAGACAGACCAAACACAAAGTCCTGAGAAAAAAAAGAGTGAAAGACAAAGATATTGAGAGGGAGAGAAAGAGAAAGAGAGAGAAAGAGAGAGAGATTTAACATTTTTGTAAACATTCTTCACCACCCATCATACCTCACCAGCATTCAACATTTTTCCTCACTCCCTTAGGAAGTAGATAATAGTAAAAATAATCTTACCTCGAAACTAACCGATCCATTCTTGTTAGTGTCAAAGGCCTCAAACAAGAAATGTGCATACGCACCCGAATCTGAACGGACAGAGACGTACAGAATGTGTAATTGAAATGTGTCTGAGACAACAATATACCAAAAATTCCAAGTGGGTAAATATATTTAGAACAAAACCTGATCAAATAAGTTGTTAGCACATAAATGTAATTTCAGACAACACACTTTTATTCTGTAACAAGTAGCTAGAGATATCTTCAACCTAAATATAATTTCAAACATGGCCTTGTACTGTAAGTGCCCTACTGTAAGTAGTACAGACATAATGGTTAAAAAAATGGGACATCACATCAATACAAATATCACTGGTCTTAAATGTTGTTACTCTTGTTAAATGTTTCAGTTACTTTGGGGAGTAACAGATCTTTAAAATACTTGGTTTGGGTTTAGGGTTATAGGTCAGGGGTCAAAGGTTTAACGGTCATTGACTCACCTCCCTGGGGGAAGAATGTGGAGTAGATGGTTTTAAACGTCTCCTCATTCACCACTCCACTCGGACACTCCTACCAACAACAGCACAGAAAGAACAGGATCAGTCAGAAGGCAAGTCTTCTGCCATCCTTATTCTTTTACTATTATACGTTCTTGAACGTTAGGAAAATGATGTGGATATATTGAAGCAACATCTCAAGACATCAGTCAGGAAGTTAAAGCTTGGTCGCAAATGTGTCTTTCAAATGGACAATGACCCCAAGCACACTTCCAAGTTGTGGCAAAATGGCTTAAGGACAACAAAGTCAAGGTATTGGAGTGGCCATRACACATTTTTACTAGGATTAAATGTCAGGAATTGTGAAAAACTGAATTTAAATGTATTTGGCTAAGGTGTATGTAAACTTCCGACTTCAACTGTATATATATATATATACATATACTGTACATACATATGTGTGTGATGGGATGTATAGACATTATGAATAGTATGTAGATAGAATATGTAGTATATCTGTAGAATACGTAGGATAGAACAGTGTATGTACAGCAATAGTTGAATAGAATGGCCTTGACTAGAATACAGTATTATACATATTAAATAAGTAAAACAGTATGTAAACATTATTAAAGTGACCGGTGTTCCGTTATTAAAGTGACCAGTGAGTCCATGTCTATGTACATAGGGCAGCAGCCTCCAAGGTACAGGGTTGAGTAACTGGGTGATAGCCGGCTAGTGACAGTTATTAAGTTCATGACAGGGTTCTGGGTGGAGGCTGGCTGGTGATGGCTATTTAACAGTATGATGGCCTAGAGATAGAAGCTGTTTTTCAGTCTCTCGGTCCCAGCTTTGATGCACCTGTACTGACCTCGCCTTCTGGATGATAGATGGGTGAACAAGCCATGGCTCGGGTGGCTGAGTTCCTTGATTATCTTTTCGGCCTTCCTGTGACATCGGGAGCTGTAGATGTCCTGGAGGGCAGGCAGCGTGCCCCCGGTGATGCGTTGGACAAACCGCACCACCCTCTGGAGAGCCCTGCAGTTGCGGACGGTGCAGTTGCCGTACCAGGCGGTGATACAGRCAGACAGGATGCTCTCAATGGTGCATCTGTAAAAGTTTGTTAGGGTCTTAGGGGCAAACCAACATTCTTCAGCCTCCTAATGTTGAACAACATGCTGTAGCACCTTCTTCACCACACTGCCTGTGTGGGTGAACCATTCCAATTTGTCAGTGATGTGTACGCCGAGGAACTTGAAGCTTTACACATTCTCCACTGCGGCCCCGTCAATGTGGCTGGGGGCGTGCTTCCTCTGCTGTCTCCTGAAGTCCACGATCAGCTTCATCGTTTTGTTGACATTGAGAGAGGTTATTTTTCCTGGCACCACTCTGCCAGGGCCCTCAGCTCCTCCCTGTAGGCTGTCTAGTCATTGTTGGTAATCCGGCCTACCACTGTTGTGTCATCTGCAAACTTGATGATTGAGTTGGAGGAGTGCATGGCCACGCGGTCATAGGTGAACAGGCAGTACAGGAGGGGGCTGAGCACTCACCCTTGTGGGGCCCCTGTGTTTAGGATCAGCCTAGTGGAGGTGTTATTTCCTACCTTCACCACCTGGGGATGGCCCATCAGGAAGTCCAGGACCCAGTTGCACAGGGCGGGGTTCAGACCCAGGGAACCGAGCTCAATGATGAGCCTGGAGGGTACTATGTTGTTGAGGTCTGAGATGTAGGAACAGTGTTCTTACGTAGGTATTCCTCTTGTCCAGATAAGATAGTGCAGTGTGCAATGCAATGGCGATTGCATCACCCGTGGATCTATTGGGGCGGTATGCAAATTGCAGTGGGTCTAGGGTGCCGGGTAAGATGGAGGTAAAATGATCCTTAACTAGCCTCTCAAAGCACTTCATGATGATTTTTTTATCAAAATGCATTTTTTGGCAGAAATACTTTCTAGAACATGTTAACTTTCATGTGCCTTAATAACAAATGTGTATTCCATCTGTAAATATGAATAAAATTGTTAAATTATGAGCCTAGTTAGTTTAGCCACGGAAGAAAGTTAGGAACCTTCCCGCTAGCCATGATTGGCTGAGATAATGGATGGGCTGGACATGCCGAGAGATGAGTTCGGATTGATCTGCCATGTAGKATGCTTCTGTCTATAACATGAGCTGCTCAGTATGTGTAGGTAATCCTTTCTAATGCAGCTTTTTTTTAAAGATATCACAAAGAAATCAGTGGAATTTCCAGTGGAAGCAGAGTATGATACCTAAGGAGATGGAGAAAATTCTGGCATTTGATTGCAAATATGCAGAGGGAGTCGAAAAGAGAACACCGAAGGCTGTTGTATAAAACACCTGCCTCCGGACTACATTTTCAAACTAAGGGCAACCATGMCATCCGTGACAGAGAAGGAGAATCATTCATCCATGTGGGTAAGAGAGTTTAGCTAGCTACATTTTCAGATATTATACATTTCTAATTCAGTCATGAAGTCATTTTCATTGCAAGTTAAGGCGTACCGGTAGCTAGCTAACATTAGCTAGTTGGCTCACTAGRTAATGTTACATGTATGATCTGTGTAGTAATATTATTTGTATCTCAAAGCCATTTGCAGTGCTAGTTATAGCCTAATGTTAGCTAGCAAGCTAACATTGAACCTAGTTGGTTAGCTACTTACAGATTTATGCAGGGTAGTAATGTTATGAGTTGGGATAATGGTTCATTGTTTAGCTAGCTAGCTAGCCTAGCCACATGTCTTAACAAAAAACTCTGTTATGCAAGTAACCATTTCACTGTACCGTTTACACCTGCTGTATCCTGTGCATGTGACAAATAAAGATTTTATTTGATATAGTGTGTGTTTACGAGAGACAGTAATGTGAAGAACAGCATAACCTGCACCAAAGTCAAATTAGGATATAATGTTAGATAATGTCCAAGTTATACAATTCTCCAGTATAATGCCCTGCTTTTATTTCATCACACTCACAACTGTAAGCCATTTTCTGCAATTAGCACGCCATTAACTTGTAATTKATTTTCCTTTAATAACGAATACAAATTCATATACTGTAACAATAAGAACTGATATAACCAAGTTCAGAATTGCACCTTCTGTATTCTACTAATCTAAAGCTGAACAGTAAGTTGAGATCCCGACTGAATTAAAAAATATATATATTTTACAGCGTGACTCGACTGATTGACGGAAGTGCAATTTTCCCAACCCTCAGCCCCGGSTCTCTAGCCCTCCCATATCCCCATCCCCTCTCTTCCCCGCATCCCCAAACTCACGTTCTTGAAGCCCCTATAGAGAACTTGTAGTTCCTTCTTGTTGAACTTGGTCTGCTCCTGTAGTTTGTCCAGCCCCTCTGGTCGATGGCACACAGMGGACAACTCAAAGTCATCCTCTACGCTYTCTGTGGGACAGAGAGGYCTGTTAGATATACCTATAGGTCAGTGGAGGCTGGTGGGAGGAGCTATAGGAGGACAGGTTCATTGTATTGGCTGGAGTGGAATCAGTGGAACGGAGTCAAATGTGGTTTCCATATGTTTGATACCGTTCCATTAATTCCATTCCAGCCATTACAACGAGCCCTACACTTATTGCTCCTCCCACCAGCATCCACTGCTATAMGCTACTCCTACAGGTTCCTGGCTGGCACACCTTTTAATTGGTCCTAGTAATAATAATAGTAAAAACACAGCCAACTAAATCAATGTTAATTATGAACTGTTGAGAAATCATTACATTACTGTTAGCAGACATTAGCTTCACTAAAACATACCGTTAGATGAGAAATTGCTACATTTACATTGTATTACAATTCTCCAAAAACTGAAGTGCACAAAGAAAGACAGGTAGTCGTCAAGTCATCAATAGAAAACAAAAACATACCAACATCACACCGTGAGATTCCTGAATGTCTATGGAGAAGTTCATTTAATAACCCGATGTGCTCATTGACGATAACTTTCAGTGAAAGTAGTGGTAAACCATCGAAACATCAGTGAAACGACAAAAGCCCTCAGATCTTCAGGCAATACGATAATATGGTCCTCACACTCCATCCCTCCCTCCCTCCCCATCCATTTCTCTCTCCACTCATCCCTCTCTTTCTCTATTCCAACCTTATTACACACACAATCAGCTGAAGACAACCAGGCCTCACTCCTCCTCTCCTCTTATCCCAAGATGCAAAGCAGGGCTGACTGTCTGTCCACATCTCACTTCTCACCTCTACACATACATCAGTCACACACCATACCAGACAAAAATACTGTAAAATACCTCCAGAACACACAGTTCAATAATACTGAGATGTATCCAGATATATTGTATATAGTGTGTGTATGTGTGAGAGAGAAAGAGAGAGAGAGAGAGAGAGAGAGAGAGAGAGAGAGAAGGTGTGTGTGTATTTGTCTGTGTCTATGTGTAAGCATGCACATGTGTGTGTGCCGTGAGTGTGTAGATGTGTGTGTGTGTGTGCGTTTGCGGACCCATGTGTGTATGTGTGTGTAGGGAGAGTGAAGACTGAAGAGTCACTTGCATTGACTGACTGAGGCGGCAACGGAAGGCGTGCAGCAGGGCAGCAGCTTGAGGAATCTCTGCTTTATAGTCTTTTTACTTTTGATGGTGGGAGTGTTACCTGTAATCACCAACCATAGCAGAGGTTAGACATAGAGCACACACAGACACACAAAGGAAGAAAAACTCACAGATGCAGGTCTGCATGTGCACACAAACTGACATGCACACCTACGACCATGCACACACACACACACACACACACACACACACACACACACACACACACACACACACAAGCAACATGCAACTCATTGAAGCATGCACAGCAGTCTCCCATAGTAAGGGCAACGGTTCGGTTTGCTGACCTGGCTTTTCTAGGACGGGCGTGCGCGTCCATTTCAGCTGATAGCTTACATCACCATACACAGACCTCTACGGGTGAGTCATTGGCAAACACAAAGAAATAATTAATACTCAGTATGAAGTCATAATTATCTTCAGTCTGAATGGACTCCAGGAAACTGAGGGAAGTCGATGGCAAACAGAGAAAGGCAAAAGGGTTCTTATGAGGTAAGAATCCACATTTATCTAACCTTTTCAAAGATTTCTAGGAATCAATGCAACACAATTTCTAGGCAATTCCTAGACTACCAGTACAATAGTTTTTGATAGCCCTGATGCCTCCTAGAGAAAAGCCATATGGTTAGTCGGTTGAGCTAAAGCCCAACTCTCTACTCCAGWRGTTTTCAAAGTCTGAGACAGTGGGCCTCCTTTCAGGGAACATCAAGACAATKATTTCCATTATATATATATATTATACATTTCGTTTTAAAATAAATAGCTGCAATGAAACTGTTAGAAAACKACTTTTATTTTATATTTTTTGGACACAACTTAATTAACATGCACCTGACTTTAAGTCAATAGAAGTCTTTTCAAAATATAACAGTTAATTCAGTCGAAAACCTTTTTGTTTTTGTTTATTATGCAAAGTATGTCATTGCCCTTTAAAAACGCCGTTGCCCCTCTGGTTGTATGCATTTCTCTAACGATGCCATGCATGCAATTTTAGGAATTGTGAAATAAATGTGGTAGCACTGGAAAGCTGGAATACCCCTCTTTTTAAATGTAGCCACCAAACTGCTTTAAAAGGTGTGTTTTCCACGCGATTGTAACTAGAAACAGGTCTAATATTTATTCATGATTAGAGAACCGAATACAGTTCTGCTGAATCCCAAACCAGTCCCTTCCCCTCGGCCTTACATTTGCACGTTCACGCGCACCCCCGTGCGTGTCCCAAAGCTGAGGGAGTTAAGATTATCAAGGGTGTAGGGGCTAATTAGACTCTCCAAMAGCCTATTCGACCAAGCCAGCAAGGCTGCAGGCTCCAGAGCAAAGTGGTATCCCAACATGCACCGCAATATGTTTGGAGATTGTGCAATTTCATACTGAAGAATGGAGAGGCGGGCGTAACTCTATGACGTGTGTTTGTTTGTGTCTGATTTCGAGGTTTGACACATAAAACACATGGAATAACTCCCAAAATAAATGTTGAACTGTTAATGAGGTTTATATCTTGTATAACGACAGGGGGGGTTGAATTATTTCATGCTAATTGTATTATTTAAATGTGGAACATCAATTACATCATTCACAGGGTTGGGTAGGTTACTTTCTAAATGTAATCCATTACAGTTACTAGTAACCCCTTGGTGAGGCGTGCATCACACTTTGAAAACATCCGTGTTAGATCAACATTCAGCTGGACCTTGACCAAACGACTCAAACCCTACCAGTCCTCACAWTCTAACAGATCAGAATTCAACCACTAGAACTCATCCATCAGAACTCATCCACCAGAACTCCAGAACTCATCCTTTAGAACTCATCTGTCAGAATTAATTCTATCAGAACTCATTAATCAGGACTCATCCGCCAGAAATCAGCCCATGTCACTCACCACTCACCCTCAACCCACTGACCACACAAACAGTACAAGTACAACCCAAGTTGGAACCAAGAATAATCACAGTGCAATTCGAGGACACACTCAGTAAGAATCCGACCTGGTAGTGTCAGAGCGAAGTCATACTGTATCCCCGTGTGTCCTAAAGGTTAAGGCAGAGAGAAGAAGAGAGCACCTGCATCTCCGTGGTAACAGCAACTGCTCTACTTTTAGTAGAGCTCCAGAAGTCTGAGGGATGAAGGCCATGACAAAGACCAGTATTGTATGACCCGTGACTATACCAATACATTAACARGCCTCTGAATGAACACACGCATGCGCACACACACACACAGGTTGACACAATCCCTATTATGTACTAAGGACAAGCTGTTGATCTGTTGGACCGTGTCACTCCCTTTCTTCCCCATATGCTTTCTGTCCCACCCCCGACAGGTGTGCTGCCAAAATAGGCTGTACGAGGTTAGAGATTAGAGCTATAGGTACTGACACACACCAACCCTCGCACACACCCACACACACACAGAGAGTTGCCTTGAGACGGGATGGAGTGTGTGTGTTTGATCTGGCCCACGCAGGGTCATCAAAGCCATTATGGCCACCAGGGCAGAGTCAATCACACTCTGCTTACACACACACACACACACACACACACACACACACAGGTTGACATTATTCCCTACATAATATTTTTTTAATCAACATTTATTTTGAGGGGAGATCAGCTTCAACATTGCAGATATATTGTAACTTCCATCAACGTAATTGTCTGCATTTCCAATCCCCCATATATATAAAAAAATATATATATACACTGTACATATACACATACTGTACCAGTCAAACGTTTGGACACACCTAATACTCATTCAATGTTTTTTCTTTATTTCAAAATGTTGTTTTTTTACATTGTAGAATAATAGTAAAGGCATCAAAACTATAACACATATGGAATCATGTAGTAACCAAGCATTTTTATTTTATATTTGAGATTCTTTAAATTCGCTACCCTTGATGACAGCTTTGCACACGCTTGGCATTCTCTCAACCAGCTTCATGAGGTAGTCACCTGGAATGCATTCCAATTAACAGGTGTGCCATGTTAAAAGTGAATTTGTGGAATTTACAGTATNACAGGTGTGCCATGTTAAAAGTGAATTTGTGGAATTTACAGTATAAAGAATGTCTTTTACCAAATAGAACTAAGTCCATATTATGGCAAGAACAGCCCAAATAAGCAAAGAGAACCGACAGTCCATTATTACTTTCAAATAAATCCCTAGTAATTCTATCGAAGGGCGTGTCTATCATTGGCAACGGGATAAAGGAATTTTGAAAATTAGGAAGGGGTGAGGTTCTCTGACAGTCAGCACACACCTGGCAATACCTTACTGCATACACCCCGGTCAGAAAAAGTGTAGTAACATCCGTTCTTGTGTTTCTCTCCGTAAATGTCCTCCCAACAAGTGGTTATGGGCCAGGTTCAGCACTGTCACATGAAACGGGGTTGAAACCAACAGCTCCACTGTGATGTCATTGGACTTTGATACCTGGTATAAGAGATTGTTCCTCATGGAAAATGGGGAAAGGTGAGTACATTAGCAGGATTTACAGGTACACCATCCATTACCTTGCCATTCTGTCTGGCGTTCTGTAGTGTGGGGTCTTCTATCTGAGCAGTACCAAACCTTCCTCTATACTGTGTTAACTCAGAAGGAAAAATCTCATGGGCATAAGAATTTCCAGGCCCCTCGGCCTGCGCTTCCTGTTCCTCCTCTTCCACCGTTTATGGCCCATTTATCCCCACTGGTTTCCTGCCTCTTCGTCGTGTCCTTCCCCTTCTTCTCCCAGGAGAACTCTAGTGTCGGCTATGGGAGTCGGGCAGGTAAGTACCAATTTGTTAACTTTCCTTTCATAGGTCAGGGAGTTCTTTGGTAACGGTTTTGTTTTCTTTTCACTGGAAAATGTAAATATCGCCTGGCATGCCCTATTATCTGGCACCGCCATCTCCTTTGTCCTGTAGTCCTTTCCACAATTCTTGAAAATATGGACAGTCGTGACCTAGTAGCATGGGATGTGGTAGGTTCTCAATCAACCCTAGGTTACCTCTGAACTGCACTCTGGTGGTGTTAATCTCTACATCTGCGGTTGGGTAAGTTGTCGTGTCCCCGTGAACACAGATGATGTCCCTGGTTGGAGAGGCAGTCCTCTGCGGCTGGGCTAATAGTGAAGTCCTGATGAGGGAGACCATGCTCCTGGAGTCTAGAGGAGCATCTACTTCTTTCCCTTGGACCTGTACCCAACTGAGGTGCGGTGGGTGGCAGTGGGCTTGGATATGGGCTGAAATGACATGGCAGTGGTGTAGATTGGAAATGTCGAACAGCATAGGTTCCTCCTTCTTGGGACAGTGCCACGTGATGTGTCCTATTTCGCCACAGCGGTAGCACTCCCAGGTGTCGGTATCAGCCCCTCTATTCCTCACCTTTGCTTCAGGTTGGAAACCCTGGTCCTGGCACCCACATTCCCCATCCGCTCTTTGGATTCTTCCATTCAAAACCCGGGGAGTCTGCAGTTGAGATTTCTTGCTTCCTCCTTCTTTGAGGCCTCCCTTTTCATGGGTGGTTCTGTCCAGACGACTGGGTTTGAGCAGTTCGTCAGTTGCTCGACACCTCTCAATGAGGTCCACCACTCTGTCCGCTGTGGTGGGACTGCCCTGGCTGACAACCTTCTTTAGCTCGTAAGGTAAGGCCCGGATGTAGTGGTCAATCACAATTTTTTCCACAATGTCCCCAGTACTGAGGGTTGCGGGCTCCAGCCATTTCTTTGCTAGGTGAACCAGGTCAAATATCTGTGACCTTGGTGCCTTCTTGGGTTGATACGTCCAAGTAACCAACCGCCGGGCCCTTAAAGAAACAGTGACTCCCAACTGTGCGAATATTTCCTTCTTCAGTGTGTCATAGTCATTGGCTTCTGTTGCTTCCAGATCAGACCACACCTGATGTGCATCCCCACAAAGGAATGGAGCCAGTATTCCTGCCCATTTTATCTGTGGCCATGCCTCTCGTTCTGCCGTGCACTCGAATGTCTTTAGGAAAGCCTCAACGTCATCATTTGGCGTCATTTTCTTCAGATATCGAGTGGTCACAATGGTCTGTTGAGCAATTTTCACTGCAGTGATTTCAGCAGTTAACTTTTGCATGTCCATATTCACCTGCAGTTGACACTTCATTTGTTCCTCCAATAAGAGGCGTTTGGTTTCCGCTTGCTGCCGATCGGCTTTTAGTTGCATGTTATTGAAAGTGACTAATTGCTTCAACAGATCTTCCACGGTTGTCTCTCCTTAAAACAACCCCCCCCCCCGAAAAAAATGTTGTGGCTGTGTGTGTGTGTATCCTCACTGCCTGCTCACATTCTCCACCAATGTGGCAGTTTTGGCGACAAGATCTTTGTAAGGCAGGGTTTACACATACAAACACACACCACCAGTCCAAGTAAAGGGTTAAACCGGTTTATTATTATCAGGTTGTGTCAAGCTTTCCCTGATTTACCAATCAAAAACAAAAGAGTAATAACTTCGTACGGGTGGAAGGTCTTCAATCTTGTCTTTGGGGGAAATCATTGTTTAAATCATCAGTCCCCTTTCTTCCGGTAAACAGCCTCCTTCCCACTGTACGCTAATGTCCTCCATAACCTAATTACTCCCTTTCACCCCTGGGGGTCAAAGAAAGACAAAGGAAGGAAATCCAGGGCGGCGGTAAGTAGAAGCCCTGATTGGTTTCACCTGTCTGCCAGTTTGGCTCTGATTTCAATTGAGACAGGGTTGTGTTGTTCTGCTGCAGTCTAGAAGGTTCCCATGAGCTGTCCATGGTCCTGCTGGGGAATACTTCTCATTGGCTTCCGTGGTCCTGGCAGCCAGAAAACAAAGAAACTCTCAGCGCATTCCCGTCCATCACCCACCCACAACAACCCGAACCGCTACATACGTAAAAATACATATCAAACAAATATACATAAACTCAGCAAAATAAAGTAACGTCTCTCACTGTCCACTGCGTTTTATTTTCAGCAAACTTACCATGTGTAATATTTGTATGAACATAAAAGATTTCTAACAACTGAAGACATAAACTGACAAGTTTTCCACAAACAGTGAATAACAGAAATGGAAGTGAAGTGGTGGGTCCTGGAACAAGTTTCGTTTGCTGTTGAGTGTTCCCATTTTCACTAAGGCACTGCAAGTTCCAGACATTTCTGGGGGGGAATGGCCCTAGCCCTCACCCTCGCGAATTCAACAGGTCCCAGACCTGTAAGATTGTTGGCTCTTCCGTTGGCAATGGCAGAACACGTGATTCTGTTTTCTGCAGGGAATTCACACACAGAACGAGCAGTATGGGTATTGGCATTGTCATGACTGGAGGGTATTCAAGGATGAGGCTGCAGGAAGGGTAAAATAAGGGAGGAGGATGTCTTCCTGTAACGCACAGCGATTGAAGTTGCCTGCAATGAAACAAGCTCAGTCCTGATGATGCTGTGACACACCGCGCCAGACCATGACGGACTCCGCTCCACAAATTTGATCCCGCTCCTAGAGTACAGGCTCGATGTAATTTGCTCATCCTTCGACTATAAACAAATCCGACATCACCCTGCTGGTGAGACGAAACTGCGTTGTCAATGAAGGCACTTTTTGCCAGTCCTGTCTGGTCCAGCGACGGTGGGTTTGCGCCAATAGGCGACGTTGTTGCCTGAAGAAGAGGACATTCTTTTTGTTGTGGAGTTTATATACTGTTAGACACCATACCTTTTAAAATATATTTTTTCTTTTATTATTTTCATACTCTAA
>NC_036865.1:4123103-4137725 GCF_002910315.2 Salvelinus sp. IW2-2015 | reverse complement strand
ATCCTCATGCCCCTTGCAGCATGCCTAAGGCACGTTCACTCAGATGTGCAGGACCGTCTGGCCATCGTTCTTTGTTGACTCTTTCTGGAGTCAGCCTAGAAAGCCTCTTTAGTGTCCTAAGTTTTCACTAACGGATGACCTTAATGCTCACCTACGTCTGTAGCTCTTACGTTCTACCGACCCGTTCTCACAGCGCTGCATTGTTCCCATTACAACGGCGGAATATCTAGTCACTAACTGTCATTCTCCGCGAATCAATATTAGCATGAACACGTCTTCATAACAATCTATCACTTCTATTTTTACTGCTTCATCTTGCAATATCTCACCTTTTTTAACATCCCAGCTCAATAAGATCATGCTGAAGTTATCATTCTGGATCTTGTACAATTATCTGTGAAAGACCACGGGTCACTGAAAAAGAATTTCTTTTTTTGTTGAGTTATATAACTGTATAGACACACACACACCTTTAAAATATATTCCTTATTAATTTCCACTAACCCTACCACCCTCCCCGATTGAGTAAAAAGAAAAGAACAACAACACTTAGGGCTTCTAACTTCCAGACATTATACAATACAATAGTATAAAGTGGTGTGTTTCGGACACAATCTATTACTATGGTTAATCTTGTGTGTTTTCTTAACTCCATACTACTAAACTCTCATTTCTGAAGACCTATTCTACTTTGCCACTATATTTGAAGTGTGCTGGGAGGTGATACCCATATACGCTATAGTATAGTATACTATACTAATATATATATATATATATAATATAATAATATATATGAGTATACTTATATATTATATATATATAACAGGTCTGATTGATTGCGAATCAGTCTTTAGCAGGGACGGAGGAGAAGGAGTATGAATATCCGATGTTACCAATTAAGAAAGATAATGCTATCAAGATATAATGAACGCACAGGAACGAAGTTATATGATCGATCATCGGGTCAAAAACACATATGCCAATGATGAAACATCTTTCATATGCCCACGACTTATTCTGCGCACAGTCGACCTGCCGTAATGGCACAGGCGGTCATTTTGAGTCCTTAAGGAGTAGCGTGCCCGGTCAGACGGCGAGTCAGTTCGAAATCAGTGCATGCGCCTGGATGTCGGTGTCACGATCGCATATTACTATAGAGAAACAAACACACCGTCACTCTCGTGTTATTCTCCCTCTGTCTGCCTTCTCCTATAATTAGCTTTTAGCTATCTAATCTAGCACTGTTTCCTTTGTTGGTGTCTTTGTTCTTACACTCTCTTAAATATTACACTTGGTAAAGTACATTTCCACCTTGTATTTCACTATGTATGAAGTATAATACAGCATCCATGTAAATTATGTTGTATTCAATATGTCGTTGTAACGTGAAGTTAAGTGTGACTGTGGGTAACCCAGCCGTGAGAGGGTAGTTGGACGCCGCTGCACCCAGCAAAGAGCCGCAAGTGGGTATTATCAATGCAGACCGATCCGTTCCTTGTACTAACAATTTGCCCTGTGGTGTGGGAAAAAGCGGCAGGGGAGCAGATCGTTCCGAAGCTTCAATTCTTGTTAATATAACTGCACTGTCCAATTTACAGTAACTATTACTGCGAAAAATGCCATGCTTATTGTGAGGACAGCTCCTAACAACAAAACACTTTTTCACCGCGATAGGTTGATAAATTCACCTCTGAAGGTGAAATGTATACTTACATTCTGAAATCTTGCTCTGATTTATCATCCAAAGGGTCCCAGAGATAACATGAAGTGTCGTTTTGTTAGATAAAATAATTTTTCATATCCTAAAAAGGCCATATAGCATGCACGATCGATATAGTATTTCCACTCATTCAATTTGGTCAGAGAGCGAAGCCTTCATGGCACGCCGATAACAAGGGCGGTCTTCACTTGAACGCTCTAACTTTGTCAAAAAGCACCAATTGGGGTCAAACATTAGCTAAATAGCCAATGAGCTGGGCTTTACGGGAACCCTGTATCTGTCGTAAAATGTCGCTACTAACCTTGTACGACAGCATGCCTTTCCTTTTTGGAAAAAATAAGAATATTCAGTTATGAGGTTATGAAAAAAATGGTTGTTTTGCAAATATTGAACTTATGATATGGCTACTACAATAGTCATTTACAACATAATAACAATGTTTACACTGTATTTCTGATCAAATTGATGTTATTTTAATGGACAAAAATGTGCTTTTTTTCAAAAACAAGGACATTTCTAAGCTATCCCAAACTTTGAACGTAGTGTACATTCCAATTACAAGGAAAAGCAATTGATGAAATTGACCTTAATAACATCTCAATAAACGAATGTCCGGAAAGCAATTGTTTTGTTCGTTTGCGGCTAGCTCTGCCTTGTGTTCCCTTGACCTATATACAAACCGTTTTGGAAAAACATGTCTACTATTACCCTCAAACGGCTATAATCCATGGCCAACTAACCATCTAGGAATCTGTCCATTAGTAATATAAACTATAGACAGCTCATTAGGCACAGAGAAGAGTGAAAGAGGAAAAATAGATGTAGACACAAGCTAGGTCATCCAATTGGGGACATATTTTCACGCAGATTTTCAAAAATCGCATAAAAAACACATTTTCCCACCAGAGATGTTGATTCTATATTCTATCAAATTGACTCGTTGCAGATAAAAGGCTGTGCGTGATGACGTAGAGCACACAAAAAGACCTTTTGCGACTAAATTCCCATGTACCGAATAACAAATACAAGTTAAATGGGGTTTCATTGCATTTTCAACTCTACTGATTGTTTTCTCATKAAAGAATGTGGGTTATATAGTGAGTGTGCCCACTCTGATATTGGCAAATGCGCTCTAGCCAACAGCGCTATCTTCTCACTGTTGGCTAGAGCACACGTATAGCCTATATATGAAAACATTATTATTATTGACAAAAGAGCGAAATTATTTTTATTTGTCAAACTTCAGCCATTCAACGATTATCATGTCACCGGAAAAAGACCCTCGATAGTTATTGGAAAGGAGCATCAAACTCATCACTCAGCACTCAGCACTTTTACCACCCTGTGAAGTTCCTCATCATTTATTTCATCTGTAGCCTAATAAACTGCATGCTTTCCCGACGAGTCATAGTGGGAGGACCACACAACATGTCATTGCGTGACTCGTTTACATCAATATGATGGTTATTATATCAATATTTGCACATAAAAGCATGTCCATCAATATTTCTCACATAATTCATTTTACCGAGACAAAAAGATCCCACCTTGTCTTGCGTATTTTGTTTAGTCGACATTTGGAAGGTGTACCGAAAAATGTACGCACGCTCGATTAGACACCCAATGACCTGAATTACAGCCATTAAAGTCCACCATTTATCAGACAGATTAAGGARTGAGTCTTCTTGCCGTACATAGACGTTCCCTTCTTAAATAAAAAACAACAACATTTCCCTCCTTTAATCTACAATTTTTTTATCTTTCCCTTCTTCTAACCCTACTCTTAGCCCTACCCCGGCCTGAATCACRACCTTCTACACCTACTCCTGCCCCAGATCCTGCTACTGCTCATGCCTGCCTCTCCTTTACCTCAACTCTACAGTTACCCCTATCCCAGACTCCAACCGTTCCCTGTCCTCGGACTTGATCCTCAGCCTGATCTCAACCTACCCTAATCCCAGTCCCTACCCCATGTTCCTAACCCCTACGCCTACTTCTCTCCCACACCCTAACCCTCTCCCTAACCTCAAGCCCCTCTGTACCCAGCCCATAACCTTGCCTCTTCTCCTACCCCTATACCCATGCCTGTCCCTAACCCCCCCCCACCCTTCCTGTCCTTTAACTATATCTGTCCTCTGTCTCATACCCAGCCATCAGCCCCCTGTATCTTACCTCCGGAGGAGAAATCGATGAGCCCCAGGAAGTGCATCAGTTTGAGGGAGCTACAGACCACCAGGAGTATCCCCACGGTTTGCAATCCCTCCATCTCCCACACCTCATGGAAAAACAACAACTGCATCTTGACACACTGTCCCAGAGATGGAGAGATCTCTCCTTTCCCTCTATCTTTCTCTCCTTCTCTCTGTCTATCCGTGTCAATRCAAGAGAGCCCACCCTTAGCTCAGAACCCCTCTGGTCCCTCAGTCGCATTTATATCACTCTGTCCACCTGTTCTCTCTCTCTTGTTCAGTCTCCCACTATCTGCCAGTAAAAAGTCATGGTACGTCCACTAAGGTCAGAAGTGACGACGATGTCGAGACAGACTCCCTCTGTCCCCTCTCTCCTGTCTGTAGTAGGTAGTATTGACAGTATAGAGTTGACTGTCCGTAGTAGCTGCCCTGTCAAGAACAGCTCACWGGTGGTTGTTAGTCAAAGCCTTGATGCCTCAGAAGGCACAGAGAAGYTTCTCGGCAACTCAGCCGCCCTCCGATTTGACCTGTCAGCCAGCCTCGTCAACTATCACCAATCGTCCGTAAGTCCAGATAACAATTGTTAGAAGTTAGAAGAACACTCCAACGTCATCAACCAGAGTAGAGAGGGGATTATAGTCCCACTGTAGTTCTAAGGTATATCTAAGGTTTATTATTTTGCTCTCACTTCTATTCATCTACCGATTCCCTTTTCTTTCTGTCATTCTGTTTGTTTCCCTTCCCTCCCTCTCTCCATCCCCTRCTGCTCAGTCCCTCCTAGTGTGTAATTGGTTAAGTAGCATGAGTTTGGATAGAGGTAAGAGAGAGCTAGGAGAGAAGGATGAAAGAAGGAGGAGAGCTGGGAGAAGGGGAAAGAGGGAGGACAGAAGAAGGAGGAGGAGAGGGGAAGAGGGAGGAGAGAAGAGACAGGATAGCGGACTCGGGAGAGGAGAGGATGGGAAGGGAAGCAGAGAGATCACTTCAGAAATGCTGTGAGTCTGTGAGGAAAGAGGTGGAATGGGGGAGTGAGGAGAGGGACCGACATGAAGCTGGGACTGACGTGACGCTGGCAGCAGTGGGCATACTCACGGATGTGGCTCTCTTTACTATGGGCGCTTCCCTTTCAKCTACACAAACACGCATACACACATGCAGGCCTGTGTGTCCCAGTGAGCTGTAGTGTGTGTCATTGAGTGAAATCTGACTCCAGGTGTATCATGTCTTTGTGCCAGTAAGATGCCAGGCCTCAGGTGTTTAGCTTGGCACCTGATACACAGATGCAAAAACACCACAACACCCTACTAACCAAAAACTGTCACCAAACCAACAGTTAACCAGAATGACAGACCAACCACATTGTAACTTACCCAGCCAAACTAAGCAGAGACTGACAAATTAACCACAGTTAAACTAAACGGTCAAAATACAGTAAGTGACCAAAAATAACCAAACAAAATCCAACCAACACCAAATGACTCAACTAACCAGGCAATCTATTGCTGTACGCTGAATCCTAAAAAAAAAGGATCTGACTTTACAGCAGAAAGAGAAAGATATTACGTCACAACCTTATAGATACACGATATGGGACACTATCAACAAGTGGAAATACACTCTCAATGAGAGCGAAGGAACTGGGGAGGAAGAGTAAAAATGTACAAGGGATAAAATGGAAAGTGGTTTGCAGGACAGGGGTGTGTGTGTGCGTGGGTGTGTGTGTGCGTGCGCATTTGTGTGCATGTGTGAGTGTTCTCAATGCATTTTCAATAATATTAAGGGACCAGATGAAAAAGGGAGGAAATAAAGGGGGGAAACAGAGAGTTGAGAAAGGGGGTAGAAGATTAAGGAGGACTGGTCTGCCAGCTTAGTGATTAATGCTCCACAGGCTGTGTTGGAACTAAGCTCCTCAGCAACAGCACCTAGTGACCATTAAACACTCAGCCACACCAACGAGCAACTGAGGGCTCCAAGATTCAGTCCTTGCTCAATCAGATAACCTTGGCCAACACACACACAAACACACACACACACACACACACATTCCTGGCTTTTTTCCCCTTTGCATAACAGTTGAATGAAACGGCGCTAATGTGCTGCTGATGTTTTACAGTTGTTTGTTTGTGATGTTTATCATGTCACTGTCAAGCCAAAAGCAATTTTCTACGTTGACTTTACTGATATCTATTCTCAGAGCAAACTGAGCGACCTTTTGAAACGGAATTGTCTTCATACTGCAAACTTCTATGCTCAGACCGATAAAAGATCATGTCCGATAATGAATGATTTTTCGATGTCTTGATTGCGTGCGTGTGTTTATGTGTTTGCGTGTGTGTGTCCTGATATGCTGGTGGAAGGATCTCCTCGATTTCACTGTAAAGAATACCTCAAATAAAATGAGCTGGCTGACTACTGTCGGTTAGTACACAGCCTTGGAGACATGCTTGAAATAGCTCCCATCCAATGTTATGCTGACACACGCACGCACTCCAAAACACACACACACACACGCCACTTCGCGCACGCACACACACGCACACGCACACAGCACACACACACACCACACACACACACACACACACACACACACACACACACACACACACACACACACACACACCACACACACACACACACAGACAGCCCTATTGGAGAGCAAACAGTGTGATGTCTTAAGCTAATCAGCCAGACTATGTATTAGTTATGATGAGGATACTTTGCCTGCAGCCAGACAGACAGAATAATTGAAACACCTCCAGATTTAGACTTCTATCTGTGCAATTATCCCTCTCAAAGATAATAAGCTAATTTAAAATGTCTAGGTGCTGTGTGTGTGTGTGTGTTTTGTGTGTGTCGTGTGTGTGTGTGTGTTGAGTGTGTAGTGTGGTGTGTTGTGTGTTGTGTGTGTGTGTGTGTGCGTGGCCGTAGCGTCTGTGTATAGGTATAGACAGAGAGGGAACATTGACGGACGGTGCCTCAAAATACAGTAATATGTTCCAAATTACTGTAAATTAAAGGCGAGACCAATTTTCCATAAGATCATTAGCTTTAGGAAGGTATTTTTAAATAGGATCTAGGACAAATAGAATTAATACATAACTAGGCCCTTTTGCATGAACTACAATAAACTGACAAATCTTCACTCTATTCATAACAGAAATATACAACACACGCGAACACACAGGCACAGAGGCACTCGACTGGCAGCGTTGACACATCTGCTTTGAGGATGTTCTTCTCTTTTAGTCACGTTATCAAAGTTGTGTCAAAGTCTTCTTGCTTAGGCAAAGTTCAACGTTGACTGTGGAATTCTTCGGATCAAATTAGTTCTTGTGCTCAAGTCATTTTAATTGTGCATAATACATTTGCCATCACAATCAATAATGAATTCATGATTGGAATACACTAATGCTCCTCAAGAGGCAGTGTTGTGTAAATCAAATGGATTGGTATGCAACAGTGATTTGTCAGTCTAACTTCCACCTCGTTTCTTCCTGCCTGCTGCCTGCCCTGTCTGTCTTTCTGATTGCATCTCTGCCCTGCCGCCTGTCTGTCTTTCTGCCTGCCTGTCTGTCTTTCTGACTGCCATCTCTGGCTGCCTGCCTGTCTGTCTTTCTGCCTGCCTGCCTGTCTGTCTTTCTGACTGCATCTCTGACTGCCTGCCTGCCTGTCTGTCTTTCTGACTGCATCTCTGGCTGCCTGCCTGTCTGTCTCTTCTCTCCCTTTCTGGAACTGTCCTTCAGTCAGATTAGGACTGCACAAGACAAACAGTGGGAAGATAATGAAGGATCAGAGCTATAAAAAACCATGTGCACGCACGCAGGCACACAGGCACGCTCGCTACGGCACAGTGCAGCACAGTATGGCACCCGGTTTATACTGAAACCATTTTTTCATATTACGTGGTGTTAACCGTTATGATGATGATTATCATCCACATCCTAAACCATTATCTATAGCGTGTTAATAAAAAATCAGCAAGTAACTATGAATCAGTATGAAGCGGTGAAGTCAATTGAGTCAACAGATCATGTCTGTAAAGCACTCCCCCCTTGCATCGCTCTCCTCACTTCCATGTGTGTGTGTGGTGCTGTTGTTTATATATTTTGTGTTTTACAATACATGTTGTGCGATGCTATATTTATATATAGTATGCGTTGCGTTGCGTGTGCGTATGTGGTGTGCTGTGTGTGTTCATGCTGCCGTAACTCCTGTCTAAATTGTGTTTTTCTATAGCTTTCCAAACTTCCTTAATGTGGTTACCATCTCTGACCAATCAGAATCACCCAGCTGGCCAGCTGTGCCTGCCCCTGAACCAAGGCCAGGAAGACCACATGGAATCCAACAATCATAAAGCAATCAGTTACTCAGATACCATCATAATCATGAATATAAATCATGTCATATTAAAATGTATCAACAAAATAGAGTTGGGTGGGAAAAATACACATCTTCTTAGAAAGAAAAAACTGTCCTCAAAACAGCTGCTGGAAATGACATATGGCGAGTGAGACCCCAAGCAATACAACATCATAAAACAATYAGCTAATTAGATAACATAAACACTGCAAATGCCAAATGCCAACTGCCAGAAACCTCCAACCCATTTCAAGTCAGAAAATTGAAGTCTTGCTCTAAATTGAATTGAGTAACACAACCTTGGTCTCAGAGAGAACACAATACAACACTTTATTTGTCAAGCCCTGACCATAGAGGGGCTTTTCTATTCTCTATATTGGTTAGGTCGGGGTGTGACTAGGGGGGTGGGTGTTCCTATCTAGGTGTTTTGTTTTCTATGTTGGCCTGGTATGGTTCCCAATCAGAGGCAGCTGTTTATCGTTGTCTCTGWTTGGGGATCATATTTAGGCAGCCTTTTTTCCCACTGAGTTTTTGTGGGATCTTGTTTTGTGTATAGTTGCTGGTTAGCACTACATAGCTTCACATTAGTTGCGTTCTTCTTTATTGTTTTCTTTGGCGGTTCACGTTAAAAAAAACGTTTTTGTTTCGTCTCATTCAGTTTCCTTGCTGGTCCAATTCCTCTTCTAAAGTTTGCAACTTTGTTTCCAGAAGGCTGACTACGTTGTCTTTTTCTTTCGTGCYCACGCCTTGTATGTGCATGTCTGACACGATAGACTCTACTWRATTTTTGAGCGAATCTACTTTTTTCACAACAGATTGTAGCAGTTTGCTTGTTTRGGTGAGCATTGAGGGCATTTTAGCTGTGTTTACCTGGATAGCCTTTAACTTGTCATTACTCTCGTTTGCGTCTCCAAGTTGCTCCTTGTCTTTTCCTCTGGGGGAAGCCATGGCTTATGGGATTTGTGTCACAGCACCGCCTTACCAACTGATTGGTTCACTGTTGTACATAACTGACTGCTCACTCTTGGGGATACATTGATGTATCCGTTTTAGAGGCTTAATTTAAACTTTGTTGTCTGGCTTCTACAAACGTATAACCGGTTTTGTGGGTACAAACACCCCATGTGTCCTGTTGATACATACATGCGCCTCACTCTGTTTCCCATTCTACAGACTTGGGTCAATAATGTCTAATATCTGACAGAACATTACAGTTGCATTTACATTTCTTTTTACAATCGCTAGGACCCATTTCTCAATACTTAGGTAACTTTTTCAAAACTCTTCACACAGTTCTCCTAATCAACTTTCAGCTTGGCACAGCAGTTCATTTCACATCCAAKATGCACTAAAACTACCAAAACACTTCATACATGTCTCATATCAACTCATTCTTCCATAACACTAGCAAAGGTTGTCACCCAACAAGCACACTTTGTGCAATGACCTAAAAAACACTAACAACTGGTAGCATTACACAATTTTTTATTTTGTAAAATGTCTTTACAAAACAAGAATGACACCTCTCTTCTGTTTAGAATTCACTGTAGTATATGTTACAGGAATGAATCAGACATGATGCAATATGCTTCAATATGTTTTATGTCATTTTTTGGCATTGAGTGATTCCAAAATACAATKATTTGTGTATACACCATCTACCGGTACAGATACAGTAGCAATGCTAGTGTCACGCCCTGACTTTAGTTATATTTGGTTTCTTTATTATTTGGTTAGGTCAGGGTGTGACAAGGGTGGTTTGTTTAGTTTTTGTATTGTCTAGGGTTTTTGTTATCTATGGGGATTTTGTATTGTCTAGGGGTAATTAGGTTGATGGTGGCCTGGATGGGTTCCCAATCAGAGACAGTTGTTTATCGTTGTTTTCTGGATACGGGAGCCTATTAGGTTGTCATTTTCCAAGTGTTTTTTGTGCGTAGTTTCGCTTAGTTATTGCCGGATGCCCACTTACGTTGAGCTTCAGTGGTCGTTTAGTATTATATGTTTTTTGCGAATCGGATAAATAGAATAAGTATGGTACGCTCAACGTATGCGCCTTGGTCCACGCTTTAAAACGCCAGTGACACAGACAAGTCAACCCTTCTTACATGCATTTGACCCACCAGATTCTCATCCACTAATCACAGATCTTAGTCATCTTTGGGCAAGGTACACCTAGGAAATAATATTTTATACATAGCCTGTCCATCCCTGGCAATCTCGCAGATGATGTCCAGCATCCAGCAGTT
Organism: Salvelinus sp. IW2-2015; assembly: GCF_002910315.2. NCBI lineage: Eukaryota > Metazoa > Chordata > Actinopteri > Salmoniformes > Salmonidae > Salvelinus > Salvelinus sp. IW2-2015. The sequence goes on along the minus strand of NC_036865.1, from coordinate 4,127,214 downwards.
CATTGTGTCCCAGGGAGAAAGCATTGGGAATCATGTGGATTGGTGGTCCAAACCTTCCATCTCCGTGAGCGAAAATAAATTCCTCTATCGGGGTAAGCAAGCAATGCTACTGCCAGAGTATAAAGGGCGCTGGAAAGATAAACGTAGACCACCTACCTGAAAAAAGCATAAAAGCCCAATTCCAGCAAAAGCCACTCTGTGACGGCCAACGGAAGTGGTAAATAGCACATTGTCCCAATAATAACAATTACAAAACACTGGCGATTTCGCCTACACGTGCAACCCTTCCTCAAGATGGCACAACCATTCCATAGAGGTCATCCAGGAATAACATGAGACGCTCGGGTGCTTGTATGGCCCACATTAGGCCGTTATGATGTAACAGCAAATATCCTCTAGATGGATGCTTGGCACCCCTCTTAGCGCCCGGCGACATCCACGTATGGAGTAGGGGCAATTAACGTTAAATGTCTGAGTTCAGCGCAAAATCAACACGAAATTTTGCGAGCCTTCAAATCTGGTGTAATTGCAAGCTCCGAGACCTGAATTTTTCCTGCCAGGCTGATGTTTATATGCCGATAGCCCAATTTCTAATCCCACAAACATAAGTCCTTTCAATATTCCGCAATTATAATGAAGAATCGTTTAGTCTCGTGTCTGGACTTGGTGTCCTACCTGTTGCCATGAACGTACAAATGTCAAAACCAATACCAATGCTTACCCATCAATATGAGCTTGCGACTATATGAATTAAATCCACAAAATTGTTGCTAATAATATTTCCATAAGGACTAAGTCTAGCTGATGAAGGCAGTAGTAACACGTAGGAATAGGTATTAGCCTACGCCATTAATTTCAACTTACAGCTAAGCAACTAATATATTACATCTGTTTGATGGCACAGTACTTTGTGTGATGTGCCTCTTGCTCACTCTGTTGGTTTAATGAGTTTAGAGTTATCCATATATACCAAAAGCCAGTTCTTGTACAATGTAACCTTATTTTAACTCAATTCTTCTTATCTGCAATTGGGAATTGATCAAATATAGTTAAAGTGTACCACCTGTGACATGATAATGTGGCTACGGTGTCGTCAATCCTCCCTCCTGCAGCGAATCATTTTGCCATCATAAGTGAACAAGCAACTCTACGTCCCTTACCTTAAATGCTATAATCCCCTATAATTTCCAAAATCTCATGTAGTGGTAAAAGCAGTATGGACGATAACCCCGAAATGTTGTGATTAAGACCCAAATAAATCCAGTTCCCGGATTAAAAGCGATTTCAGTACGTATAATAACCATTTACCCTATGATTAAACGAATGAGACCATTTCCTTGTATATACTTAGCGCTTACCATATCCCTAGGTAACACCAGTCCATTGCAAATCTAGAGATTAAACTGACCCAGTATTTTTACGTTATAGTGAATGACTCCTAAATGTAATTTTCCATTTAATACAAGAACATAAGATACTAATTGCAAGAATATGTGTCAAATGTATTCTGGAATAGTACATCCAAAAGATTATGAAGTCCTGGTGCGTTTCATTCTACGTAAGACACATATGTCTTAGGCTGTACTCCGCCGGCGAGCCCATTTCACTTCTGTTTGACTTTATTGGTAGAAAGTTTTGTTACAGGTGTCAAAAAACATCGTATTTTATGCAATCATTCTTATAGAGAGGTTCCTCAATACTCAATTGCGTAAAAGCCACGCATACACAACAATGTAGTATCTAATTCTCAATTCATCTAGAGAGAGAAGTGAACCAACAACATCAAGGAGCTTTGTCTATCAAGTCCCCACATCCTCTTCGTTCACGATTTTAACTATGTGTTGTAACCGTTATAATAAATGGGGATCATCTATCTACACAATGTACATCCTCACCTCAAGTATGCTCATTCCCCGTTAGCGTGTGCTTGGTATTTCAAGTTTAAACAAACTAATAAACATGATGCTATGCTAGCTAATTCAAATTCAACTGACATTGAGTTAAAGAATGGAAGGCAGCGATACCTTGAAATTGCGCTGTGCTCTCATGTTCCTAGCGATGAAGAGTTATACCACCATACGCACTCACGCGCATGCAAGCACGCACATGCACATGGAACATCTATCTACACCGCACACACGCAACACACACAATAACACCAATGTACCCACCAGCATACATCACCACTAATCGGCCTCAGAAAAATGGACTGTAGTTGTGAATATGTGTGTTTGCTTTATATTCGGGGTCAGTACCCTGGGTAGGCTGTTTGTATAGATATTAAGACAGCCCTCCAGCAGCATTATTTTCTGTAGACAGGAAGCATCTGTAAGTCCAATCCACCATTTGAAATTCATTAACCATGTTCTGTATCTTTGCAGTGAAATAATGAATGCATTCCTGGCTCACTTATAAAAACACTGTTATTAAAACTTTTAGAAGCCGTTGTCCATCAGTTCTTCCACGAGACCATTGAATCATGTAATTTCCTGTCATGGCTAGGTGAAGGCTTAGCAAAGCGGATGCCAACGCTCACTAGCTTAATGGGCAGGGAGAGATCTAAAATCACTGCCACACAGCTCTCTGTTCATTCTTGTAAGAGAAGAGAGGAAATCCGCCTGTCTCACTTTTCCCTTCATTCAGAAATCTGAAAGCTTGTGGGGAGACCATCCCCATAGAAACTGCCAATCCCATAAATGTTATCTTGTTCTCCCAAAAGGCAACTTTATCTGCATGACTCCCACATTGGATGCTGTAATTGAAAGAGCGAGCGGTTATATGTACAACGATGACATAGAAATTATCATTATCACTCTTCACAGAATAACACTCATGCTTTTACAACTCCATCACTTTGATCGTTGCTTACTTGTCGCATGGTATAAAGTGGCCATATCAAGCTAGGAGAAACGTTCAATCTGCGATGAGCAATCAGTTGCCTGCAAACTGTACAGACAAAAACATAAGTGCCCTATTAGAGTAACACAACTCAAAAACATTAATGATCCGGAGACGGGAACTGCTGAGTCTATATGATGCCTTACGATTGAGTAGAAAATGCAGCAGATCCCTCGGAATTCGAGTCTTAGACAGGTAAAGTACTAGGAATACGAACCAACAGAACAAAAAAATCTGAAAATCAATCAATAGAAGGCATTTATCTTAATATACCTCGACTTCGTAATCCAGAAGAATGCTGGCGATGACACCGTGAAGGAGAGCGTTTTGTGGTGACTGATAATATAAGCGAGAGGTAGGTGATAATATGAGGTGATCTTGGATCATACGTATTAGGAACTAACGTATTGCCTCCTTAGTCTTGTCCCTACTAAGATACACCACCAGGCCCAGCGAACTTGATTTGTTCTTGTGCCACAAATCAATACTACACTAATACATTAAATGCAATCAGATGAGTGCCAACCGCACGTCTTCCCACCCTTCATCTATTCATCCATCTAATGAGTTGTATTGTAGCATGTTCAGGAGCACGTCTTACCTTACAGCCCACTTCCGACACGTAGTGGCACCACTAATTAAATCAGTAATCTAATGACCTAATCTACGCATCAGGCCTTTGTCGTTGAAGTCAAAAGTGCCAGTAAAAGCACACATGATTCACACAACATAATACATCACACGATCCCAAGGACAAAAGTTATCACTACGATGTCGGTTTTTTTTTAATGTTGTTTATGCGCTTATACAACTGTAAAAAAGTTACTTTAAAAGTACACCAACCAAGATGCCACCTAAATACAATCTAGGTTCAAGTTAGTAGTGGTCCTACCTTCTGTGTCTTTCCTGTGTATGTCAGTAGAGACGGTCAGTATACCAGTCTGGACACATGGGATAATCTATTTGCCATCGTCCCACAATTCACAGGTAAGCCAAGGGATCCTGCCGAGTGGGGAGCCATGCAAACTACTGCAGGTAGTCTAGTGAGTTAGAGAGGCCGGGGAAGCCATGGTCCCGTGGTCCAATGGAAACTGTGAGAAATCTGGTCCGATTAGAAAAATCTGGGGGAAAGTTGAGACCGGCACTCAGGGTGGCATATGTTATCAAAATCTTAGACACCCCATTGCCTGCCCCCGTGGCCCTGCCTGTACCT
>NC_036865.1:4121983-4123078 GCF_002910315.2 Salvelinus sp. IW2-2015 | reverse complement strand
TTACTATATCAATTATAGTAGCCCTAATCTCATCTGAGACTACAGCTCTTGATCTTCCTCTCAGTCTTCTTCCACCACGCATACGTACTCCTCTCCCTCTCCCTCTCCCAGCCACTCTTCTTACTCTGTCAGCTACTTCTCTATCTCTGGCTGGGTCCATGTTAACATTACAGTACAGCATTATTTATTCCTAAAATGTCCCCTTTTGTGTAGATGGTAATGAAATTTAAAGACTAACACCCGGGTAGGTGTTCAGCTACAATGGGAATCAGCTGTGGTTGGTCTAATTGTTTTGATAATATTTCATTTTTTAGATTTTGGAATATATTTCAATACGGTATTCACTGTAGAAATGTAGCAAATTGTTGTCTTATTCAATTTTGGGTTATGTTAGGTTTTGAACTTAAGTTTAACAGTTTTGAAAAGAGTATGCAAAGCAACTTGGCCTGTAGGTACATAGAGTTTTGGTAGTGGTTGTGTCTGAGTGAGAAAAGAATTCAAGGAAATTTGAACGACGTGGTCATTGAATGCATTTTGTGACAAAGCAATGAAAAAGGATCATAGTTTAGCCCACATAGACTGCTGTTGTGCTCACTGTGTGAAGAGTGACCTAAGTATTGAGAAATGGGTCCTAGCGATTGTAAAAAAAAAAAAAATGTAAATGAATGCCAGTGAAAGGCTTTCTCCTGCTGCGRATTTGAACTGTATATGTGTGTTTCATATTTAAAGTCCCACTACTAGCCAGAGAGGTCTCCTGTCACATCGTAGAGTGGGAGGAAATGATACCAGTTTAAAAATCTACATCTACCATCAAACACTGGCAGAAGATAATGTAACAGCATTTTACCTGCAGAGTTGAAAGTCATGTTTAGGCAGAGAAGATAATGTAACAGCATTTTACCTGCAGAGTTGAAAGTCATGTTTAGGCAGATATTACTTGTACTTATAATGAATTATAACTGAGTGCAAATATACACCCCATGTTAACAGACAAAATAGTGAAACGTCAGATATTAAGTTATGCATTTATGCCGTCGTGAGAGTAGTGAGAGAAATCCACGAGTTAAAAAACAGCAGTCACAATGCCCAAGTGAC
>NC_036865.1:4112353-4121958 GCF_002910315.2 Salvelinus sp. IW2-2015 | reverse complement strand
ATTATTTACTTGTACTTATAATGAATTATAACTGAGTGCAAATATACACCCCCATGTTAACAGACAAATAGTGAAACAGTCAGGTATTAAGTTATGCATTTATGCCGTCGGGTGAGGTAGTGAGAGAAATCCACGAGTTTAATAACAGCAGTCACAATGCCCAAGTGACAGGCAACTAAAGAGCCCCATGCATGGTGTGGATCTAGCAGCACATATGCTAGATTATGTGCGCGCACACACACACACACCAAACAGTTCGCTCAAGATTCTCTTCAAATTGGATGTCCATCCGTGTCCCGAGGATGTCTGGGAGATCTTTTCTAAACCCACCACTAGGGCAACGGTATACGCTATTACCATCAAGTAGGCTTGGGTTTTGCTAGGCGTTGTGGACGGGATGTGGATGGGCGTAAGAATTGAGTCCAGCTACGAGGGTTACATGGTCAATCACAGTGCCTAGACACTCAATTGAAGTGTTTTTGGTTTGAACCATCCCAAACCTACACCCTTAACGTAACCATTCGTAATGATGCCTAAATTTACCAGGCGCGCAGGTACCTTGCCAGGAGGCTCAACTGACTGACCGTGGCAACGCAGGGTGTCAAAAGCCTTTGAAATTTGGCAACTTTCCTAACCCTCACAATTTTCCTCAGAGTCAAATAAGCAATACATACCTTCTGCCTACTGATATTCGAGAGTGGGAAGAGAAGGAGGGAGGGAGGGGAGAGGAGAAGGGAAGAGATGCTGAGGAGGAAGGAATGAGAGGTCCCAGTGGCTATGCGCCCGGGATTAGGTTAAAGGTACAGAGAAATAAAATGAGACAGAGCGAGAGAGAGACAGAGAGAGAATAGAGAAGGAAGGAGAGGGTAGAGAGAGAATGAATAGACATCCTCTCAGAGTAATAAGTTATCAGGAGAAGAATTGAAGGTCAGCTCACTTAGTGTGTGTGATGTGTGTGTGTGTGTGTGTGTGTGTGTGTGTGTGTGTGTGTGTGTGGGTGTGTGTGTGTGTGTGTGTGTGTGTGTTGTTGTGTGTGTGTGTGTGTGTGTGTGTTGTGTGTGTGTGTGTGTGTGTGTGTGTGTTATTGCGGACCTGCAGCTCCCTGGCGCAGAGCAAACAGGGTGTCAATACCACCTGTTCTCTACTTCACTGGCAGAACCACAGTACAGGGACGCCACCAACACACACATCTGTAGGATCGACATGGGCTAAAAGTTATTGGGGCTAAGGTTGATTTGGGCTAAAGGTTGATTTGGGGCTAAAGGTTGATGGGGCTAAAGGTTGATTTGGGCTAAAGGTTGATTTGGCGGCTAAAGGTTGATTTGGGGCTAAAGGTTGATTTGGAAAGAACATCACACCAACTTCATGTATTATACCTCTACTCGACCTGACGGAAATCCCTGCAGGCAACTAAAGAGCCCCATGCATGGTGTGGATCTAGCARGCACATATGCTAGATTACGTGCGCACACACACACACACCAAACCAGGTCGCTCAAGATTCTCTTCAAAATTGGATGTCCATCCATGTCCTGAGGATGTCGGGAGATCTCTTCTAAACCCACCACTAGGGGCAACGGTATACGCTATTACCATCAAGTAGGCTTGGGTTTTGCTAGGGCGTTGTGGACGGGGATGGTGGATGGGCGTAAGAATTGAGCTCCAGCTACGAGGGTTACATGGTCAATCACAGTGCTAGACACTCAATTGAAGTGTTTTTGGTTTGAACCCTATCCCAAACCTACACCCTTAACGTAACCATTCGTAATGAATGCCTAAATTTAACCAGGCGCGCGGTACCTTGCCAGGAGGCTCAACTGACTGACCGTGGCAACGCAGGGTGTCAAAAGCACCTTTGAAATTTGGCAACTTCCTATACCCTCACAATTTTCCTCAGAGTACAAATAAGCAATACATACACTTCTGCCTACTGATATTCAAGAAGTGGGAAGAGAAGGAGGGAGGGAGGGAGGGGGAGAGGAAGAGGAGAAGGGAAGAGATGCTGAGGAGGAAGGAATGAGAGGTCCAGTGGCTATGCGCCCGGGATTAGGTTAAAGGTACAGAGAAATAAAATGAGACAGAGCGAGAGAGAGACAGAGAGAGAATAGAGAAGGAAGGAGAGAGGGTAGAGAGAGATGAATAGAACATCCTCTCAGAGTAATAAGTTATCAGGAGAAGAATTGAAGGTCAGCTCACTTAGTGTGTGTGTGTGTATGCGTGTGTGTATGTGTTATTGCGGACCTGCAGCTCCCTGGCAGCAGAGCAACAGGGTGTCAATACCACCTGTTCTCTACTTCACTGACAGAACCACAGTACAGGACGCCACACGCACACACACACATCTGCAGGATCAACATGGGGCTAAAGGTTGATTTGGGGCTAAAGGTTGATTTGGGGCTAAAGGTTGATTTGGAAAGGAACATCACACAACTTCATGTATTATACCTCTACTCGACCTGACGAAAATCCCTGCGATCAAAATGTTGTCTATAACGGTAGTAATTGGGAGCATATATAGCGTGCAGGCCTTTTCTTTATTTTTGTATGTATACTTTATTAGCCCAGCAAGTTTTTGTATGACCACAACCCTTTTTTATACAGTGCATTTGGAAATTTTTCAGTGCCTTTGACTTTTTCCACATTTTGTAAACGTCACAGCTTATTCTAAACTGGATACAATTCCCATAATTCCTCATCAATCTCACACCATACCACCAAATCCACAAAGTGAAATAGGTTTAACATTTTGTCTGAGCATTGTATCACCAAAAAACACCTCCATATTCTTAAAGGAAGACGTTTGGAAACTACCAAGACTCTTCCTCAGGCGGGCTCCCGGCAAACTGACGCAATCGAGGGAGAAGGGTTTTGGTCAGGAGGTGACTAAGAACCTGAGTGACTCTGACATGCTCTAGAGTTCCTCTGTGGAGAAGGAAAACCTTTCAGAAGGACAACAATCTCTGCAGCACTCAACCAATCAGGCTTTCATGTAGAGGGACCAGACGGAAGTGACGACTCTCAGTAAAAGGCACATGAAAGCCTGCTTGGAGTTGGAACTATTCGGTCTGAATCAAGCGTCACGTCTGGAGGAAACCTGGACTATCCCATGGTGAAGCATGGCATTGTAAGCATCCTGTTGCGGGATGTTTTCAGCGCATCGACGGGAGACGTCAGACTCGAGGGAAAATGAACGGAGCAATGTACAAAGAGATCCTTGATGAAAACCTGCTCCAGAGTGCTCAGGACCTCAGATTGGGTGAAGGTTTAACTTACAACAAAAGGACGACAACGCAGGAGTGGATTCGGATTAGTTCTGTATTGTCCTTGAGTGCCAGCCAGAGCCCGGCTTTGAACCTGAGCAACATCTCTGGAGAGACCTGAAAATAACCTGACAGAGCTTGAGGAGGATCTGCATAGAAGAATGGGAGAAACTCCCAAATACAGGTGTGCCCAACGTGTAGTTTCATACCCAAGAAGACTCAAGGCTGTAATGCTGCCAAAGGTTTTCAACAAAAGTACTGGGCAAGGGTCTGAATACTTATGTAAATGTGATATCTCACATTTGCCAAAAATTTCAAAAAAACCTGTTCTTGCTTTGTCGTATGATGTATTGTATGTAGATTGATGGGAAAAAACGATTTAATACATTTTAGAATAAGTTTGTAACGTAACAAATATGGAAAAAGTAAGGGGTCTGAAATACTTTCCGAATGCATTTTACCTCTACTCTCCAATATACACTACCGTTCAAAAGTTTGTGGTCACTTTGAAATGTCCTTGTTTTTTGAAAGAAAGCGCAATTTTTTGTCCTTTAAATATCAAATTGATCAGAAAAACAGTGTAGACATTTTAATGTTGTAAATTACCTTTGTAGATGGAAACGGCAGATTTTTAAGGGAATATCTACATAGGTGTACAGAGGCCCATTATCAGCAACCATCACTCCTGTGTTCCAATGCCACGTTTGTTAGCTAATCCAAGTTTATCATTTAAAAGGCTAATTGATCATAGAAAACCCTTATGCTATTATGTTGACACAGCTGAATACTGTTGTCTGATAAGAAGCAATAAAACGCGCCTTCTTTAGACTAGCTGTATCTGCGAGCATCATCATTTGTGGTTTGATTACAGGTCAAAACGGCCAGAAACAATAACTTTCTTCTGAAACTCGTCAGTCTATTCTTGTTCTGAAAATGAAGGCTATTTCATGTGAGAAATTGCCAAGAAACTGAAGATCTTCGGACAACGCTGTGTACTACTCCTTCACAGAAGGCCAGCATCCGGGAGTCGCCTCTTCACTGTTGACGTTGAGACTGGTGTTTGGGTACTATTTAATGAACCTGCCAGTCTACATTAGATCCGTTGCTGTTTAAATAATTCAATAGAAACACATACATGGATGTTCTGTTCTATGCGGTTTACTGTAATTTCTGTAAAGTGATAAATGGTTATATAATAGTAGCACCGACCTCCATACCTTCCTGCTATGCTACACATTTTGCCACGACGGCTGAAAGAAATATTGCAATTTTAAAGCTAATTTCCTGCAAATTTCTCTACACATTCTGACTATCATTGCTATCTTTTTGGGGGGCTGGGGGCTCCCTGAAGGTTGGGGCACGTGCCCTGCGTGCCCGTTGCGTAATCCGGGCCAGATGGTAACATAATTTTCCGCCAGTATTTGGACTATAACTTGACAATGCATCATTTTTTAATTATTCGGATCCAATGGGAGGTTGTGATCATGTTGTGAAATATGTCAGTCTTACATTMTCATTTTCCTTATACAATACATACAAATCATCAGAAATAGGGGTATTGTAAAGRAGTTGGCTGCTGTAAAAACGTAGCACGGTGTTGTATGTCATTTCTGCCCCATGAAACATTGTACAAGATCACCTTTTCTATGTGACTTGTCAACTGATACAGTATTGCCTGTATCTCTGCTTGAAATTCATCCGTTTACAGTGTATCAATGAGTGGAATATATTGTTATGAAACCCAGGTATTTCAGCAGTGCATTGTACACTACACTATAATTCTAAATATTAGCACATAGTGTGACTCTTCCCACTTTGTCCTAATGAAGCACACTGGCTGATGGAGAATGATGATGTGGTATTTAATGCCACATCCTTAATGATTTGGTTTTAACTTACAACATATATTTATGTCATGTTGATACATTTGAGATAACACTATATAATTTTACAGTGTTCAGCAGTTATCACACGATACACACTGAGTATAGAAAACATTAAAAACACCTGCTTTTCCCATGACATAGACTGAGCAGGTAAATCCAGCTGAAAGCTTTGATCCCTTATTGGTGCAACTTGTTAAATCCACTTCAATCAGTGTAGACGAAGGGGAGGAGACAGGTTGAAGAAGGATTTTTTAAACCTCGAGACAATTAAGACATGGATTGTGTATGTCTGCCATTCAGAAGGTGAATGGGCAAAATAAATGATTTAAGTGCCTTTGAACAGTGCCACTTAATATTAGGAAGGTGTTCCGGATGTTTGGTATACTCAGAGTACGTTAACTAGGCACTACATAATTTTTCTTTAGTAGTTAGCAGTTTTAAGCCYTTTGACTAAGTGGTAGTTAAATGTATTGTTAACAAATAACAAGAAAATCTTATAAAATGTATTGTGAAAAGCAGATACTTACATTCAATATATATGCAAATTGAAAGAGTGATTTGGTGCAATGAATTTGTTGGTTGTACTCAGTCAATTGAAAACGTGTGTAGAGTTTTTAAACACGAGCAATTTTGATGYTCTGTTTAGATTTTTGTGCTTAGAGTTGTGAAAATATACCACAAACTAGTGAAAACTGCCCAAATGTCATTGAAAAAAACAGTAGTAGAAAATCTTCCCCGCCTATGGGAACCAAGATGCTGCCAGTAGAAGACAAAGGTGCAGGTGTGCAGCCAAGGTGATCAGGTGAGGACGAATCAGGATTTCACGGGTGTGCACCTGTACCTTGCATCTTTTGAATTTTGGAAGGGGAGGGGTTCATTTGGCCTATAGACTTGGCCAAGAGAGTATCAGATGAGTGGGTGTGGCTACCAAAGAGGATCCGCCTGCGTTCCACCACTTGCACTAGGTCAAACATCTCAACACTCCCTCCAGAACCAAAGCCAGTAGCTGGCCTGTGGCTAGTGGTCGAGCGAGGTTTGGTTCTGGGTTTCCTAAAAGCGCTGTCATTTTATTCACTAAATTCATGACATTATAACATTACTGGAAGAAAGACCTCAGAGACAACTCTCTCCAGTCAAACCAATCCATTTTAACAATGTCCACCCCCCCACACACACACGTGACCCTTTTCAGGAAAKTAGGCGTATGTCGCGAGTCACTACTTCACAGGAGAGCCGTTTGAACGTAAACTTTTTTTAATCAAAATGTGTTTTTTGGCAMAAATGGCTTCCCGAACGTGAACTTTCATGTGCCTTAWTAACAAACGTGTATGCAATACAATTGTTCAATTWCGAGCCTAGTAGGTTTAGCCACAGATAAAGTCAGCAACCTTCCCGCTAGCCATGATTGACTGAGATAATGAGTGGGCTGGACATGCCGAGAGATGAGTTTGGATTGGTCTGCCATATAGCTCGCTTCTGTCTATTTGACCTGGTCTGTATGTRTGGATAATCCTGTCAAATGCTGCTTTTAAATAAATGTATTGTGTATTAAAACTGTATAAGTGTTGCTCTCCACTTTCTGGAGGACCGAGTTTTGAAATCAGTGGAATTTTAGTATGATAGCTAAGGAGATGGAGAAAACACCTGTCTCTGGATTACATCTTCAAACTAAGGGCAACCATGGCATCCGACAGGCGACGCGTCCATTCATAAATGATACATGTGGGTAAGACAGTCTAGCAAGCTACATTTTCAGATATGACACATTTCTAATTTTGACAGAAAGAGCCATTTGCTTGGCTAGCTATAGCCTAATGTTAGCTAGCTAACATTGAACCAGGTTGGTTAGCTACCTGCAGATTCATGCAGGGTAGTAACATCATGAGATGTGATTATGGTTCATTGTTTACCTAGCTAGCTAGTTAACGTTAGCTGGCTGGCTCGCTAGCTAACATTACGTGTATGACCTTATTATTCGTATCTCAGAGCCATTTGCTTAGCTAGCTATAGCCTAATTTTAGCTAGCTAACATTGAACCTGGTTGGTTAACTACRTGCAGATTCATGCAGGGTAGTAACATCATGAGTTGGGATTATACTTCATTGTTTACCTAGCTAGCTAGCTACATGTCTTAACAAAAGACTCCACTATGCAAGTAACCATTCCCGGATGCGTTCGTAAATTCAGTTTGGCCTTCTACTCCGATTTCAGAGCACTCTTGTCTGAGTGTGCCAGAGRGCAGAATAACTGATGAATTTATGAATGCTCAACACCCGTTGAATATGGCCGGTGTCAGTAAACGTCAGCAATTCTTTTAAATTAAATTGTTGCCAGCAGCACAGTTAGTCGCCAACGCTCTGGATAAAATTAAATCAGCCTAACCAGCTCTGATAGGGGGAGTAAAATGGTCAGAGTGGGGTGTTCTCTCATTATGTGTCTGGAAGTAGCTAGCAAGAAGCCAATGTTAGCCAGTTAGCTCGGGTGCTTGGCTGCGGTTGTGAGGTCAGAACGTTCAGATCAACCCTACTCATCGGTCAGAGCGTCTGATGTGTGCTCTGAACGCTTCTAGAGTGACACGTTTTGAATTTACGAATGGACAATCTGTCTGCACAGTTTCAGTTACCAACACTCTGGAGAACATAACAGCCTAACCAGCTCTGCTAGGGCAAGTAATGTTCAGTGAGCTGTTCTGTCACAAACATTCTTTCCCATTGTTCCTCAACTGTAGTGTATGATATACCATTTTGTAGCTCTGAGTCTCTACTTTTATCCAATGTAAAAACCACAATTTCCAATTTTTATACATAAGACCGATTTGAGCCGGTCGGTCCCATATGTTCCCATACACACAATCCATTTCTTTAAATAAAACGATAAAGCAACGAGCTTCCTACCTCTCCTCTGACCTGCTGAATAATGAGTAATAATAATATCACCATGATGAACTGCCATCAGGACACTGGTCATCTATTACAGAGAGCACTCATTAGACTAAGTAAGGACACACACACACACACACACACACACACATGTACGTGCACGCGCACACGCACACGCACACGCACACACACACACACACACACACACGCACACACACACATTGAAGTACTTATTGGAGATGCCCCTTTCCAAGGATTTTTCAAGGATCTGGTCAGATCTGCCAAAGCCTAATTGCACTATAGAGAAAGGCTGCTTATTCAAACACTCTGAGTGGGCCAATCCTGGCACAGGGATTGGAGAGGGAGAGTTCTATAGAACTTAACTTTTGTTCCACAGATGATGAACCAGCTGGCACACCTTGAACACTGGGTACTGTCCAACAGACATAGAGATAGTGTGTGTGTGTGTGTGTGTGCGTGTGTGTGTGTGCGTGCGTGTGTGCGTGTGCATGCGTGTGTGTGTGTGTGTGTGCGTGTTTGTGTACGTGTGTGTATACGTTTTCTATACTTGTGAGAAGTCCTCAAAAGAATAGTAAACCAACTAAAATCCAGAGAAGTGAGGACATTTTGCCGGTCCTCATTGCAAAAGGTCTATTTTAGGTTTAGGGTTAGGGTTAGGGTTAGGGTTAGGGTTAGGGTTAGGGTTAAAATTAGGGTTAGGTTTAGCGTTAAGGTTAGGGTAAAGGTTAGGGTTAGGTTTAGGGTTAGGGAAAATAGGATTTGGAAATGTGGAATCAATTGGCGGTCCCCAAAAAGTCCTCACAGGTATAATAAGACATAGTTGTGTGTTTGACAGTTGTCTATCTATGCAGCTCTTTCACTGCATCTAAAAGGATCATGTCAGATATCCGTTTTCTAAATTAATGATCAAATATTCTTCATATAACAATTTAGCTGAGTACTAAGAGTGCTTGACAGACAGCCCTAAACGAGAAGGCAACCTTTAGTGAATTTAGTTATAAGTGCAAACTTCCCATAGGAAGAGGTGACCCTGGAATCAACAACAGGCCAGAAACCAGTCATTTTCTTATTGTCTGAGAGGAGGGCACCCTGGGCATCTGCGATAAGAGTGTGTGTGTGTGTGTGTGTGTGTGTGTGTGTGTGTGTGTGTGTGTGTGTGTGTGTGTGTGTGTGTGTGTGTGTGTGTGTGTGTGTGTGTGTGTGTGTGTGTGTGTGTGTGTGTGTGTGTGTGTGTGTGTGTGTGTGTGTGTGTGGTGAGATTAGAATCTTTCATATCGTCCCTTTGAGTGAGAGCCAGATTAAAGTATTAACAGGGTGCCAGAGAAAGGTAAGGGCCATTAAACTTCTGATAAAAACAACACACTGGGTAACCTCACAAGGCCTACTGTACATATCCTTGTCATAAGACTGACTCGCCTTTCCACAGTTTTAAACCGGGACTCAAACAAACCGCATTGCCCCGACATCGCAATAAGCAGTTGACTGGAATAGTTGGTGCAGTGCGATTTATTTGTATGCCACCCAGAATTATCCACAGCCCAACATTTATGGACGATCTA
>NC_036865.1:4105298-4111711 GCF_002910315.2 Salvelinus sp. IW2-2015 | reverse complement strand
TTCAAAGAGTCCAAACTGCTCCAGAACTTTGACGAACAGTCCCATCAGCACCAGGACAGCTATCATCTCCAGCCCATCCAAACTCAACATCCTGGGGACACGATCTCATCGAACTAGGCCCAGGCCCAGCCAGACCCAGTCCTTATGCCGGAATAGACCTATATCTTGTGCCTCTTTCCCCAGACAGAGCAGTCCCTCAGAACCAAGCTGGGTCAACCAGATTCAAGGTGGGTACTTCCAATGTAACCCAACCCAACCCTCCACCCCTCTGAGAGAGCGAGAGCGAGAGCGAGAGAGAGCGAGAGAGCGAGAGTGAGAGACAATACTGGATCAGTCCTGGACTACAATCCGGGAAAGACCCCCCATGCCTCCTCCAACAGTCCCTTCTTCCTTTCCTTTCTGCTCTCTTTCCTGTCCTCCAATCCCTGTTCGAGTAAAGGAATCCAGGGAAAAGTGCTGTCTCCTAATCCTTTGGCTGTGGTTGTGTGTGTGTGTGAAGGAGAGTTAGAGTGACAGAGTGAAGGAGATGCAGGAGACAGGGGGAGAAAGAGGGAAGGAAGGGAGAGATAGAGTAGGTGGGAGGCAGGAGAGTAAGAGAAAGAGAAAGTGAGAGGGAGAGAGAGAGTGAAAGAGAGGGAGAGAGAGAGAGAGAGAGAGAGAGAGAGAGGGAAGAAAGGGAGGTATGCCCAGTGAATTTACCTTCATTGATTTGCCTTATGTGGTTTCCAAGGTAACTGGCTGAGAATGTTTGGGAGAACCGAACTCCAGAACAGGCGTGACAACAGAACTAAATCTGTCTTGCTTGTAAAAAATAGCTGTTTAACTGTTTTTATAAATGTATAATTAACAAGTTAATGTATTTAATTTATACGATAATTTGGGGGGAAAGAATTGCTGTATTTCGAATTCCACCCCACAGAATACAGTWCCGTACCGTATCTTTGGAGAGCCAAAAACCTTTTGACCACTAGTGGGTGCATGGTGATTCTTATACTGTAAGTAATGCAAGTTAGACTACAGCCTGTCATTTCCAACGGGAGCAAATGAATGATAGTGGGRAGAACAAGCAAGGAYGTGGGCAGATCCGAGCATGCACTAGCGATTTCCTATTGGCGCGTTCTAGCATGCATTTGCATATTTCCGAATGGGAACGTTTGCTCTGCGAAGTGCGTGTGTGCAATAACTCAATTCACCCTTGCAGTCCTAAACAACAGCATTTTGAGAAACTTTGGCAAAGGGTTAAGTCTACCAGACACTCTGTTCGAAACAGATTGTAGTTTGGGGAACAGAAACCTGTATTGAGATCAAATGTTTCATCAATCCACCTCTCTTCATCTTCTCCCACTGCCGGCCACTGGCTTCCTCTCATCACATTATTTGGTGGTGAGTGGAAATGCCAACCGAATGCATCAGAGTTATACATCAGGTGAAACATCTGGCTCATTGTTCTATCGGTGTTATTGTTGTTTCTGGCTTATAGTTTGAAGTGTGCCTTGTAAGAGGCTATATGTGTTGCACCCATGAGTGAAAATGCTGTACCAATTTAACTGCTCTGTGGTTATAGTGCCCCATCAACTTAACATGCACTATATGCGAGACAGATTGGAGGTGGCAGCAAGTCTTAAACCTTAAATGGTTGAGCATTTTGCCATGCCCTTTTGATGTATTTTGCAATGTAGTCTCTGCCAGTTTGGAAGCCTTTGTTAAAGGCCTCTAGAAGTGCAAGTGATATAAAACAACAAATATTCATTTTATATGCTGTAATGTGTAAACACTTTACCTACAGTCAACCTTCCTGCACCAATTCCTTGTGATTACAGTAAAATACTGTGAAATACAAACCCCTACCCTCAATTAATTTCATTAATTCATCTAATAATTCATTCATTCTGATTACAGTAACTATACCTTTATTTATTTCCTACAGTATAATACAGTCAATTTCACGGTAATGTATTATTGTGTGTCATTACACTGTACTTGCTTTGCTCTGTATTTACAATATATTACAATTGTACTTCAGAATGAGCTGCCTGTAAATTACGGAAACCTATTTATTTACAGTGTCTTCAGTAAACCTCTACCCACATAATGAATGCAATATTTCATTAGGCTACATACACACCAACACAAAATCCCTTCYGTAGTATCTTTAGGAGAAACAGAAAGAGTTGGATCTGAGCAGAGAGCGGGTAGAGGAAACAATTAGACGGAGGAAAACTCGTAAAAACGAATGGCTTAGACTCTGATGTTTAACCTAAACAATGGATCGCAAAGATGGACCCAATCACAGGGAGGTAGAGAAAGACCAAAACCCAGTTCATTTAAAACCAGAGTACTATTTCAATACATGACAGAGGGAGAGAGGAACGAAGGGAGACACTGCAGGATAACAAAGTTTTGAAAGAAAGAAAAGAAGAAGAGAGACCGAGAAATGAAAGGGTCAGTCCTCCTCACTTGTGAGTGTCACTCTAGTTTAATTATGTCTGTAGTCTCTCTCCTAGATAGACATGGCTGCTTTCTGTATTCACAAAGCATGGGGAAAGAGCTCTGTGTTCCACGGTGATCATTTGGTACCATCCCTTTTCCCATGCTTTTCAACGCAAGGCTAACTGATACAATRGGTTTCCACTAGCAATGCTACAATGTCCGAAAAAGCGATCCAGGAGATTCTGAACATTGTTAAATATGATGTGTATTCCATTCCATTATTCCATTCCTACCATTACAATGAGCCKATCCTCCTATAGCTCCTCCCACCAGCCTCCTCTGACARCCACGCATAGACACGCACATTAAGCTTGGCTACCTCACTCGGGCAATGAACAGACACTTAACCATTAGCAGGAGTGATGACTGGTCAGGGTCAGACTGCAARGCCGTCATTACCCTGATGAGATGTGGGTGTAGTAGACATTACCACTGCAAGTACCATTAACCTAATCTCCATTTCGACTTTGAATCATATTAGAATAAGCCAGGACTCCCCTACTCTTTCGATAAGTGCCATGGGATCTTCAGTGACCACAGAGAGRCAGCACCTCAGCTTAATTTTGCGAAGAATGGTACCATCTACAGGGCAGTGTCCCCGTCACAGCCCTGGGGCATTGAGGTGTACTTCAAACCAGAAGAAGATTTCCCCCTACTGGCCCTCCAACACCACTTCCAGCAGCATCTGGTCTCCCATCCAAGGATCGACCAGGCCCTGCTTAGCATGGATTTGAGAGCCAGCAGAGTGAGGCAGGGTGGAAAGGCTCAAAGTCCTGTCCCAATGAAGATATCACATATCTCTGTACTACAGAAACAACAACACTCTTAAAGCATTCCATTATCTCTCCTCTCTCCTCTCTCTCTCTCTCTCTCTCTCTCTCTATTCTCTCTCATCTCTCTCTCCTTCTCTCTCTCTCTCTCTCTCTCTTCTCTCTCTCTCTCTTCTCTCTCTCTCTCTCTCTCATCTCGTCTTCTCTCTCTCTCGTCGTCTCTCTCCTCTCTACTCTCCTTCTCTCTCCTCCATGTCTGTGCTGTTTGTTTACTAGAGTCCTGCACTAGACTTCATTACTGTTGCTGTCTCAGCAGTACACAACACCAGGGAACACCCTGGCATGGCATGTCATTATTCTCATAACCCCAATATAGCCTGTCCTTGGTTGACCCTACAGGGAGACACACAATATGACAGGGAACACAATCTGACATTCTGTAACAGCTGATATCTGTGGGGTTTGACAACAAAACAAACAGCATGCTGTGACCTGTTTCTCCAACGGATGTTGACAGTAATGCATATGTCTGTATTGAGCACAGGCTATTTTCAGTAACATAGTACCCTCCTATCAACACACACGCACAAAAGGCATCAGCGGAGTGAGGAGAAGAGCAATCATGTTTTCTAAGAAAAGTGAGTAGAGGAAAACTCACTTTAATTATGATCAACAACTGTTGAATGTGTCAGGCTTTATAAAACATCCATCCACTTAAGAGGTAGTTCCGGGAGCTAATGCTGACTAGCGTTATCGCAATGACTGGAAGTCTATGGTATCTACTAGCATGCTAGCAGTTACCAATTGCGCTAATGGCAGTTAGCAATTGCGCTAACGCTAGTCAGCAACTTCCTTCAAATTGCACGCAGAGACACTACAAATGGTATCCACGAGATCATCTGACTCTGAGAAAGTAAGTCAATGGCTTCACTGCCAAAATCCTGAAGTATCCCTTTAAAACAGATTCCAAAGTCCAATCAGCTATCAGTCGCGCTCCAAGCCTCACGCAACTGTAACATGTTGGACAAAGCAATTTAATTTCATGAATACTTTTAGTTTTGATTTTTTTTTTGTCTCTGCTGTAACAAAAAGGCTTTGTTCGAAAAAACTCTGAGATTTCTTAAAATGTGTTTACTTTTGTTCCAAACGGTCAAAGAAATCAACGTTATAATGTAATGTTTGGCCCACAGAATATCACGCAGCGCTCGCTCCTCTTCCTCCTCCTTCCTCTCGGTGTTCTTGACGTTGTTCTTTTGTTGTTGTTGCTGTTGTTTGTATTATTAATATTAATTAGGCCTAGTAGGCTAGTAGCCTTGTGTAATCTATCTATCCAACATCGAGCTGTGGGCTTGACCTCTTATAGCTGTCATTAACGTCACTTAGGCCTACCTCAATGTATCTCAATCAATCACGAATTCATACAGCATAGGAGTCATTCATGGCTTTAAAACGATAAAGAATTTTATTTTGAGAATGAAATAACAAAGCCTTGAATAATCAAACAGTAAACGATTTAATCATTTGAACAATCGCTCAAAAGCCCTGTGTTTTGAATGCATTTTTCATTACGTAATAACTGCATCCAGTTTATGCCTGATTAGGAGAACATTTGGATCAGTTAGAAGTCTACATTCCATAGTTTACCAGGTCCAGCAGAGCACATTAGCAGGGCAGTCACACACACACACATACACACACATTATTCTCTGTTGAAAATACACAGAGCACTGGAGGCATGTTTGTTAAAGATTATTCTTCTCYTGGATGTGTTGATGAGGTGTCATACTGTTTATAGGGAAGGATGAGAGGAGAATAAGAAAACAAGGGAAGGAAACAACAGAGAATGAGAAGAGAAATGACCCATGTGGAGTGACTAAGGCCTGATGACATTGTGTCAGCGAGAGAACGACAGAACGAGAYGAGAGGAAAAACAATCCCTACTGTAWTACCTKCAGCATCTCCTRTCTCCTGCAGTATTCTTCACCTCATTCTAGCTGTCAGCAGGTAAATTGGCCTCGTAGATGTGTATTCTAGTTGTATTATCACCTCTCCTCCCTCCTCCTCCTCCTCCTCCCTCTCTCCTCTCCTCTCCTCTCCTCCTCACTCCTCTCCTTTGCTCCCTCTCTTTGCTCCTTTCTCCTCCTTCCTCTCCTCTCCTCTCCTCTCCTCTCCTCTCCTCTCCCTCCCTCCTCCACCCTCCTCTTTAGGTCTCACTATACTCTCCCTAAACCCCAGCACGCACCGCACGCGCCCACAAACCACACACACCCACCACACCCGCACACCCACACAGTTGCTATTTAATTTCCATCCCAGCAAGCAAAGACGAGGAGGAGAGACACATTAGTCTCAGTGCCCCAAAAGATTACCTCCGAGAGATCATCTAACTGGTGCTAAACAACACACAGCTTTCATTTAGCCCTATCACGTACCCTCCATGCAGTAACGCTGCTATCCAATACACTCACTAATCTGTCAGGTGGAGGTTCGAGTACAGAGGGGAGTGGGAGGCAGAGAGAATAGAGCACACGACACAAACTAACACACACACAAAGACCATTAGAAACACGTAGCACCCACACCATCCACGCACGCACGCCACGCACGCAACGCACGCACGCACGATGCACCATCGGCACGACCACAACCGACACCGCACGCACGCACGCACACACACACACACATTCACACAACACACACACACACACCACACACACACACACACAAACACACACACACAATACACACAGCACACACACAGCACACACACAACACAACACACACACAGCTAGCCTATCAAAAGCCAGTCAATATAATTGAAGAAATTTTCTTGTTGTGTTAAAAAAAAGATAATGTATATCCTTCGGCGGTCTGTAAGCGTTAGGTAGGAACGTGGTAGAGGGACATGGCGGGCTGGCGCGGTTCCTGTTGTTATTTCCGAGGCGTGGTGGATGACTGCTGTACGCACACACTGAGCTGTGGTGGGATATCTTATAAACGAAACGAGCTCCAATTCAATACTCACTCCACTCATAAATCTTTCAGACATATTACCAACCTCTTTCTCTTCTTTCTGGCTCTCTCTGTGTCTCTCTCACACACACGCACGACGCACTCACCCAGCACGCACTTCAATGGCCCTTCCTCCTATCC
>NC_036865.1:4091887-4103520 GCF_002910315.2 Salvelinus sp. IW2-2015 | reverse complement strand
GAAACAAGAGATGAATCCCCTCAGCCAGCTGGTTCTGAGGCTCAGTTCACTAACCCAAACCAACCCCATAGAGCCTCAAGATCAAATCATCACAAAGCTAAAATAAAAATATATCACCTATTGGAAAGACACCATAAAAATCTAAGTAAACTTCAATGCTATTTGGCTCTAAACAGACAGTYCATGGTGGCAGACAATCTGACCACTSTGACTGATATAAAATTGAGGAAAACACTGACTAGGTASAAACTCAGTGAGCACAGTCTGGCTAAAGAGACCGGTCGTCACAGGCAAACCTGGCTGCCCAGAAAGGACAGGTTGTGCTCACTCTGCTGCAAGGGAGAGGTAGAGACAGAGCTGCATTTCCTATTACACAACCTAGACAGCCAGTGAAAAGTGCAATGTAATGTCAATAATATTTCACATTTTGTTTTGTTTTGGCTTTCATACCATGTCATGTGGCTTCTCAGTAATGTTAAGACTGGTCTACTGCTATTGCTTTAATGTATTGTTTTTCTCATTAACATTGTTGTTGTAGTTGCTGTTAACGGTAATCCCATTTCCACTTCTACTGTTATTGCTATTGCTGTTGGTCCCACCCTTCTTGCTATATGTATACTTTGACGATGTAAGTAATTTAACTTGCCATATCAATAAAGTCTATTTAATTTAATTGAGAGAGAGAGAGAGAGAGAGAAGGAAAGAACGAGAGAAAGAGACAGCGAGAGAGAGAGAATATTAGGGAATGCACAAAGATAGAGAGGGAAAGAGAAAAGCGAAAGATAATCTGAAAGAAAGACCGAGGGAGAGAGCAGTAAATGAAAGCAATAGTCAGGGAATAGAGCAGAGACACCTCATATATTAGTGATGTTGGTACTCTCCTCAGTGAGAGGAAGACCTAGGTCACACACACACACACACACACCACTCAAAACTGACTTCGTGAGCTGTTCCCTACTGGCTTGCAACTCTCTCACTATCTCACTGATCCCTCTTCCTGTCTTTCTCATTGACACGTACTCATTAATGTATGTACAAAAAGGTTTATTTAATTTTTAAAAAACATGCAAACTCCCTGGACCTGTACGTTCATTATACAGACACTAGCGGGCAGTGTAGTCGGTAGCAGAATAATATGCAGACACACCTGGGGGGGAGGAGGGCNAGATAGAGAGGGAAAGAGAAAAGCGAAAGATAATCTGAAAGAAAGACCGAGGGAGAGAGCAGTAAATGAAAGCAATAGTCAGGGAATAGAGCAGAGACACCTCATATATTAGTGATGTTGGTACTCTCCTCAGTGAGAGGAAGACCTAGGTCACACACACACACACACACACCACTCAAAACTGACTTCGTGAGCTGTTCCCTACTGGCTTGCAACTCTCTCACTATCTCACTGATCCCTCTTCCTGTCTTTCTCATTGACACGTACTCATTAATGTATGTACAAAAAGGTTTATTTAATTTTTAAAAAACATGCAAACTCCCTGGACCTGTACGTTCATTATACAGACACTAGCGGGCAGTGTAGTCGGTAGCAGAATAATATGCAGACACACCTGGGGGGGAGGAGGGCGTGCATGTGTGCGTGCCTACGTCCCTGAGTGCGTGCATGCGTGTGTATGTGTGCGTAGACGGCAGTGCTGCATTTATATGTGTGATTGATGACACAGCGTTTTGTCTAAAAAATAATCCTGTAACATCAACAAGAGGACAAAACAACCAATCCACAAACGCCTGAATAGACAATAGGGCTCTCAGCCTTTCAGATATGATTGGATTAAACTCTTCCAAGTCAGGAAAGATGGAACAGTTCACACACAAAGGCACACATACAAACACACACACACACGCACACACATGTTAGTATTCCATAGGCGTGTTTCAAACAGCTCCTAGAAGACATCAAGTGTAAAATCACCAGCAAATTGCTCCTCCTCCCTCATCCCGCCCCTCCATCACCACTGAGGTACTCTGGGACTGGTTAAATGTAAATGTGTCCGTTTCTCAGTTTAGGAAGAGAACAGGTCAATAAGAACCCATAAGAACAAATGAAGCATTTCAATAATTTCATTTTTGTTGTTTTTCACGCKCCCACATACATTGCGTAAAAACGTCCTGTTTCCGAGTGGTTTTCTGTTTTCTGTGCAACTAGAAGCAAACACCTCTAGATCGCCTTTACTACACGAACAAAGCTCTCACTAGCCCTGCATTTGTCAAATCTGTCCATAACTCTATCCTCCTGATTCCTTCTTACAAGCAAAAACTCCAACAGGAAGTACCAGCGGCACGCTCAATACGGAAGTGGTACGATGAAGCAGATGCTAAGCTACAGGACTGTTTGGCTAGCACAGACTGGAATATGTTCCTCCGATGGCATTGAGGAGTTTAGCACATCAGTCACCGGCTTCATAAACAAGTGCATCAACGACGCTGTCCCCATAGTGACCGTGCGTACATATCCCAACCAGAAGCCATGGATTACAGGCAACATCCGCACTGAGCTAAAGGCTAGAGCTGCCGCTTTCAAGGAGCGGGACACTAATCTGGACACTTACAAGAAATCCGGCTATGCCCTCCAATGAACAATCAAACAGGCAAAGCGTCAATACACCAGCTCTGATGCTCATCAGATGTGGCAGGGCTTGCAAACTATTATGGATTACAAAGGGAATCCCAGCCGCGAGCTGCCCAGTGACGTGAGCCTACCAGATAAGCTAAATGCCTTTTATGCTTGCTTTGAGACTAGCAACACTGACCCATGCATGAGAGCACCAGCTGTTCCAAACAACTTTGTGATCACGCTCTCCGTAGCCGATGTGAGTAAACAGGTTAACATTCACAAGGCCGCAGGGCCAGACGGATTACCAGGACGTGTACTCAGAGCATGCACTGACCAGCTGGCAAGTGTCTTCACTGCCATTTTCAAKCTCTCCCTGACCCAGCCTGTAATACCTACATGTTTCAAGCAAACCACCATAGTCCCTGTGCCCAAGAACGCCAAGGTAACCTGTCTAAATGACCGTAGCCATGAAATGTTTTGAAAGGCTGGTCATGGCTCAAATCAACACCATCATACACTCCACATTGCCCTTTCCCACCTGGACAAAAGGAACACCTACAAGAGAATGCTGTTCATTGACTACAGCTCAGCGTTCAACACCATAGTGCCCTCCAAGCTCATCACTTAGCTAAGGACCCTGTGACTGAACACCTACCCTCTGCAACTGAATCCTTAACTTCCTGACGGGTCACCCCCAGGTGGTTAAGGTAAGAAACAACACATTCACCATGCTGACCCTCAACATGGGTGCCCCTTAGGAGTGTGTGCTTAGTCCCCTCCTGTACTCCCTGTTCACCCACGACTGAGTGGCTGCACACGACTCCAACACCATCATTACATTTGGCCTGATGAAACAACGGTGGTAGGTCTGATCACAGCGACGATGAGAGAGCGCCTATAGGAGAGTGTCAGAGACCTGGCAGTGTGGTGCCAGGACAACAACCTCTCCCTCAACATCAGCAAGACAAAGCAGCTGATCGTGAACTACAGGAAATAGAGTGCTGTGCATTCCCCCATTCACATCGGCAGGTGTGTGGAGTGTGGTCGAGAGCTTCAGTTTCTAGGTGTCCACATCCCTAAGGACCTTATCATGTTCCAAACATACCAACACAGTATGAGAGAGGGCACGACAAGCCTCTTTCCACCGCTGAAAAGATTTGATGGGCCTCAGGCCCTCAGATCCTCAAAAATTATACTGAAAGCATCTTGACTGGCTGGATCACCACTTGGTATGGCAACTGCTTGGCATCCGACCATGAGGCGCTGCTGAGGGTAGACGCTACAGAGGGTAATGCATCCAGGACCTTTATACCTAGGTGGTGTCAGAGGAAGGCGCTAAAAAATTGAACAGTCTCCAGCCACCCAAGTCATAGACTGTTCTCTCTGCTACCACGCAGCAAGTGGTACGCGGGAGCACACAGTCTGGAACCAAAAGGTCCTGAACAGCTTCGACCCAAGCCATAAGACTGCTGAACATTATCACATGGCTACCCTTAATATTTGCATTGACTCTTTTTATTTGCATTTATCTTGCACCGGCTCTATGCCCCTCACTGGACTCTACCCAATAACTCAACATATACTACACTGATTTATTTCAGTTTTGTCATGATCTACAAAAATACTCCGCAATGTAAAAGTTAAAGAACAATTTATAATATTTGTGAAAAATTCATTGAAACATAAAACACAAATATCTTGATTAGATAATATCCATTACTAATTCTCGATTAGAAAGGTATGCAATACATGTTAGGATCACCTTTGATACAGAGGTGAGTCTTTCTGGGTAAGTCTCTAAGAGCTTTCCACACCTGATTGTGCAACATTTGCCCATTATTCTTTTCAAAATTCTTCAAGCTCGGTCAAAAGTTGTTGATCACTGCTAGAGAACCATTTTCAGGTCTTAAGTCAGATTTAAGTCAAACACTCTGTCCATGTATGTAACTCGGCCCTCAGGACATTCACATTCTTCTTGGTAAGCACAACAGCGTAGATTTGACCTTGTGTTTTAGGTTATGTTCTTGCTGAAAGGTGAATTCATCTCACTGTCTGGTGGAAAGCAGACTGATCCACGTTTTCCGCTAGGCTTTTTGAGGATTTGCTCCATTTCCGTTTTTTTTTTCTCCTGGAAAACAGCCTAGTCCTAAACAATTACAATCATACTCATGATGTAGCTACCATTATGCTTGAAAATATGGAGAGAGGTACTCAGTAATGTGTTGTATTGGATTTGGCCCAAACATAACACTTTGTATTCAGGACAAAAAGTTAATTGCTTTGCCAATTATTTTGCAGTATGTGCCTCTTTGCAAACTGGATGCATGTTATGGAAAAGCTTCATTCTGTATAAGCTTCCTTCTTTTCACTCTGTCCATTATATTAGTATTGTGAAGTAACTACAATGTTGTTGATCAATCCTCATTTTTCTCCTATCACAGCCATTAAACTCTGTAATTGTTTTAAAATCACCATTGGCCTCATGGTGAAATCCCTAAGTGGTTTCCTTTCCTCCGGCAACTGAGTTAGGAAGGACGCCTGTATCTTTGTAGTAACTGGATGTATTGATACACCATCCAAAGTGTAACTTCACCATGCTTTACCCATCTACCAATAGGTGCCCTTCTTTGCGAGGAATTGGAAAACCTCCCTGGACTTGAGAACCTTACAGATAATTGTATGTGTGGGGTACAGAGTTGCATGGACTCACTCTATGTTTAGTCATGATAAACACTATGCAACTTATTATGTGACTTGTTAAGCAAATGTGTGACCCGTTTCAGGAAACTAGGTGTATGTCATTGGTCACTACTTCACAGGAGAATTGGGATCAAAATGCATTTTTTTTGGCAGAAATGCCTTCTCAAACATGTGAACWTTCATGTGCCTTAATAACAAACTTGTATGCCATCTGTAAATACGAATACAACTGTTAAATTACCAGCCTAGTTGGTTTAGCCACAGAAAAAGCGGGCAACCTTCCCGCTAGCCATTATTGGCTGAGATAATGAGTGGGCTGGACATGCTGAGAGATGCATTGGGATTGGTCTGCCATATAGCACACTTCTGTCTATTGAAGCTGGTCAGTATGTGTAGATAATCCTGTCTAGAGCGGCTTTAAATAAAATTTATTGTGTATTAAAACAGCATAAATGTTGCTCTCCACTTTCTGGAGGACTGAGTTTTGAAATCACTGGAATTCGAGTATGATAGCTTTGGTTTAGTTTTCCTGGCACTGTTTCAACAGCAAAAAATTCCATTCAAGTTACGGGACCGTTATTAGCATTTTTTCGCTCATCATGACGTGTTTATTAGGATAACTTATTGCCTATTGTATTTCACAGGCCATAGTCGAATTAATGAACTCTCTGCTGAAGAAAGGCAGCGCTTTGAGGGGGCTACTGAAAACATGATGTCTGATGTGGAGACAGACCCAGAAGACCCCAYCTTGTTTATCGTGAAATCCCCACCCTGGTGCCCACTTGAGTTCGAGGACGTAATCGCATCAGTAGACCAGAGAAGGGCCAAGCGAGGGGTACACTTTTAGAAAAAAAGGTGCTATTTGAACCTTAAAGAGAAACCTTTGAAGAACCCTTTTTGGTTGAAGGTAGAACTGATGTCGGGACTTTGACAAACTTTACGTGAGTGAGTGATGACCATGAAAATACACAAGACTGATGGCTGTAGCAATGGTGAGGTGTGAGTGTCAAGAGAACAACCCTTATCACTGTCTTTAGTGTCAGCACTTCTCAGCAAGTAGAGGGGATGTCATAGACAGGACACAGAAGTGCCCATTGAGTGTTTTTCACACTTTCTGTCACATCAGAAAGCGTACTTTGAGTGAGCACAGATACCAGTCTTTACAGTAACAGTTAACAGTTTGGACACCACTCTCACTAAACGCAAACCAGATGGGATGGCGTATCGCTGCAGAATGCTGTGGTAGCCATGCTGGTTAAGTGGGTCTTGAATTCTAAATAAATCACAGACAGTGTCACCAGCAAAGCACCCCCACACAATCACACCTCCTCCTCCATGCTTCACAGTGGGAATCATACATGCGGAGATCATCTGTTCACCTACTCTGCGGGTCCTCACCAAAGACCAGGCGTTGGAACCAAAAATCTCGAATTTGGACTCATCAGCACAAAGAACAGTTCCACCGGTTTATAAAAACTTTATTTAAATCTGATGTCCATTGCTTGTGTTCTTGGCTAAAGAAAGTCTCTTCTTTATTATTGGGTCCTTAGTAGTGATTTCTTTGACAATTCGACCATGAAGGCCTGTTCATCTTCCTCGCTGAACAGTTGGTTTGAGACGTGTCTATATACTTGAACTCCTGTGAAGCATTTATTTGGATGCAATTTCTGAGGCTGATATACTCACTTATGAACTTATCTCTGCAGCAGAGGATAACTTCTTGAAGGAAGAGAATGGAGAAACGATTGAAGTTCTTGAATTTTCCGATATGTACACTTCATATGTCTTAACGTGATGATGGACTGTTGTTGCTCTTTGCCTTATTTCAGCTGTTCTGATTATAATATGACTTGCTTATTACAAATAGGGCTATCTTCTGTATACCACCCCTACCTTGTACAACACAACTGATTTGCTCAACACCATTAAGAAGGAAAGAAAATTACACAAATTCACTTTTAAACAGGCACACCTGTTAATTGAAATGCATTCCAGGTGACTACCTCATGAAGCTGTATGCAATGCAAGAGGTTGCAAAGCTGTCATCAACAGGCAAAAGGTGAGCTACTCTCAGAATCCTCAAATATTAAAATATATTAGATGTGTGGAACATTTTTTTGGAGTTACTCATGATACGCAACAGTATAGGTGTATATTCATATGTTTATGGTCGTTCCGACTATAATTCTACAAGCTAGAAACATAGTAATAAAAGAAAAAACCCTGAACTGTGTAGTGCTGTTCCAAACCTTTGACTGTACTTAAATCTTCAGATGAGTCAGAAGTGAGCAGACCCGCCCGCCCTATATAAAACCATTGGCACCGCCCACTCTAGTTGATGAAGTAATTTGAGAGCCCGCACCCGACTTACACGCCAAATACAGAAAATGCATTTTGTAGGCTATTTGTTAGTCAGTTATCTCATAATTGATACATGCAGCTCTTCTCTTCTGTCATTACTTGTTGCCTAGAAGACTACAAAAAACCCGCTCACCAGATAATAATAATAAATTATAGAATGAATTCAATCTTTCTCTAATGTATCTGCTTCTCTGCTAGCAAGGACGTTTAGAGACCGGAGAAATCAACAGCAAAAAAAAAAAGTTCTGTTTTTTTGAACGGTTTAAAGAATTTAAAGCTGTGAAATGACCCAACATGTTCTTAATAAAATTTCAGTTCAGCTTGGATGCATATTTTAGCTAATTGTTTGAAATACATCCAGCTTACATGATGCTAATAAGACGGTCCCTACACAGACTGTCCTATTGCACATCTCTCAAGATGCTGAAAAGAAAGAAATCCTATTTCTCCACTCCTGTCCCTAAGTCAAAATTGAATCGTGTACTCATTTTACTGCCGAAATGCTTAATTCTGCAGGAGTTAACAGCCTTTATAATTCGCAATGTGAGAGGTTATAGACCTACGTCAGTGTCCAGATTTCAGTTCCTTTTTATTTAAACCATCTGAAAACAGTACAGTTCCCTTGACGTGCCATATGTAAAGTTCCCGTCTTGTGAACGTCAAATTTGTGTAGCGCCTCACAATCATCACACATAACATCCTGCTATCATCCTCTTTCACCACTTCACCAAATCATTCCCAGACATTACACTACTGTTCTGGCCCTATTTTGAATTCTCCATTTCCCAGCTTTTTTCTTATTGAATTAAACTCCAACATTGTCTTTTTTAGCCTCAATGGCTCGACATGAACTTTCCCCAAAAGCATTTACCGATTGGCATGTATTTGGCACGCATACAGTTAGGCCCCTAAAGCTTAGGCTTATCAAATCAAATGTTTTTTTGTCACATACTGTGACGGCCTGGAATATTTCTGAACCGTCTCAGTGCTTCTCCTTCTAATAGGGCGCTTCCCCATTAAATAGCCAGCATCAGCTGCGCAAAGGTAAAGTTGTGATCAAGACATGAATGAGGATGTGTACTACCTTCAGTTCATGAAGCTTCGCTATTACGTTTGTTTGTTGCCTTGCAGTGTGTTTTGTAGCCTTAAAACGAGTTTACCCAGGATTGGATCCACTCTGTGCGTCTGTGGACTACAACTCTCCGTTGGTTTTCGTGGCCTTTTCTCCGCTGGAGATCTGTTGGCGGATTGTCTGACTGACCGACTGACTACAACTTTTTGTACACGGTATTTCATTTGTTTGGGGTGATGTATACTGTGATTTATGTAGTTGTGAGGACGTATTATTCTTTGATACGCTTTATAGTTGTGTTGCAAAATAAGTGTWATTTTGAGTGTATGAATATACTGGGTTTACGCTACGGACAAACGTTGKGTGACTAAGGTCACTTGAGTCACTGAACTTATTTACCGGGCTGGACTCTTTTTATGCCCGAGGTACAGGACATTTGTAAATGAACATAAGTGCATTGATTTGTTATATTGTTGTGTGTGGGTGTGTGTGATCATTTACGTTGTTAATACAACCACGCAAAAGAATACACTTGTTTGAAGTTCTTTCCAATGTTTTAAGGGGTTTATGAAAAGTATATTTCCATCTTGACTTTTATATAAGTCCTTTGTATTGGTGTGACTTGACGGACCAGATGGGACTCATTCCCTCCCAAACTAAAAGGAGAAACCAATGTTTTCTCTGGTAGGCACAACCTACCTGGCACCCCTATAAATAACCTCAAGTCAAAACTGTTACAATACGCCGATTACAACTTTGCTTACTTACAAGCCCTTATGCACTAATTCCAGATAAAAACAATGAAAGTAAAACCTCAATGCCGCCTATAGATATGAAGTGCACAAGAATTATATATATATATTAACTAAATCCCCCATCCCCCATCATCACAGGCTACGGAGAGCCCAAGGAAAACATCAGAGCCGGCAAGACAACTGCATCACCATTATCTGGCATCAACTGCATCACCCTGATCTGGCATCAACTGCATCATCATCTGGCAACACCTGGCATCACCATCATCACCCATCAACTAACACAGTTTATGGAGCCTGAGATTGCTGATCTACTGAGGGAGTCCTGCTCCAGCCTATGAAAATGTCATCCTATCCTTTGTTTTGTTCTGTGTTATATGTGTAGCCTAGGTCTGCTATGTTTATGTTTTAACACGCTGTGTCATCCGTCCCTAGAAAGAGCGAGAGAGAGTGAGAGAGAGAGAAGGGGAGAGAGAGAAAGAGAGGGGTGTGCTGCCTTGTGAGAGAGACATGACTCCTGAGAAACAAGTGAGAGAACCAGAGTCTGAAGATAGGGGCAGAACTCATCATGCTCATTGAGGGCTTCTTATTTGTGACTGACCACCTGGATTCGGTCTTATGTAGCAACATTTATAATTCTGTTTTTTACATTGGATAAAAGTAGAGGCTGAGAGCTACAAAATGATATATCATTAAACTGCATTTGACAAAACAATGGGAAAGCAATTCTGATTTGAATGTTGTTCAACTTGAAAACGCACTTTCGAGAAAACCGTCTTTCAATGTTTTGGTACTACTATTGGTGAGCTCTTCTTTGTCTACACCCATTCAGCATTGTTCACACCCTCTTAAGCCCCACCCAAGGGTTGATCCGTGCGTTCTGTACTAACTTGCCAGCTACTTCCAGACATCTAAGTGAGAGAGAACAGCTCACTGAACATTACTCGCCCTAGCAGAGCTGGTTAGGCTGTTACAGTATGTTATCCAGTGCGTTGGTGACTGCTACTGTGCTGTCAGATMGTCCCTTCGTAAACTCCGAGCGTTTCGAGTTCAGAGCGCACATTGGACGCTCTGGACCCCCAATAAGTAGGSTTSTTTCGAAAGCTCTGACCTCACAACGGCAGTCAAGTACCCAAGCTAACTGGCAAACATTGGCTAGCTACTTCCAGACACATAATGCGAGATCACCCCACTCTGACCATTTTACTCCCCCTAGCAGAGCTGGTTAGTAGAGAGATATTCTTATTATAGAGAGCCACACGCAAAGAGCCACGCATATAGGTTATCTTGCTAAAACAATATATCCAAATTTAAAATGGAAGAGAGAGAGAGAAGGGGTGATATAGATGTATTATTGTGATATAAATGGAAGTAAGTTTATAAGTTAGTAGAATTTATCACGGTAGTATAGTTATAATCTTTCTAGATGATCTCTCGTCACACACACACACACACACAACACACACACACACACACACCACACACCACACACACACACACTACAACACGAACCGACACACACACCACACCTGAAGAACACGTCAGAGGTTTAGCTGTTACTTTAAGCTTTCTAAGCTCTAAGACTAAAGATCTGTGTGATAAGCAGCGTGATGAGGAAAATGTATTATTCTTATCAAATACTACTAACAATGTCCATGAAATGAATCATGAACTAGTCATTATATTGAAAGTGTATTTTCTGACTGTGGATTATGGATGACGTGCAGGTGTGTGTTCGCGTGGTGTGTGTGCATACTGCGTACTTGTGTGTTTGGACAGAAGGAAAGGAGGAGATAAAGGGAGGAAAGGAAAGCGAATGTAGAAGTGAGAAAGCGTTTCATAGAATGAGAAGAGATTGAAGATTGAGAGGAGGGAAAGAGGAGATGATAAGGAGACAGGAGTAGAAGAAGAGGAAAAACATGGCGAAGAAGAATACAGAGGTGAAGGGCGATGAACAGAACGAGAGAGTGATTGCTACGTACAGCCTCTGTCATTCTCTCTAGGTGTAGTACACTCATATACAGTAGAGACACAGTCTAATAGCTCCCAAAAAGCCTGGTGATATATGCCTGTAATGATATAGCGATAATTGTCCTGATAGAGAGATATAGGCTTGTGTTTCAACACCCAGAATGAGACTGGGGACAGAGAGGAACTAGAAGGGGAGAAGCGCAAAAGTATA
>NC_036865.1:4059752-4089612 GCF_002910315.2 Salvelinus sp. IW2-2015 | reverse complement strand
GCAGTTTTCATTCCTATCCAGAGCGTGGTGAAGTAACTATTCGCTGCAGGCACCTAAGAATTCCGCTGTGCCGAACGTTTACTCGACAACGACATATAACGTTGATTGTTCAAAATCATCATTATTCTGCACTCTGGAACTAAAGAGAAGAATCTTTTTTGTTAAGAAATGTACCTATAGCTAGCTAGTTAACAATGAATTCACAACGCATGACGTACGTTAGGGTATATTTTTATACGCACAACCAATGTTAGGTTGAGCAGAAAGGTCAGGAGAGAGGACAGCTACTTCACACATACTGATGACGGGACAAATGTGTGGGGGGGGGAGGAGAGAGGGGAGACAGAGAGAGATGCCTCCGACAGCCATGGGAGAGACAGAAAAAAGGCAGGGACAGATCATTAAGCATCTTGAAATTATCACTCTCTCTCTTACCATTTCTCTGCTCTCACGCACGCTTGCATGCATGCACACACACACAAACACAGACAATGATCAATGAGGCYAGGGTTCTATCGCTCAAAAAACAGACCACGTACACTCAATTTGAGAGTTGTAATCCCCCTATTCCCCCTGGAAACCATTAGTACATCAACATCTGAATTTTGGAAACATTTAGAGAGAGGGAGGGATAGAGAGAGCTCTACTGCGTMTGCAGACTTTAGGTTCAGCCTTGGTCCTAAAGCAACACCTGATTCACCAATATAATCGTAAAGACCGTGATTAGTGTAATAAGGTAGTTAGTGAAGGGCTGGCAATAAAGCCTGAACACCCTATAGCTCACCAGGACCATGAATGAAAGAATACACTCCTCCATTCTCTTCTCATCTTTCTCTTTTGTKATTTCCTCTCCTCCTCATCCTGTCCTCCCTTATTCATTCATCTCCTTCTGTGCCATATTCTAAATGGAATGGAATGTTTTGCAGGTCCCCAGGACATTGGGAGACACAGTCAAACCGTACTAAAAAATACAATAAAAAGCTCAAAACAAATGCCTAGACCTGGGATTGAACTCAGCGTCTATGGAGCAGGAGCTCACTGCTTAGACCACTGCGCCATCCATCAGAAATGTGTTAGTCCAGTCTTAATTCATGGCTAAACTTAACCATGTTTTTCTGTTTTATCCCTATCCCCAAGCTTAATCCTTAACTTAACCACTCGG
Source organism: Salvelinus sp. IW2-2015 (assembly GCF_002910315.2). Lineage (NCBI taxonomy): Eukaryota > Metazoa > Chordata > Actinopteri > Salmoniformes > Salmonidae > Salvelinus > Salvelinus sp. IW2-2015. Next base: position 4,088,450 of record NC_036865.1, on the reverse strand, counting down.
AATTAATGGCCGAACTTAATTAACCATGTCCCAAACCTTAATCCTTAACTTAACCAATCGGAAATAATGTTTGAACTGAACTCTAGAGTTGTTTTTGTTTGAACCCTAATCCAAAACCTTAACGCTTAACCCAGTAGAATGAATCCATTAACTTAACCGTATAGTTGTTTCTGTGAGCCTAAACTGTCTAGACCTCATGTGGGAGCTGTGTGCCTAAATGGGTCTTTCTATGAATAAGGGGGTCAATGTGTAAACATTTCTAAATGGTTTGAAACTAAAATYAAAAGGATGTTCATGCAGTTCCACATGTGTACTGAGAGGAATAAAAGTGAKTATATGCAAATTGGCCCATAACTCCACCTATACAACAACGTAGGCCTAGGGGTGTCTGATCTGACAGTTGCTCCAGGCATCTAGCCTAAGCATTCACTAGAGATAACCACTATGCCCCCTTCAAAAACGAAATTGGGTTTCCAGAAAAGGAAAGAAAGGAAACAGAGACAGATACAGCAAAAATCAGGGGCAAAAAATGACTCGCTTCGAGAGGAGAAGGATTTGAGTAGAAAGTCAGTGCAGACGGCCTGCCGAACAGAGTAGCCTAGCTAGCCAATATAGCTAGCTTGATAGCTTGCTAGCTACAGGTAGCTGCCTACCGTGGACTCACTCGGCTCGGGCAGAGCAGTAATTATTAACATGATGATGATAAGAGCGTCTGCTAAATGACTTAAATGTAAATGTAAATGTAAATGAGCCACCACTACCAGCTATGGCTAGCTAATTAGCTATTATTTTGATATTATTATAACTGTATTTATTCCCCAATATTTGCGTGATATTTTGTTAGCTAGCTAGACCGAAATTAAAACCTAACATGTAGCCTACCTATCCATACRGTAGATGCTACTACTACTACTGCTATAGACAAAGATCCCGACGCGTGTCTACTACCTGAAGTTGAAACAGCGGACCTTGGAGGTGAGGCAGTTGTTTTGTAGTAGCAGCAGCATAACACACTTAAACACGTATTTTATTTGATATGTATACTATTAAACAGTATTAGTATAGAGCAGCAGAAGCTTATAGTTAGTACATTRAATAACACATATTGTTCAGTACGTTATRTCATCTGAAACATTCTGATTTCTATGTTAMGGGCCCGGTAGGTTGGTTAGCTACCGGTTTCTTTTCATGGGGCCCCAGAATTCTGGCAACGCCGCTGCCTAGGACTATACATCCTTTGGTTCATACAGACATTGGCAAGTCAAATTCAAGGACTTTCAGGGACTGTTTCAAGCACTTAATTGTAATTAAGGACATCAATGTTATACAATTGCATYATTTATATCATTGTACATATAGGGCATAATATAGAACCCCCGTCGCCCAAAAGCATGCAAAAGTTAAAAATTGTTTTAAAGTAGGCCTTTACCACTTTATTATTATTACATTCTAAAATATATGAGAATAATGCGGACATTGCCTGACTAAATAGATTGGATGCATGAATGGCGATTTTTCTGTAGCCTACGGTATGTGGCCTACACAGGCACACATAATAAAGCCATGAATAGCATTAATCTCATAATTTGAATCTCAACGTCGCTGTTTTTATTATGAGAAGTGACCAAAAACCCGGTTCCTTTTTTAATGGAAGGATTTGTACGGAAAACCAAGTTGAAGCCAACATTAGATATTTATCGTCCTCTTATAACCGCACGTGGTTTTACCGCAGCAGAGTAGCGCAACACCCCTCAATTGAAGTGGCGGGAAACAAACGACAGTAGCCACATCTCTCACAAAAGAATGATTAATTTTTTTTATCACAGATAATTATGAGGAAGCAAGAGAACTTTTCAAGCACCAAATTGAGGAAAGGTAGGCCTATTCCAGTACTTTCATTTCTGAGCTCCAAACTCATGTTCAAGGAGGCTACTTCAAGSCCCTTGTATTGTTTCCCTCTAGAGTTGATGACCGCGCCTCACGGAAATCCAATTAGCATAATACAAACAATCTTCATCAAAATCTGTCTCTTTAAGCTACAGATATCTGCATATCAATCCACCGCATCCGCCAATGGCGGCCTTCCGCATTTGCGGTGGAAGGTGGCCGAGCTACAGCTGTTTGTCAGACCATGAGACATCCCAAAAAACAGCCTACTAACTAATATGACCGCTCTATGGAGAGATGAGACTCTCACAAACACGATGGTGTTCTTCATTTTGCTCTGTGACCCCCAAAATGGGGTGGAACCATCTAATTCTTTTATTTCATTTTGTTTTATTTTATTAGGATCTATTTTAGTCCTCATTTGGACTAATCTTCCAAGAGTCTTTAAACATTAAAATACAATTTATAATACAAATCACATTTTCACACACTGTTACAAACAAACATAATACACTGACATATTGACCAGATAAATACGCTAACAGTCTGAAAAGATAGATTGATTCCTTCATCTACCATAGTCTCGCACGACCTCCCAATTTATTATATTTAAATGGTTCTAAAGTATTGTTTGAATGTATATATTGAAAGGTTTCTGTTTTTTGTCTCTTTTCTGTCTGGATAACACATAGATGGTGGACAATCTATTCCTGGTATTGACTGAATGTCTGTCTCTTACCAGCTYAATACTGTTGTGAATAGAGTTTGGCCGTATTAAATGGTGTACACTGTGAAATAAAATAAGCATGTATTTTTCAATTATCTTGTTGATTGATGACCAACCAAGAGCATTGAGCATGACTACAACAGAAGAACCATATCTCCACCTTAAAACAATCCTTGCTGTCCAATCTGCAGCCTCCTAATTTAACCTGCTGATGCATTTCCCCAGAACACAGAACAGTAGTTCCCCTGACTCCCAATTAATGTTTGGGCTGTTTGCTTAAGAATCTTTCCCGGTAAATAATTAGTTATCTTTCTGATCATGCATGCATTGTTTTTAATACATAGATGAGTTATTTGAGACGACCATGATAGGCAGTTGTCTAGCTGCACCCCGAGTAGATTGGTTTCTGCTACTTCCTCAATGTGTACTTCCCCCATACTTAATTATATCCCATGCTGTGTTGGCATTTTCCTGGTGGAACAGACCAACATAACCTTGGTTTTCTTGGTTCAAAACAAGTTTGTTCCAGGAAAACCCGCTCCCTGATATTTCCCAGATCTACTTGTAGAGCTTGCTGTACCTGTGGAACCGATTGTCTTGCTGTATAAATTGAGGTATCATCTACACATATAGTAGCTTGAGTTTCAGATAAGGCACAAGGAAGATTGTTGGTATATATTAAGTAAAGAAGTGGCACAAGGTAGCTGCCCTGTGATATCCTGCAGTTTAAAGCACGAGGGGAAGAAAACGACCCATTGATATAGGTGGACTGTTTCCTGTAAGTTATATATATATGACTGTACCCAATTCAATGCTGCCTCCTTAAACCCATAATGCAATAATTGTGCCTTTTTTTTTTTCATGATCCACTAAATCAAATGCACTAAAATCTAAAAAAATTGTACACCCACAAACCTGCCATTATCCATAGCATTGAGCCACTGGTCAATTATGTCAACCAATGCAGTAGTAGTGGCATGTTTTTGTGATAAGCATGCTGATTGGCTYTAATCAGATCATTCTTTTCCATGTACTCCCATACTTGTCTACTCACAATACCTTCCAATATCTTACTGAGTGAAGGGAGTAGACTAATTGGTTGACTATTGGCAGGAGTAATGGGTTCTTTGCTGTCTTTCTGGATTGGACACAGTTTAGCATGCTTCCATACATTTGCAAATGTCCCCTTTTCCAGTGACGAATTAAATATGTATTTCAGTGAAGCTGCAGTCTGGGGAGCAGCACAGCGAAGTAAAATATTTTCCATAAAATCATAACCTGTAATTGAGTAATAACTTCAATAGGTTTAATAGCTCATATACTGACACCATTTGTAGACTAAAAGAGAAAGTCGTTTTTTGCTCATAATATGATCATCATTCCATTGGACAATAGCTTGTTTGGAAGAATGGGTGTTTACATTATTGCTCAGTAAATAAATGTTCTTTGTAAAAAAATCTGCAAAATGATTGCCAAAATCAGCTGGTTTTGTTATTGTTCTCKCGTCAACATCCACACTAGACGGGCATGATGAAATAGATGAACCAAGTAAGCCCTTAACTGTATCCCATACCTTTTAAAAAAGCATTTTTGTAAAATCAAATTTTTTTTCTTTCGATTTAATTTAACTGCATAATTACGTTGTGTTCTATAATTCTGTTAATCAATTTCTAGTTTAGATTTGGCTGCTAAGACTTTGCCATATTTGTTTTTTTAGAAAATGCCTCACCCAGTTCAACATCAATCCATGGAGATGGACACGCCCCAACTGTACTCTTTCTTACTGGTGCATGATGGTCCCATTACCTCAGTGAACATATCAATAAAACATTCTGATGATTTAAATCATCCTCTAGATAAATCAGCTCCCAGGAGCCAAATCATTTTGAAATAGCTCATGATTAAATCTTTTACAATTTCTCTTGACCACAATTCCTGGGGGTTTCTTTGGAACCTTGGTGTTCATGGTTATGTTCATAATATTATGGTCTGTCCAGCCCACTGGCATTGATCTGGCTTTTAAGCATTGCAATGGTATATTACAGAAGATCAGATCAATGCATGTGTCTGAACGATGACCCAACATAATTGAAGATCTATTCGTATCATTAACCATTTGTTTCAAACCTCAGCTCTCGGCATATCTCGTTAATTGAGTTCTATTTGAATTATCGCGATCCTTCCAATTTATATTAAAATCACCCAAGATAAATACATCTCTGTTACTATCTGTGGCCTGGTCAAACCCAGTACATAAGTCATCCAGATAGGACACCTTAGAGCTAGGAGGTCTATACACACACATCTTACCAATATGGGTGCCTGGTGAGGCAGATGTACCTGAGCCCATAGTGCCTCTATTTGACATACATTAAGGTCATCCCTCCTCTTAAAAGGTATGTGATTCTGAATGTACAGTGCTACACCCCCACCATTCCTATTCCTGTCCCTTCTCAGTAGACTATATCCATGAATGTTAATTTGCTCATCATTTACAGATGCATCCAAATGTGTCTGGGTCAAAGCAAAAATATGAATATTATTTCTGTTGACCTAGTTAAAAACCTCATGTATTTTGTTAGGAAGGCTGCATACATTAACCTGAGCTATATGCAGCCCTTTCCTTATCAAGTGGAGATCAATAGAGCATGTATTCATTATAGTTGAAGTTGTCATGATACACTACAACACACAAACTCAGATTTGAACATTGGATTAAAATAGCAAGGTAGTTACTCTAGAGGCCCGATACAGTTGCCCATTGATGTAAAGTTTATCCATCACCAACAGGGTTGGGTAGGTTACTTTCTAAATGTAATCCCTTACAGTTACAAGTTACCTGTCCTAAATTGAAAATCAGTAACGTAACTTTTGGATTACCCAAACTCAATAACGTAATCTGATTACATTCAGTTACTTTTAGATTACTTTCCCCTTAAGAGGCATTAGAAGAAGACAACAATGTATGTTACCAATTGAACGACATCTATTGCAGGATAAATCAATGTTAAAGTTTACATAGCTAGGCATATATGGATGTTACATGTTACTTTATGGGTTGGTTATGTAGGCTTCTTCTAACCCATCACTCTCTGCTACATATAATAATACGATAAAATTATATCTTTACATTAAAAACCAAAGTATATCAGAATTCCAGTCATTCCAATAAATGGAAGTATAGATTAGTCAAATTGTTTTACCTGAGCATGACCCCAAAACGAAGGACTTATTAGCCAGCCCTACTCTGTTGTTTGTGATTTTGTTGTCATGGAGGACTGATTGGGCTCATTGACTCGAGTTGAAAAATAAATNATCCATGGAGATGGACGAGCCCCAACAGTACTCTTTCTTACTGGGGCATGATGGTCCATTACCTCAGTGAGCAAATCAATAAAACATTCTGTAGCATAATTTAAATCATCCTCTAGATAAATCAGCTCCCAGGAGCCAAATCATTTTGAAATAGCTCATGATTAAATGGTTTACAATTTCTCTTGACCACAATCCCTGGGGGTTTCTTTGGAACCTTGGTGTTCATGGTTATGGTCACAATATTATGGTCTGTCCAGCCCACTGGCATTGATCTGGCTTTTAAGCATTGCAATGGTATATTACAGAAGATCAGATCAATGCATGTGTCTGAACGATGACCCAACTTAATTGAAGATCTAGTCGTATCATTAACCATTTGTTTCAAACCACAGCTCTCGGCATATCTCGTTAATTGAGTTCTATTTGAATTATCGCGATCCTTCCAATTTATATTAAAATTACCCAAGATAAATACATCTCTGTTACTATCTGTGGCCTGGTCAAACCCAGTGCATAAGTCATCCAGATAGGACACCTTAGAGCTAGGATAGATACACACACACACTATACACACACTCTACCAATATGGGTGCCCGGTGAGGCAGATGTACTTGAGCCCATAGTGCCTCTATTTGACATACATTAAGGTCATCCCTCCCCTTTAAAAGGTATGTGATTTTGAATGTACAGTGCTACACCCCCACCATTCCTATTCCTGTCCCTTCTCAGTAGACTATATCCATGAATGTTAATTTGCTCATCATTTACAGATGCATCCAAATGTGTCTGGGTCAAAGCAAAAATATGAATATTATTTCTGTTGACCTAGTTAAAAACCTCATGTATTTTGTTAGGAAGGCTACATACATTAACCTGAGCTATATGCAGCCCTTTCCTTGTCAAGTGGAGATCAATAGAGTATGTATTCATTATAGTTGAAGTTGTCATGATACACCACAACACACAAACTCAGATTTGAACATTGGATTAAAACAGCAAGGTAGTTTCTCTAGAGTCCAGATACAGTTGCCCATTGATGTAAAGTTTATCCATCACCAACAGGGTTGGGTAGGTTACTTTCTAAATGTAATCCCTTACAGTTAATAGTTACCTGTCCTAAATTGAAAATCATTAACGTAACTTTTGGATTACCCAAACTCAATAACGTAATCTGATTACATTCAGTTACTTTTAGATTACTTTCCCCTTAAGAGGCATTAAAAGAAGACAACAATGTATGTTACCAATTGAATGACATCTATTGCAGGGTAAATCAATGTTAAAGTTTACATAGCTAGGCATATATGGATGTTACATGTTACTTTATGGGTTGGTTATGTAGGCTTCTTCTAACCCATTGCTCTCTGCTACATATAATAATACGATAACATTAAAAACCAAAGTATATCAGAATTCCAGTCATTCCAATAAATGTTATAACCCTTGATCTTCAAGAATAGGACTTGGAAATATGGAAGTATAGATTAGTCAAATTGTTTTACCTGAGCATGACCCCAAAACGAAGGACTTATTAGCCAGCCCTACTCTGTTGTTTGTGATTTTGTTGTCATGGAGGACTGATTGGGCTCATTGACTCGAGTTGAAAAATAAATGCGGCGCTCATGGAATGGCAAGCTTTGCCAAGACTGTGAAAAGCTGTCATCAAGGATGGTTACTTTGAAGAATCTAAAATATATTTTGATGTGTTTAACACTTTGTTGCTTACTGAATGATTCCTCGTGTTATTTCATAGTTTTGATGTCTTCACTATTATTCTACAATGTAGGAAATAGTGAAAATAAAGAAAACCCCTTTAATGAGTAGGTGTGTCCAAACCTTTGACTGGTACTGTATATATTATTTGTAAGTCCAAAAATAGATGTAGCAACTACAGATTGTCCCTTTAAGTCTATCAAACGTGTGCAAGTTTGAGCATGTGTCCATTAGGCCTATGGATTTTTAAAAATCAGTATCAATTAGATTGAGCAATAAAAGCCCCACTTTTATTCCARWGGCTMGGATCCYCACTATYRAGCTGTTYCAAGAGCYCATTTTTCACTGGCTGTCCACTGGTTACAAAAACAATGATTGATAGGCAGCTGAAACTTATTGAATTCAACCATTATTGGATTCAAATACACATTTAGATTTGTGAACYGCCATCCACAACAACCAAGGCGCAAATTGCTAAATGAGAGAGCAGCAGTGTGATTCACATCAATGCGCTATGTAGATATCAATAATAAGTMATWMCCGRATCGCTGTAGACTACACCACTACTATCATCCTTACCTCCAAGCGTTTATTRCAAGCGTTTATTTAATKTTTGGATGCCGACWGCAGTCGCACCATTGGAAGACATAGCTTGGACTGTAGCCAACAAAAGCATATTCCTGCTCTTTTCCCGTGATCCATCAAAAACATTTTGTGTGTCATCATAATGGTCTCTGACTTGTGGTCAGACTCGCTCAGGTGGAACAAACTTAAACTTGAGCCTTTTTTCAATGCTGATTTTAATGTCATTGATAAAAAGAGAAGTGTCAAAGATTTTTTTCCCCGCAAACATCCATTCTGAATTTAAAGTCATCTTCAGAATAATCATCTAGTTTTTCAAAAGCATCGGTAATCCGATTACAATATTTTTGCTGGTAACGTAACGGATTACAGTTACCGTTTTTTAGTAATGCCTTACATGTAACGGATTACATGTAATTCGTTCCTCCCCAACCCTAATCACCAAGGAGACTAGTTGATTCAACGCTTGTCCTTCATGATCGGATACAGTTTTTCCTCCTTTCATTGATCTCCGTGGGGAAATGATCATTCATTCCAAAATCAGTGTTTCTGAGTTCTCTGCCCCTGCTCTTCGCCATTTCCTTTTGCTTAAAATATTCAAAACATGMAATAATAGCCCATGGCCTATTCCCAGAGGCCTTACCCATTCTATGGACTTCTATGTGACATTACGCACGACATCTGTGGGCAGTTTCAGTTGAGTTGACATAAAGTCTCGGGACAGTGTCCTCATGGCTTCTGCTGTTGTCATTTTCCGTTATCCCTGAAAAGATTGTCCCACATTGATCGACACTGTACATCAAGCAAGGTTTCTTTAAGTTGTTTGTTCTCCCTTTGCACCACCTCCACCTTGCCATAAATAGAGTCTACAGTACCTTTCAGCACTGTGTTCTCTTTCCTTAGAATTCTAGACTGACACATAATGCATTGATGTCCTCTTGTAGTATATCCATGATATCAAGTTTGGCAAGCCTTTCATTCATGGATTTCAACAAGTCAACATTCATATCTGTAAACCTCTCACCACTCTCCACGAGTGCCCTCTTGCTTGGGGATGGTTTGATGCCATCGTTGATACCGCTTGGCCAACTTGGCTTTGGTTTGTTTTGTTGATTGGGTTTGTTGTCCTTAACAGTGCTTGAATCCTCCGAAACCATCGTCATGTTTCTTTGAGCTCGTAAGTATCTCTCGTCAATGAATCTTTCAAGCTCTTCAATGGATTCTGAATCATCCAGCGTGTTTGCAGGCAGAGTTAAACAAAAAGAACAAAACAATGGATGTTTCTTTCTGGACCTGTACGAGCCGTCGGTAGATACACCCAATATATATTTTTTAAATTAACGATTGTGTGCTCACTCGTGTCTGTTATATTGAAATATTTCCTGCAAACAACTGAGACCCCCAAAAGGGGGGTGGAACTGTCTGAAGTCAGTATCACTGATCTGTCAACTTCTGTCTGTAGCGTCCAAACAGTTTGGGCTACACACTAATACATTTTGCTCTAGGAAGCCCACACGCCTCAGAAGACTCACCTGAAGGTAGCCCGGTACCAGTTGAAAAAATTTATTAAAGTAGTTTAATGCCTAAAAAAAGGGGTTAAATATGTGTCCATTTTTTTTTTATATGAAGTTTCCTGATCTTTCTTATATCTCTCAGATATAGGACAGACACTTCAAAACAGACTAGTCTATCCTACACAATTACACACAGTAGACTCGGTGTCCAATACGAGGCACAGAAACATAAAAATGGAGGCTTGGCCCTAATTTATGTGCTCTCTGACACCTGGGGTTGGAAGACAGAGAACAATGCCAAAGGACAAGTCAGCCTTTCCCCCTTCCGAGGGCCCAAAATGTTTCTACTGACTGTTGGATGTGATAGAATAGTCCCATAGTATCAGTGTTTGGTATCTATCTGAAACTTGTWCTATGAGGATCATTSTGATGCTATCTACGGTATGTGGATGTATTATCACTGTGGTAACTTGTATCTGTACAGGGTGAACTCTAGATGACTCTCAAAAAGATTCTATGGTCCTCTCATTTACATTGMTCTCARCCCCCACATATGCATTTCAATGCTGTGACACCCTGTTGAGACTGGGCCTTGGCGGTCAGGTTACACTGTGAACTCGGTATCGCTTGATTGGTCAATGGTGGTTGGTCTTGGGTTGAAAGGTTACACCCTCAGATGTTATAAGTGGAATGAAATGCCTTTGTTCTCTCTCTTATCATGTATCCCAGTCCATGGAGGAAGGTTGCATGATCAGTTCTGATTTTCTCGGCTTTTAGGCCTCTGGCCTAGTAAGAACATCTTTGTTCATGCTTTGTCCTGTAAYTTAACCTCAGGATCTGTATGCTTGGAACAATGTCTTGTAATGCTTGTTAATGCCTTGTAACTTCAGCTTTATGCCTTGTATTTTAATCCATTCATTGTACAATGTTAATTKAATATYTGCCTTTGATATAGACCATTCTCKGACCAATTACTGCTAGTCTACGTCAASMTATTGCCTAATGCTTGAGTGTATATTTGAATTATCTTTATGAAGTCAGATACAGATTTTATTAGGCTAACTGCTTAGTCTTATRARGAGTCATATGTGAGGATTTTATAATATCATTAATACTGTATATACACATGTCAAATATTACTGCCCACTACAAAAACATGAACTCATTACCTTGATGCYTTCTCTGTTAAATCMAACAAGACCCTGCTGGAAATKAAGCAGACAACKGATTATCAACATCAAGTTGCTAYGGTATTAGATCCAACGTMGATCCAGGCACAACTGTCTTCATCGGCATAACGAATGAGACACCAAGATATTCTGGACATTCCTTGCGGAAACCTTTTTTTCCAGCACTTGGGCTGTTTGTCTCTTGACTGTCACTCAGAAAAATCCTTTTGGATCAGATGATGACGTGTGAAAATATCACAGCATAACTAATCATCTGGACACCAAATGTGCATCCAACAAGTATTATGCATAATTATTGAAGAACCACATGAATTACAGTATCGATTTAGGTTTTAATTATCGAAGTAAGGTTAGAAGCATTCGATTTTGCAATGTGCCCATGAAAACAAAACTGTTTTCCCCCGTAACTTAAAGGAGACATGAAATGTTACTTAGTTACACTGCATTTCTGAGATCTTTACACAAAAYAAATGTCTGACAGCTAAATCCAGGATTCTTACAGGGATCAAGTTAAAGGTCTAATTTAATTGATTAATGCTTAAAATATAGTATAATGACAACTTACACTGCCGTAAATGCAAGGACAGAAAAGTAATCAACTCTTGAATTTGATTGAATATAGCTATGATCCCCCTTATATGTGAKTCGTTTCAGGAAACTAGTCGTATGTCGCACGTCACCACTTCACAGGAGCAGCATTTTAACATACATTTTTTTATCAAAATGTGTTTTTTTGGCCAGAAATGCCATCTGGAACATGTGAACTTTCATATGCCTTAATAACAAACTTGTATTCCATCCATAAATACGAATAGAATTGTTAAATTACGGGCTTAGTTGGTTTAGCCACGGAAAAAGTCAGGAACTTTTCCACTAGCCATGATTGGCTGAGATAATGGTTGGGCTGGACATGCTGGGAGATGAGTTTGGATTGGTCTGCCATGTAGCATGCTTCTGTCTATAACGTGAGCTGTTCAGTATGTGTTGACAGTCATTTCTACTGCGCCATTTATGAAAGATTTAACATTAGCCATTGAGTACTACAAAGGTTTTGCTACTTTTATCAAAAACATTGATGCCTGGAATTTAGCAGGCGCTATCGACAGATCAGTTGGAAAAAGTGACAGGCTACTTTCTGCACACGCCACAGTCAGTGTGAACCAGAGTGTGTCGACAAAATGCTGGCCAAACAAGATGTATCTTTAAACAAAACGGAAGTGGTTCCAGTCTGCCGTGAAGTATTAATCAATGTATAAGGGTAAGAGTCTAGCTATATTTTCTAACTTTGTCAGAAAGTTGTTTATTTCATTKTTATTAGTATTATTGTATTTTACCCCCTTTTTCCTCCCCAATTTCGATGATGTCTCATCGCTGCAACTCCCCAACGGGCTCGGAAGGTGAAGGTCGAGTCATGCATCCTCCGAAACATGACCCGCCAAACGACGCTTCTTAACACCCACCTGCTTAACCCGGAAGCCAGCCGCACCAATGTGTCAGAGGAAACACCGTTCAACTGACGACCGAGGTCAGCCTGCAGTCACCGGCCCGCCACAAGGGGTCTCTAGAGCYCGATGAGCCAAGTAAAGCCCCGCCGGCCAAACCCTTCCCTAACCCAGACGACGCTGGGCTAATTGTGCATCGCCCTATGGGACTCCCGATAACGGCCGGTCGTGACACAGCCCTGGAACGAACCCGGATATGTAGTGACTCCCCTAGCACTGCATTGCAGTGCCTTAGTCCGATGTCCCACTCGGGAGGCCCAGAAAGTTGTTTTTATTGCGAGATAAAGCGTACAGTTAGTTTGCTAGAAAACATTAGCTTGCTGGCTTGTTAGCTAATGTTACGTGTATGATCTATGTAGTAATATTATTCGAATCAGAAACCAATTTGCATTGCTAGTTATAGCCTAATGTTAGCTAGCTTACATTGAACTCAGTTTGTTAGCTTTAGCAACCTGCAGATTCACACTACAGTTAAGACAATGTTTGTATTGGTAGTAGTATGAGTTGGGATTATGCCGGTTCATTATTTAGCTAGTTAGCTACCTAGCTAGCTACCTGTCTAAACAAAAAAGACTCCATCTCGGCCAGATGATTACATGACCCATCACGTTAGCCAGGTGTGTCTGGGGGTGATTACGGTCATCTATTGTATTTCATGAACATGTGTACATGTCTAGACAATAGTGACCCATCCACTTCGCTAGATGTGCTTGGGGGGTGGTTATATAATTTCCTTCACATGACCCATCAATTTAGAAAAGTGTGTCGGGTAAGCATCATCTAATAATGCTAAAATATTAATAAAATATTTTTATCTGGACACTTTCTGTTTTTGATATTGCTCCTATGCAAGTAACCACTTCACTGTACCGTTTACACCTTCTGTATACTGTGCATGTGACAAATAAACATAGATTTTATTTGACATAGCGTGGGCACATGGCCTCAGATATGAATCCTTAAAGAGATGGGTGGGGCTAAGGCTTTAAAGGGTGTGAACGATGCTGAATGGGTGTAGACAAAGAAGAGCTCTCCAGTAGATGTACCAAAACATTCYATGGCCATTTTCTAAAAGTGGAGTTACAAGTTTACACATTTTCAAATCAGAATTACTTTCCCATTGTTCCTCAGCTGGAGTTTTCCTCAACTTTTATCCAATGTAAAAAACACAATTTCAAATTTGGCCACATAAGACTGAATCGAGGCGGTCGGTCACATATCTTAATGTAACGAAATGAATAAAAATTGCCATATTATTATCAATGACTTATCAACAGCTGTAATAACTTGTCCAGTGTAGGAAATCCTCACTGGTACCCGAGTTTATAAAAAGACCCAATACAGAACCTTGGGACATGAAGTCAGTTTACTAGTCAAAAATAGACGTTTACTATAGGACGTCAATAAATGACATGAGACTGTGATATATTGTTGTCTGTGCATGCTTCATCTCAGCTCTCGTCTTTCTCCTATCCTCCCCTTTCCCTCTTTTTCTGTACTTTTCATCATGTCATCTCTTTCTCTCTTATCTTATCCTATCCTACCTTCTCCGCTCACTCCTTATTTCTCCTCTCCTCTCCTTCCCTAACCTTTGTCCTCTTCTTTCGGACATGTACACTCTGTCTCTTTTATCTGTTCTCCTCTCTTCCCCCTCTCCCCTCCTCCCAGGCAGACTGCTGTTAATTGGAATTCATTTTTAGTGTGTGTGAGGTGTGTGTGAGAGTGCGTATTTTCGGTGGGTGTGTGAGAGGTGTGCGTGTGTCGATGATGGATGAAGGTGATGTTTCACAGCTTTCTCGTAAGGGAGGAGGGGAACGAGGGAGAGGGAAGGGGGGGAGGTGGGGAAGGTGGGAAGGGAGACGAAGGGATGGAGGGTGGTAGACAAGGACACAGGCTGTGAGACCTTCTACTTCTGATGGCCCAAAAGAACAGAGTGGAGAGTCAGTGTGTGTGTGATAGAGACATTTGCAATGTAACCTCAAAGACAAATGGAGACATTTGTCGTAACTGTAGGCAACAGAGATTACTGAATGTGCTGGCCATTTAATTATGTTTTGCCATCTGTTAGCTGTAAGCCAAACTGCGCAAAAGTGAAATTGAAACTAACCTTGATGTTAAATTTAGGCATTAATTCCGAGCTCTTTGTTCAGCTCTCTCAATCAGAATAAATGTAGGCATTGGATTAAATGTATGCAATAATTCTGATTGGTTAGGGTTAAACGGGAACTGCACCCAGTTCCCGTTTCCCTTTGGCTTGCTCCTCAAGAAATTCTGGCGGCCATGACAGACGCCATACGTGACTTGGCTTGGGGGTGTGGTTTTATGTGGGTGCTTCTTGGGTGTGCCAATGTCACCACCAAGACACGCCCAGCTGTCAGAACCTTGCCCGCAGATATTTCCAACCGCTCAATCACAACAAACAAACCTCACAAAGGTTGAATTCAATAACTACAGGCAGATGTATTTTGTGTGATATCGGAGGAAGCGTTGAATAGGTCAGTAGCCTACAGAGTAATATGAGCATGCAATTGTTGAATTCATGTAGATATTCCAAACTAAGTGTTTTGATAACTTTCAATGGTAGTAACAGGTCCAACTATTTACATAATTACCATAGAAGCAGTGTTCTTCTAATACAACAATGTGCACCTCTTAACTTTCATTGTCATTCCCAGCCGACACAGATACTATGCCTATCAACATTTTGCCTGGTGGTAATGGGGCTATCTTGGCAAACATGTCAGGGTGGTCATACCATCCTGTGTGGTCTGTCTTCAACAGGAATTCCCTGATCCTGGTGAATAATACACAGGGTTTCTCCCTCCCCATATTGACTGATACCATTCAATTCAATAATAAAAAAAGACAATACAAGTCAAAGTTATGTCTAGTAAAATTGTAATGCAGAGTGCCAGGTCTCTCTCCATTCAGAGACAACATTATCAAGCCCGTCTGTCAGTCTGGACTTCTTCGCATCTTGCAAGTCTCCATGTGCTGGCTCAATACATGTTTCTGTGAACACATACACACATAGTCCCTGTTCAATTACCAATGGCAGTTAGGATATGTAATATCTGACACACAAGCAGGTAGTATGATAAAGTTTGAACAGGTCAGATAATAGCTACTCAATTGTAGACTCCCCCCCATCAAACGACCGAGGCTGTCATCTGGCAAAAGCATCTACAGTTCTCTCCATCTGTAGAAATAGGCAGAGTACATCAGTTACACATGGAATGAAAGGGTGTTGCAAATACTGGACATTTCTGCTGTTCTGTATTATTGCTAGTCACCTTRAGTCCCACATTGTGGATGTGTTGAGTGCCAGGTCTCTCTCCATTCAGAGACGTCAGTATCAAGCCTCTCTGCCGGGTCAGAACTACATCACATCCTCTTGCAAGTCTCCAAGTGCTGGCTCCATAGATGCATCTGTGAACACATACACACAGTCACTGTTCTCTTACCAATGGCAGGATAAGTGATATTGGACAAACAAACATATACTATGTTGAAGTTTGAACAGGCCAAACTTAACCTACCTAATCCTGGTCTCCCCATTGACGYCCGTTGGTGAGCAGGCAAGAGGTGAAGCTGGAGGTGAGGTCTTTGCCAGCGCCACATGGATGGGCATGGCAGCGTAGATCAGCTTCTGGCCCCTCATCAAACATACTGGTCGGTCACACACTAACACACACACGCACAGAGCACTGATTACATTATCAATGGTGGTTATGATTAGCATGGTGGAACCAACCTGATTGCTGCATTCACCTTTCTATTTCACTCCAGACATCAAGTGTGTGAAGTGAAAAYGAATGGAAAACGCAGCGATCAGGCTGATTGCACCAGGCTACGTTATAAAAGTGAATTGGGACAGAACTAGAAACTGTTCTGACCTTTAACCAGGTCAAATGTCACCAACCTGATTCAAGTGTCCTCCCTGCTCCYTTTATAGCTCACAGTGAGGGCATGCCTGCGTGATGTTGAGGGTCCCTTTGCTGGTKTTCTCTATGTTACATGTGCGGCTYCAAACTGGAGAATGGAGGTGGAGAACGAAGGTGGAGACCCCGACCCATTCCCTGGAGAACGGCGCTGTTCTCGACCCAACCAGCCATGGAGATACGTCACTCGCCGTGGAAGTCAAAGAAAGCGTCTTCTGGCAACGAGGGTCTGCTTGGAGATGTTGAGCCCGGACCTGGCACAGACCAGAAACGTCTTCGACGCCCCGGACTCCAGAGGTCCCTGCGTATTCGTCCTCGGTTCTGTCTCCCTCTCCGGTGGCTTCTACCTCGGGTTCAGATCCTCGGAGCTCCCACCCTCATCAGACCYCGAGGCTGTCTGAGAGACAACCCGTTTAACATCGSCAGCTGTCATCATAGGCAGCTCTATGGTGAGAAACATCTRGGTTCCCAAGGCAAAAACCCTGTGATACCCAGGAGCAACAGTACAGGACATAACAAGGTTGCTTCCAACTGTTCTARGACAGACACCGGGAGCTGACKCTGTCGTAGTCRATGTGGGGTCAAACGACATCAGGAGCACACACYTAGTGTGTTGTGAATTATGTAATGAATGTATTGTAATGATTTAAAAATTGTATAACTGCGGTAATTTTGCCGGACCCCAAGAAGAGTAGCTGCTGCCTTGGCTGCTGCCTCCAWAATTAATACAAATACAATACAAATACATCTCTCGAACTGCAGCAGGAAATCCTCATAAACAATGTATATCCTCATCTTATGTCGTGGTATTGACTGGAAGGGCCCATGACAAGGTGATACAATAGACAGCCAAGTGGTAKATTTCATTTTGTTGTAAAGAAAGGACAAAGCTTTTTGATAATGCACTTCACAAACAAAATGACTCTACAACTTGCATCTGCTTGGCTGGGTAATTAACCTACTAGTTTATCAAACMGATTATTTTTTAATACAACTTTCAAGCATATTTTATGACTGTAACTCCAGAATGGATTAGATTCAGGCCGGTGATATCYTTACAGTTTGTTGCTCCTAGTTCACTGTATTAGTCAGACTCAGACATGAGTTAGTTACCAACACAGCTGCATCCATTATTTAGTTTTGCCCTAAACAATACAGAATACACTTGTATYAGCAATGAACTAGCTTGCAAATCCAACTTGTAGGCTAACTAACATTAGCTAGCCTGTAGCTAGCTAGCTAGCATGCCTGCCTCTCTAGCATTATCAAATGATAGTGTTACATAACCAGCAGCATCTCGACAATACACAAGCTTGTATGAGCTACGACCTAAATAAGTTGAACTGAGGTAGTTAACTAGCTAGTTATCTAGCTAGTTACGCTAACATTAGCTAAAATGTTAGCTATCCTGCCTCGCGTTATCAAAGATAGCTAACTATACAACCAGCAATAACGTTATTTAACGTCATTTAACACCATAGTACCCTCCAAACTCGTCATCAAGCTCGAGACCCTGGGCCTCGACCCCGCCCTGTGCAACTGGGTCCTGGCCTTCTTGACGGGCCGCCCCCAGGTGGTGAGGGTAGGTAACAACATCTCCACCCCGCTGATCCTCAACACTGGGGCCCCACAAGGGTGCGTTCTGAGCCCTCTCCTGTACTCCCTGTTCACCCACGACTGCGTGGCCATGCARGCCTCCAACTCAATCATCAAGTTTGCGGACGACACTACAGTGGTAGGCTTGATTACCAACAACGACGAGACAGCCTACAGGGAGGAGGTGGAGGGCCCTCGGAGTGTGGTGTCAGCAAAATAACCTCACTCAACGTCAACAAACAAAGGAGATGATTGTGGACTTCAGGAAACAGCGGAGGGAGCACCCCCTATCCACATCGACGGGACAGTAGTGGAGGTGGAAAGTTTTAAGTTCCTCGGTGTACACATCAGGACAACTGAATTGGTCCACCCACACAGACAGTGTTGTGAAGAAGGCGCAGAGCGCCTCTTCAAACCTCAGGAGGCTGAAGAAATTCGGCTTGTCACCAAAAGCACTCACAAACTTCTACAGATGCACAATCGAGAGCATGCTGTCGGGCTGTATCACCGCCTGGTACGGCAACTGCTCCGCCCACAACCGTAAGGCTCTCCAGAGGGTAGTGAGGTCTGCACAACGAATCACCGGGGCAACCTACCTGCCCTCCAGGACACCTACACCACCCGATGTCACAGGAAGGCCATAAAAGATCATCAAGGACAACAACCACCCGAGCCACTGCCTGTTACCCCGCTATCATCCAGAAGGCGAGGTCAGTACAGGTGCATCAAACAGGGACCGAGAGACTGAAAAACAGCTTCTATCTCAAGGCATCAGACTGTTAACACAGCCACCACTAACATTTAGTGGCCGCTGCAACATACTGACTCAACTCCAGCCACTTTAATAATGGGAATTGATGAGAAATTATGTAAAAATGTATCACTAGCCACTTTAAACAATGCCACTTAAATATAATGTTTACATACCCTACATTACTCATCTCATATGTATATACTGTACTCTATACCATCTACTGCATCTTGCCTATGCCGTTCTGTACCATCACTTCATTCATATATTCTTTATGTACATATTCTTTATCCCTTTACCACTTGTGTGTGTATAAGGTAGTAGTTGTGGATTTGTTAGGTTAGATTACTTGTTGGTTATTACTGCATTGCCGGAACTAGAAGCACAAGCATTTCGCTACACTCGCATTAACATCTGCTAACCATGTGTATGTGACAAATAAATTTTATTTTATTTTATTTATTCAGTAAGCTAGTGTTACTGGTACAGACTTGGAGACCAATGATCTCCAACCACCTATTCTGCACGATAGGGTCCTTCAGCAGGGCATGCAAACCATAGTTGGCTGTGCATCCTGCTGGAAGCATGCGTTGTCGAACTAGAGCCGGCTTGATCAATCCATATTAGGGCTTACCAGTCTCAAACGYCTGTGATCCTTTGAACGTGTTTGGGTCCATGAAACAACAGAGCCCCATTCAATGAAGGGAAGCGTTGGGTGGACGGGCGATTTGCACTTGGAGTTTGGCAAAAGGTAGGCATGAATTGTTAAAATGATTGAAATCCAAACCCAACCTCCATTTACTTGTTGTGACGCACTCAGGTTCCAAACTACATTTTAGACGAGACTGACTTTATGACCAAATTTGTCCTATTTACACTTTGTAGTCAATTTTGACACTGGAATAAATGTTATATCGATTCCACATTCCTGTGGCACCACTAAGGTGCCACTTGACACCTGCAGGACACCTACAGCACCCGATGTCACAGGAAGGCCAAAAAGATCATCAAGGACTTCAACCACCCAAGCCACGGCCTGTTCACCCCGTTATCATCCAGAAGGTAAGGTCAGTACAGGTACATCAAAGCTGTGACTGAGAGACTGAAAAACAGCTTCTATCTTAAGGCCATCGGACTGTTAAACAGCCATCACCAGCCGGCTTCCACCCGGTTACGCAACCCTGCACCTTAGAGGCTGCTGCCCAATATACATAAACTTGGAATCACTGGCCACTTTAATAATGGAACACTAGTCACTTGAATAATGTTTAAATAATGTTTACATACTGCTTTACTCATTTGATATGCATATACTGTATTCTATTCTACTATATTTTAGTCAATGCCACTCCGATATTGCTCGATATAATATGTATATATTTCTTAATTCCATTATTTTACTTTRAGATTTGTGTGTATTGTTGTGAATCATTTTTAGATACTACTGCACTGTTGGAGCTAGGAACACGAGCCRTTCGCTACACCCACAATAACATCTACTAAATATGTGTATGGGACCAATACAATTTGATTTGATTTGATTTTCAAATGGATTCGTTGATTTTTCGGGGCAGTCGCTGTTTAAGGTTTGGGTTAGGGTTAAAAGAGATAAACGAAAATTTCAAAAGGAGTGCTTAGCACCGGGATTGGACCCGAGATGATTGGAGACATGTGCCCAGGGTTTAAGCCGGTCCTCACCCCCATCCACAACGCCCTTGCTTGAGCCTACAAGATGGTAACAGGCACTCGCGTTGCTCTAGAGGACGGTTGAAATTTGCCATGGAATTAATATGTCAACCATGCCGTAACGTCACCATTCTAAAAACGCCTGGACAGTACGTAATCCACTGGAGTTTGTGTTCGAAGTTCCCTGTAGCATTACTGGAGACTAGTGAGTGTTGCTCCGTCAACACAGAGATGAGGGAGAGGAGTGAAACAACAGAACCAGTGTAGTATTTGAGGTCTGGATTTAGAGCATAAAATGAGGCAAGGCGAGACGATGAGAGCAGATTATGGCAGTCAGGGCTGCTGTGGAATACCTCAGCTGTAAACGAGACAAGAGGCGAGATGAGAGCTTGACACAAGTGAAGCATGCAGCAGGCGGGCAGATAGTCAGTAGGGCAGAGATGAGGGAGAAGAGATGACACGCACAAAAGGTTTTTCTGAAATCAGATTACATGACAAGTATTCCCAGTATCTTCATTCTTTCCAACAATAACTGAAGTGAATTACAGACTATGGCTATTTAGGCTCCAAGAATCTCTGCATTTTTCTACGGCTGGCCATCGCTTTCCACCTGAACTACCCCTACTCCGATCAAAAAGCCCTCCCCCCCCACAGCAACTTGCCGAAGCCCTCCCATTTCTCCTTCACTCAAATCCAGATAGCTGATGTTCTGAAAGAGCTGCAAAATCTGGACCCCTACAAATCAGCCGGGCTAGATATATCTGGACTCTCTCTTTCTAAAATTATCTGACGAAATTGTTGCAACCCCTATTACTAGCCTGTTCAACCCTCTCTTTCGTATCGTCTGAGCTTCCCAAGATTGGAAATGCTGTCCGCGGTCATCCCCTCTTCAAAGTGGGGTAGACACTCTAGACAAAACTGCTACAGACCTATATCTATATCCTACCCTGCCTTTTCTAAGTCTTCAATGCCAAAATTCTCAGACAGGTTACTATCCAATTCCGAATCCCACCGTACCTTCTCTCACTATTGCAAATCTGGTTTCCGAGCTGGTCATGGGTGTACCTCAGCCACGCTCACGTCCTAAAAAGATATCATAACCGCCATTGATAAGAGACATTACTGTGCAGCCGTCTTCATCGACCTGCCAAGGCTTTCGACTCTGTCAATCACCACATTCTTATCGGCAGACTCAACAGCCTTGGTTTCTCAAATGATTGCGCTCGCCTGGTTCACCAACTACTTCTCTGATAGAGTTCAGTGTGTCAAATCGGAGGGCCTGTTGTCCGGACCTCTGCAGTCCTCAATATGAGTGCCACAGGATTTCAATTCTCGGGCCTACTCTCTTTTTGTGTACTATCAATGATGTTCCTCTTGCTGCTGGTGATTCTCTGATCCACCTCTACGCAGACGACACCATTCTGTATACCTCTGGCCCTTCTTTGGACACTGTGTTACTAACCTCCAGACGAGCTTCAATGCATTCAACTCTCTTTCTGTGGCCTCCAACTGCTCTTAAATGCAAGTAAAACTAAATGCATGCTCTTCAATCGATCGCTGCCCGTCACCTGCCCCGCTCGTCCAGCATCACTACTTTGGACGTTTCTGACTTAGAATATGTGGACAACCTACAAATACCTAGTGTCTGTTAGACTGTAAACTCTCCTTCCAGACTCACATCAAGCATCTCCATCCAAAATTTAGACTCTGATCGCTTTCTTATGTCGCAACAAAGCATCCTTCACTCATGCTGCCAAACGTACCCTCGTAAAACTGACCAATTAATGATCCTCGACTTCGGCGATGTCACTTTACATAATAGCCTCCAATTACTCTACTCAACAAATTGGATGCAGTCTATCACAGTGCCATCCGTTTTGTCACCAAAGCCCGATATACAACCACACACTGCGACCTGTATGCGCTCGTTGGCTGGCCCTCGCTTCATACTCGTCGCCAAACCCACTTGCTCAAGGTCATCTACAAGTCTCTGCTAGGTAAAGCCCCGCTTTATCTCAGCTCACTGGTCACCATAGCAGCACCCACCCGTAGCACGTGCTCCAGCAGTATATCTCACTGTTCATCCCCAAAGACAATTCTTCCTTTGGCCGCCTTTCCTTCCAGTTCTCTGCTGCCAATGACTGGAACAAACTGCAAAAATCACTGAGGCTGGAGACTCATAGTCTCCCTCACTAGTTTAAGCACCAGCTGTCAGAGCAGCTCACAGCATCACTAGCACCTGTACAAAGCCTATCTGCAGAAAAGCCCATCCATCTACCTCATCCCCATACTGTATTTATTTATTTATTTATTTTATCTTGCTCTTTGCACCCCAGTATTTCTACTTGCACATTGTCATCTCTGCCACATCACTACCATTCCAGTGTTTAATGCTATATTGTAATTATTTGCCACTATGGCCTATTTATTGCCTTTACCCCCCTTTATCCTACCTCATTTGGCACATACTGTTTATATAGACCTTTTTCCCTACTGTATTATTGACTGTATGTTTGTTTATTTCATGTGTAACTCTGTGTGTCGTATGTGTCGAACTGCTTTGCTTTATCTTGACAGGTCGCAGTTGTAAATGAAGAACTTGTTTCAACTAGCCTACTGGTTAAATAAAGGTGAAATATAAAAATGAAAAATTAAACTATTCTTTATGTCAAGTGTGCGTGTGAGTAGAGAGGAGTGTCAGTGAGAGACAGAGAGGCTACAGAATTAGAAAGGGAATACGATGTAATTATGAGTGAGAAAATGAGTGAAGAATCTTCACAATCTACGACTGGAGGGAAGAAAAGTGTGTCCTTAAAATTGATGTGTCTATTCAGTGGTTTAAAGGTCCAATGCAGCCATTTTTAATCTCAATATCAAATCATTTCTGGGTAGCAATTAAAGCCAGCACTCAGTAAGTGCAAAATAAAATAATACATTTTACATTTTGTTTCTATCTTTACATTTTGCAGCTGATTTCCTCAGCCAGGCGACGTGACGACCTAGGTTTCGAGTGTAGCCATGATGAAACTCTCCAGGCCCACATTCTACTTGAGTGGCCTGTGCAGTCCCCAGACCTCAACCCATAGAGATATATTTGGATGAGATAGAACGGCTGTTCGCAGCATGAATGTACCGCTGTCCAATCTGCAGAAACTGCGTGATCCCAACGCGTCAGACCAGCATCCCTGTGGAACGTTTCCGAACACCTTCTAGAATGCCCTGAAAGAATTCAGGCTGTTCTGGAGGCAAAGGGGAGTCCGACCCGGTGTGTACCTTTAATAAACTATCCAGTGAGTGTAAGCCATTGACTTGCTACTATAACTATAGGTGTACTTAAATGATCAACTGGAAATAAAACACTAGTCCTCATTGAACAATATCCTATTATAAAATAACACTATACAACAATGATACAATTATATAAGACTTGTGGAAATATTGGAAAGTAATAAGCAAAATGGTAGTAACCACCTCTGATAAGCAATGTTGGGACTTCGGTCATATTGACTAGCCTACCAATCCAATCCTCTCGGATCTATACAAGTGGAAAGAGYGGTTTGTTTCTGGACCGGGCCCMAGATCCATCTCTATCCAACCCCCAAGCCACACTCTYGCCATCACAAACCTGTCACCATGGCTGGGATCCATCTCTAACCAACCCACAGTCCTCACTCTGGCCTCCATCCTCGTCTCTATCCAACCCCCAAGCCACACTCTGGCCATCACAAACCTGTCACCATGGCTGGGATCCATCTCTAACCAACCCCCAGGCTTTGTTTCCGGCCTCCTGCTGGGTCCTGATATTGCCTATTATACAGTCATATCAGAGCGTTACACACATGCACACAGCGACACAACACACAGCTGAGTGTCTCCTCTATTCTCTCTGAAGAAATAGAGAGATGCACAGGGAGTCCCACTATGAAGACATGAGGTTTGCTTTGAGCGACTTCTCCTTATGGAAGTAAACCTTTCCTCTCCTGTGGAGACTATTAACACATGCTGGGATAAAATGCTACAGTCCGTTAGTCGTTTCACACAAACAGCTCTTCAGTGCTTTTCACGTAACCCAGCGTATGGTTTATTKATGGTCTATTATATGTTGACAGTTTGTATCCATTTAATAAAGAAGAGAAACTTGACYGAGAGACAGAAGCGGGAGAGATGGGCAGAAAGAGAGCAGCGCAGAAGGTGACGTCATCAATATTATACTATTATAATATAGGCTTATTACTGCATTAAAAGTCAGATAAGGATATCTTTAACATCACTAGGGATGTAAACCCTTGTAAAAGTGCATCAAGGTTGAAAAATAAATGACTGAAATAGGTCTAACATAGGTCTCTTTTTGTTTCCATTCGCATCTCTGTCGAGTCTTCAGTAATTGGATCATCTATTCACAATGCACCTAAACTAGGTACAGTTAGAACTGGCAGACAGAGAGAAGTGCTGTGCGCGTGTGTGTGTGTGTAGATAAGTATAGCACCATATGGGCTGTGTAATCAGAGGTCATTAATAACGAGTATGTGTATTAACTTTCCCAGGAGACTGAAGAATGAACTCTTGGGTTTCCTTTAGCACCGTGTCACTCTCTGACTAATAGCTGCTACTGGTCGACTCCCTGTGTTGCTGTGTTGCTGTGTGTTGCTGTGTTGCTGTGTGTTGCTGTGTGTTGCTGTGTGTTGTCTACCTCTCCACCACGGTTTGTGCTTCTTCTCCTCCTCTCTTCCTCCCCTCCCTATCCTATATTCCTTCCATCACCACAGTGAGGGGCTTTGTGTGTGTGTGTGTGTGTCCGTGTGTGTGTCTGTAGAGCATGTGTGTGTGTGTGCGTGTCTGCGTATGTTGTGTGTGTGTGTGTGCTCGTGCGTGCTTTGCCGTGCATGTGTACAAGACTTTGTCTCCAGTAAATGAGTTTGCTATCAGTCAGCCCTGTTCTCTATGGTCCTGATTCCGACCCGAGTTAAGCGTGCGTAAATTGAACATTATTCCCTTTTTATGAACTTTTCTCTCTATGCGTTATTCTGACCTGGAATTTAGGCATGAGAATAGCGTGCTATTCACCTGCTATTCGTTTTGGGGGGAGATTGAATACATTAAGGTGTGTCTACAGATATGTCATAATCTGACCTTGACTTAATTCACTAATAAATCCACCAACTTGAAAACCATTAATAAGGTGTAGCGAACCTATCGTTTCCGAACCTACCGTTTCCAAGTGGACATTTTTTCCTTTAGAAATAGCACCATTCCCCATGCACTGTAATTTACAACTTGATAGGAGCTATTGATAAGATCCAGGTAAATGATTCATCCATTTGGAGAAGGGAAATGTAAATGTAAATTACACTTGTTTTAGATCCAGTTGACCTCATAATTGCCGGTGACACGTGTGAAACCAGTCCCATGGCAGACATCTGAAGCATATCAACATATCAACTTTCCCACAGTGAAGTTTAAGAAATGCTATGCCATCATGCAGAATTGAAATGATATCTACAACCTTTTAACGTGAAGGGATGGGCACTCGAATGTCTTCATTGTAGGCTACTCCGACTTTCTCTGTTTCCTATTTCTATCTATACCACTATCAATATCGACCGTCAGTACACCTAATAACGACACTTTTTCAACTGCCAATTTACTGTTAGTTCCCTTCAGTTGGTAAAGCCTACATTATRATTCTATTTCATTACATTGTTTCGTTTAACTCCATTTGTTTCTTCTGTAAATYCCGTCATGGCCATGTGGTTTCTGAGGATCATTAGYAACAGTTGATAATATATARATTTTTAAACGTATAGGCTACTTAAATCATRATGGAGCAGAGCGGAGACCAAGCCATAACAGTTTGAACCCGACACATGGCACAATACTTGGCTCTGTTATCACACAGTTCCATGGTTAGCACAGGCAATAGACAATTGTATAGCCTACTATTGTACACTATTCTCCTATCATAATTCTATATACTTCCTACATTACCATCAGTGGGGGCTGCTGAGGGGAGGACGGCTCATAATAATGGCTGGAATGGAGTTAATGGAATTGGAGTCGATACCATTCCACCAGRTCCGCTCCAGCCATTACCATGAGCCCGTTTTCCTCAAWTAAGGTGCCACCAAACTCTTGTGATTATTAAACAACTGAATGTGGCAATGTTCATAATAAATAAAACCACTGCATTTTTGATTCATAAATATATTTTGTGTGTAAAGGCTCTCCAAACCTGTTTTTGCATGATTCATACATACTTCCCCCAACCCTAAACTTTGCCTAAATAATCTTTAAAATCAGAGTATTTTTTTATGTACCAGTTGGTGTTGAAACAGAGACGAACAAGCACATATTTCGATGGCTTTCTTTCATCGATCCCTATTCTCAGGCACAGTTCTCTCAATGTATTCTAGTCTGTCGACAACATTCTAACTAAAGGTACATCGTATTTAAGGGGATGGCTTAAGATAAACGTACTGAAAACCCCATCAAATGAAAACTCCACAAGAAAATCTGTTGAACAAATAATGGGCGAACAGCATTGAATAGCATTTCAAGTTCAAGGTGAGAACATGCATAGAGAAAAAAGTGCATAAAATGACACATGCGTTACTCAGGTCGGAATCGTTCCTCATCTGAAGCTGATGAGAGAGACAAAACACAACAAAAGACAACGCTCATACCTTTCAATCAGAGAATAGCGGATTAGCCTTCTGGCAAAACAAGAAGACAATAGCATATGTGCTCCTGTTACTTACTCTACTGGCATCGATTATAGCTATATCAGAGGTGGTTCATTGAACCGGGTAATGAGTAACCTCGCTTGAGACCTGAAATACTTGTGTCAGCTCTCTGAGCTAATGCCTAGGCTTTAGCTCAGCTGGWTAACATGGAATGATCAGATATATGCCGAGGATTGCCTGAACATTTGGTCTCGTACCATTCAGAGAATGACACAACACAATGAATATCTTATCAGACAGACAACACAAAACACAACAGAGAGAGAGAGAGAGAGAGAGAGAGAGAGAGAGAGAGAGAGAGAGAGAGAGAGATTTGCAGAATAGTGTTTCATGCCTGTTAGTCTAAGTAGAGATAGTTACACAACAATATAACGGAGCCCTAGGGCAGAGAGGAGAACACACACACACCTCAGAAATCAGGTCTATGCTGTGCAAGCCAGTTTAATTATAGCTTTACCAGAAAGACTTAATTATCACAGTTAGAGTTCTCTCCCTCCCTTCATCCTTCTGTCTCTCCCTCAGAAATGGTGGAAGGCAGAAAAACTACATTTGGTTCACTCTCCTAATCATTTCATGTGGGATCCCTATGGCTTYCTCAAACTGTGTGGCATTAAAAGTGGTTCCCTACAACGAACGTTCACAAAAGGCATTGTTTTGAACTCATTTGAAATGAACTGTGGGCCTACAGGTTTTCATCCTTCCCCTCTAATCAGGGACTGGAGGTCTAAAAATGATTCCATCTAGTAAATAGTATATATTGTAACATTTTATAGACTGTTTATTAGCTGGGCCCCTTGACATTAGCATGTCCTGAAATGCCATGATAACGAAATACAAACGACGATGGACTTTGATGAAATCATGGCAAAGGCCTACTATTAGCTAGCTCCTATACACAGAGGACCACATTCACCTCTCTCTCTCATCTTTGTCTCTCGTGCTCGGTCGTCTCACTTCATCTCTCCCACCCCTCTTCCCCCATCTATTTTCTATGCATATCCCTACCTTCCACTCTTCTCACCTCTCTTCTTTTGTCACTCTCTCTCTTGGGGCTGGGACAGTGGAACACGCAGAGAACCAGTTGTCTGGAAAACACAAGTTGCTCGGCTCACGAGAGGGGTGGTAAACTTACGGAAATAAACACATGACCGGCCATGGGCGGGGATGGCCGTGGCATTTATCGGTCGCCTGCCCGCCATATACTGGAAGCCGTCATCCATCCCCCACATTTTGGAGGCGTCCATCCATCTCCCACGTCTCTCTTCTTTTCCTTTATTGTCTTCCACCTAATCGCCCAGCGAATAGTACAGTGTCACAGTTCATTTAATACAGGTCACTGTCAGGGCAATGTTACCCTGAATTGTTGAATTCATAATCGTTTCCTGTTTTAAAATTGTAAAGGAACGTTGAAAGCAGTGTTGACAAGCAGTTTTTTTTAAAATGTATGATTAAACTGAAACTGAAGCAAACACTGAGTTTGGCATCGGTGACAACCATGGAAAATAACATCCCAACCCCATTTCTCAGTGTGCTTAAAATGGGGTCAAGGCAAGG
>NC_036865.1:4026942-4059506 GCF_002910315.2 Salvelinus sp. IW2-2015 | reverse complement strand
AAAAAGTTGACTCAGTCCAGCTTCTTTCATTCTATACTGAACAAATATATAAACGCAGCATGTAAAAATGTCTAAGATTTAACTGAGTTCAAATTCATATGAGGAATCAGTCAATTGAATATAACGAATTAGGCCCTTAATCTATGGATTTCACATGTCTTGGTCACAGAACCCTTAAAAAAAAAATGTGCCTCACAATGGGCAGTATTTCTGTGCATTCAAATTGCCATCAATAAAATGCAATTGTGTTCATTGACCATAGCTTAAGCCTCCCCATACTGTACCATAACACCACTGCCACTATGGGCACTTTGTCCACAAATTTGACATCAGCAAACCGCTCGCCGCATGATTCCCTTAACGTGATCTGCGGTGTGTGGCAGGTTGGACGTAATTCTCTAAAACAACGTTGGGAGGCGGCTTATGGTAGAGAAATTAACATTAAAAATTCTCTGGTAACAGCTCTGGTGGACATTCCGGTAGTCAGCATGCCAATTGCATGCTCCCTCAAAACTTGAGACATCTGTGGCATTGTATTGTGTGACAAAACTGCACATTTTAGGAGTGCCCTTTCATTGACCCCAGCACAATGTGCAGCTGTGTAATTATCATGCTGTTWAATRAGCTTCTTGATATGCCACACCTGTCAGATGGGTGGATTATTTTGGAAAAGGGGAAACGCTCACTAACAGGGATGTAAACAAATGTGTATGTGCAGATGTAAAAATGTTGGGATCTTTAATTTCAGCTCATGAAAGATGGGACCAACACTTTACATGTTGTGTTTAGATTTTTGTTCAGTGTACAGTACATCCACAGCTCAATTAATTGAATAATTACCATGTAATCTCCATGCACAGAGAGTATATAATGTCTCTCTCTCTCTCTCTCTCTCTCTCTCTCACACACACAAACACACACACACACACACACACACACACACACACACACTGGCCGTGACCCCATTATCCAGAGGGTGTCTCAGAATATAAAAAACAAAAACATTTCCAATTCAGACATTCGTAAATTACACACTCGTATGGAATAGGACAAATATAAGCACCCACACACATACATTTACCGTATCCACACGCACACACCTACCTACACACGCTACAAGGCGTATGTAGAAAACCAGACAGAACCAATAGAGATATAATATCAGATAACAACAGTACCACACAGCTAGAACACCTCAGCTCTTAGACATAGAACGACAAAGCTGGAACAAGAGAGATAAAACCATAGACCCCCTACAACCCCCCGGCTCCTAGTCCCAAGCACCCCTGTATTGAAGCAAGAACCAGGAGCAGCCCCAGACCCAGACGTCTGCTCTCACCTTACCTGTGGAGGTGAGCCAGCTGTGGGGGTCTGGGTTAGGAGTCGGGGGGTTGAGACCAGGAGGGGGGAGGTGGGGGGGGGTTAGAGTGGAGAGACTGCCTACCTTTCTCGAGTGTCCCTGTTAGGAAGCGGTAGAAAAATCGAAAGACTTTGGTCAGCTGTCGCTTGCATCTCTTCCTGCAATGGCTCATCTTGACTCTGTAGTGGCTAATGATAGTCACAAGGTGGGGGTAAATGGCGAGTGTTGGGGCAATTACCCCCTTTTGGATGTAGTGCGTTGGGTTGGTTGCTTCGGTTTGGCTGCTGTTTTTGGGTTTTGTTTTTTCATATTATATTGTTGTTTTGTGTTAGTTCTGGTGTTGCGTTCCTGTGGTTGGGAGGGGATGTTGTGTGTCGGTTTTTTGGGGTCGCTGGGTTGGATCTGCGATTCGGTGGGTCTGGTCTTCTGGTCTCGGAGGGTCGTTCAGAGTGTTTGGTGTTTGTTTGTTTTGTGTTTGGGTTGAGTGTGTGGGCGGTGGCGTTGATGTTGCGCGTGAATGTTTTGGGGGGTGGGGGGGGGTGTGGGGGCGTGATTGTTAGGTTGTACGTTGTAGTATGGGCGCTGTTCTTGGTTGCGGTGTGGTGCTGCTGTCTTCTGGGATAGTGGTGTGGGCTTCGCGTGTGGTTGGCTTGCTGTCTTTGGTTTGCGGGTGTTGGCGACAGGTGTTGGGTGGTTGGTGGCTTGGGTGTAGGTGGGGGCGGTGGCGGTGGTTGTGTGGGGTATGATGTGATGGTTGGTGGTTTGCTCACGTGGGGGTGTCCGGTGGGTGGGTCGTGTCAGCTGTGTGGTGTTCGTGCTGCGTTGTGTTGTGTTTTTTTTCTCTTGGTGAGTGCGGTAGGGTGGGGGAGGAGGGGGGGTCGGGCGGTGTGGGGGCGGGAGGGTGGGCTGGCTTTTTCTTTTCGGGGCTTGTCTGTTCTTTGGGTTTCTGCTTGTCTGATAGGGGGGTGTTTTTTCTTTTGTGTGTTTGGGCTTTGTTTGTGTTGCGTTTGGGGACGCTTGGCGTTGTTGCAGTTTTCGCTCCGTTCTTTTGGGTTGCGCGGTGGATTAGGGTGTGGGAGGGGGGGCGGCAGGGTTGGGTGGGTGGTGGTGTGATTGCCGGGTGGGGGGGAGGGAGGAGGGGAGGGTGCTGCTTTGGTGTTGCTTGTTTCTGTGTTTTTGCTGGCCCAGCCATGATTTTGCTGGTTTATGGGTGTTGTTTTTTGCCGTAGTGGCAGGGCGGGGGGCAGATATGTCGTGGGGCGGGGGGGGATGAGGGGTGTTGTGTGTTGTATGTAGTTTGGGGATTTTGTGCTTTTGGTGATTGCTGGGGGTCGGGTGGGGGGGGGTGTTTGTTGTGGGGCTGGGTGGGAGGGGTGGGTGGGGGGCAGCGGGGGGTGGAGAGGGGGGCGGCGTCTGTTCTTTTTTTTTTTTTGTATGTTTTTGCCTTGTGTCTGACTTTCCTTGTGTTCATTATCCAGGTAGTGGATTGCGGGTGGGCGTGCGTGTTTGCTTTTTTGTGTCGGGGCATTGCGGTTAGGGTTTTTTTCTGGTTCGTACGGAGTGGGTTGGTGGTGGCGCGGTTGGGTCGGGCTGCTCCTGTTTCTTGCTTATACAGGGTGCTTGGGATAGGGCCGGGGTTTGTGATCTTGTTTTATCTGTTGTTCGCTTTGTCGTTTATGTTAGAGCTGGGTGTTGCTGTGTGGTACTGTTGTTATCTGTTTATTTACTCTTGTTCTGTTGGTTTTTCCTACCTGCTTGTAGGTGTGTTGGTGGTGTTGTGCGCTGTGGATACCGGTAAATGTAGTGCTGTGTGGGTGCTTTATTGTTTCTTTATCGAGTGTGGTAATTAGAATGTCTGAATTGCAATGTTTTTGTTTTTTTTATCTGCGCCCTTTGGGGTGGGGTGTGGGGCACGGCAGTGTGTGTGTGGGTGGTGGTGCTGTGTGTGTGTGTGTGGTTTGTGTGTGTGAGGGGGGGAGGGGGAGAGTTTTTTTGTGTGGGTTATGGTCTTTTCTTCTGAGTGTGGTTTGTGTTATGTTGTGTTGTTTTTTGGTGATGCATTTTTTCTTCTGCCTTTTGTTTCATTGTTAGTGAGGTTTTTTTATCTGGGTGTGGTTGGTTCGGTATCGCTTGTTGTGCTGGGTTGGGGTCTTGTGGTTTTGTTTGTGTTTTTGGGAGCTGCCTTGGTGCTGTCGGTGTCGAGTGTTGGTTTTGTATTTTCATGGTAGTTGTTTTGAGTTAGTTGCGCGTCGTGGTTGGGGGCGGTTTGTGATGTTTTGTGGGTGTGTGGGGGGTGTTGTGTATGGGAGGGCTTAGCTTGGTCTGATTGTTTTTTGTGGCTTTGGGTTGTGTGCGGTTTTTTTTTAGGGTTCTGTGTGTGTTGATTTAGGTGTTGTTTCATTTTGATGATTTTTGTTGTGTTTTTGTTTTTTGTGGTTTTATTGTTCAGTTGCTGGGGGGCTGGTTTTTTTTCTTTTCTGTCTCTCTTGTTTTTTTTCTTTTTGCTTCTTCTGTTTTTTTCGCTGGTCGTTCGCCTGTTGAGCTGGTTGTGTTAGTGCTGTTCCGTGGGTTTTGTTTTTTTTTGATTTTGGGGTATTCTTGTTCTCACTTTTTTTTTCGTTTTTTTTGCATTGTTGCGGGCATGTTCTGCGCGTGACCCCCCACGCGCCGGATGTATGATTGTTGGTTTGTGTTCAGAGTGTCATGGTCTTTTATCGTTTGTTTTCTCGTGTGTGTGTGTGTGTGTGTGTGTTGTGTGTGTTGTGTGTGTGTGTTGTGTGTGTGTTGTGTGTGGTGTGTGTCGTGTGTGTGTGTGTGTGTGTGTGTGTGTAGTGGTGTGTGGTGTGTGTGTGTGTGTGTGTGTGGTGTGTGTGTTGTGTGTGTGGGTGCGGCGCGCGGGGTGTTTGTGTAGTTCGTGTTTTGGGCCGGTTTTGGGTTCTGCGTGTCTGTTCGGGGGGGGTGGGCGGGGTGTGGCTGGCGGGGCTTGGTTGCCCTCGGGGGCGGGGGGGGGAGGGAGGTGATGTGGTTCTGTGTTGGGTGTTGTGGTTTGCTGTTTCTGTTCGTCGTTTGTCTTCGTTATTGGTTTCGTGTTTCGGGGGGTTCCCTTTTGTTCTTTTTCGTGTTTTTTGCTCGTCTGATTAGGGGGGTGCTGTAGGATTCTTTGTCCTGCTTTTGTGGTCGTTTGTGGCCCTTTTTGGTTTGGTGTGGCTCTGTGTTGGGGGTGTAGTTTCTGTTTTTTGGGGGGGGTGGGGCAGGGGGCATTCTGTGATGTTGGTTGTCTGGGTTTTTGGTTGCCAGTGCCCTGTTCTGGGTGTTGTCGTGTGTTCTTTTGCTAGGGTGTTTATTGGTTGTGTTTTCTTTGTTGGATGCTTTTGCATTTTCTTTCTTTTTTTTTCTTTTTTCTTTTTTTGTTGTGTTTTTGTGTTGTCTGTTATAGCTTTCATTGTGTTGTGGGTCTTTGTGGTAGGCAGTGTTCCATTGGTTTTGTATTCCCTGTCGTGGCTCTAGGCTTGCTGGAGTGCCCGTTTATGGTTCGCGAGGTTTTCCTTCGGTTCTGTTTGTCTGCTCTTCGTGCGTGTCGTCCCGGGCTCTATTGTTCTTGTTTGCGTGGTCTTGTTTTCTGATTGGTCATGGGTTGTCTTTGTTGTGGTTTGTTTGCTTCCGTGCCGGCCGTTCGCCTGGTGTTGTTTTGTGCCTGGTTCTGTTGTTCTGGTGTGTTCGCTTAGCGCTTGTGCCTCTCTTGACGTTGGCCTTCTTGTTAGGATTTTCCTTGTGGCCGTTTTCTTGAGTGGGCGTTTTCAGTCTTTCTCTTCACGCCCTTTTCGCCTGTCTTTCAGTTAAGCTGTTGCGGTTCCTGCTGGGCTCGCTGGCCCCGGCCATCTCTAGTGCTGTTGTTCTGTTTCCCCACTGGTCCTCCCCCCCATCTCTGCTTTACCGCTTATTTCGGCCGTTTCCAGGGTTGGGGGCAGTTGTCTGCATCTGCCCCCCGGTTTGGCGCGCTTTCCCCCTCTTTTATGTCCAGCCCAGTGGTTTTCTTTCTTTGACCTTGCCCCATTACGTTGTTTCCTACTCCCGCGTTTGGTGGCCTTTTTGCGGACCGGGCTCCTGGTCCTCGGCTGCAGCGGCGCTTGGTGGCATGGTATCGCCCTCCCCTTCAATCACTCTCTTCCCGCCCTTTTATGCTCGTCCTCCTCCGCCAGCCCCCTGCGGTTGTGGAGTCTCTCGCTTCTGACCGGCGCTCGTGTCCTAGTGGCTATCATTGTCTCCTTGCCTGTGCTAACGGCGCTCGTTGCTACCCGGCCAGTCTTGTGCCCTGTGTCGGGTTCCCACCTGTTCTGGCTTGGTCTCCGTCTGCTCCACTGACATCGCACTCTTCCTCGCTCCTCGTTTCACACCTCTCTACTTCTCACTGTTCCTTGTCCTCCGCCCCACTGGCCTGCGGCCTTTCCCGCAGGCCCCCTGGCGTTCCCGCCCATGTAACTGCACTCGCCTGATACTGTCGGCTTTCCACTGCCAGGCATCACCGTCATTTGGCGTTGCCCCACCGTGTCCGTTATTTGGTGTCCTGCCGGTCGATTTGATCGTGTCTAGCATAGATCCTCGGCGCGCACCGTCGGCGTCGCCTACACTGAGCTTCGCGTTGCCCTCTTACTTCCCGTTGTCGCTTCAATTTTCATTCTGCATGCTGGCTGCTTTCTTCCCTTCTCTGTGGGCAGTTGCCTGTTGCTCATGGTTCGCTGTCTGCCACTGGGCTGGCTTTCCACGTGTCCGGGCCTGGCATCTGCCCGTTGTCACTTTCCAATTTCCTTTCTTCTCCCCTGGATGACTCCTTCCTTGCTCTTATCCTGCTCCTATCAGTTGTCCTTCCCGTGCTGGTGCAATGGTTTTATTTCGCGGCTATCCCCGTGGAAAGTTGGTACGTGGTCCCGCTGGTTCGCTCCGTGCGTGTACTTCGTCTGGTTTGTTCCCCCGTTGGTGAGGCTCATTTTGTCGTGGCTTTGTTCCCGGGTCGTCTTATAACTGCCTGATGATGTCTGCCCAACGTTCATGTTATCCTCTACCTCTTCCCCCGCACTCAGCCGACCGCGCTTTATCTCTCTCCTTCCCGGTCCGCTCGCCTCGAGCGCCGTTCTCCCGCGGGCTCATGTTCTTCCGCCGCTTACACTCGGGTCGGCACTCCGGCCCTCGCCCGGGCTGCCTGCTCGCCTCATTTCTGGCGCCAGTCTTGTTACCCCTGCACGGCCCAGCCCGCCAACGAGCCACCCCCCCCCCCCCCATCCGACCCCCCCATGCTGTCCCCACCCACCCCCCCACCCCCCACCCCCCCCCCCCCCCCCAGCCTCCCTGTGGTGACTGGACGGCATAATACGTGGCGGGGCGGCGCGCGAGCGCCGCCGCACCCCCGTGTGAGCGGTCGCCCCCCGCACCCCCCGCCCCAGCCCCCCCGCCCACTGGGTTCAAGACCACTGTTACTGCACGCCTCTGTGGTCAGCGATGCCCGGTGTCGGGCCCCCCCGCAGTTCCTTCTTCGTTCCTGGCCCGTTTCATCACTCCTCGTCTCATGCCTCTGCTTCCGCCCTGACTGGCTGCCCTTCTGTCCCCCCCGGCCGCCTTCCTCTGTCCTGCACGTTCTCCTGTCCTACGTTTCGGTGCTTGTGACTGCTGCTCCAATCTGCGCTCGCCGAGATGGCTGCACGCCCCGAGCTATGTTCGAGCTCTTCCGTCTTTCTTTTTCCCTTGATGGCAACTTTTCACCGGGTTACCTCCTCGTGCTGTTCAGCTTCCTTCTTGCCTTTACTGCCGTTGCTCTCATTCTCATCGTCTCTATTGCTGCAACGTCCTTCTGCGCTGCTCTCTTTCTGCCCCTCTCTCCCGCTTGTTCCTGTCCGTTTCTCTTCTTTCTTACATGGATCCCCTGTCCCATTCCCCTGCCTCCCTACGCTGGTTCGTTGCCGCATGCGCACGCTTGTTTGTGTGCACCGCTCCCGGACTGTAAGCCTTTTCTCCGCCTGTGGTTACTTCTCCCAGGAGCGGGTTTCTTCCCAGGGCAGTCGCTCCGGCCACCTCCTGTTTACGTGGGCCTCCTGTGCCTCTCTCTCTTTTTCGGGACCTAGCGGCCCTCCTGTGTGTTGTGTCGCTGTGTGCACTGGCTGTCCCGCTCTGTCTGCTGTCTCTCGGCACTTCGGACCCGCGGAGGCGGCCCCCGCCTGGGGGTGTTCGCAGCATGGCGTCGTCGCCCTGGTGACCGGTTGTCGTGGATGCCGTGTGCGCTTGGGGGGTGGGTTGCAGCCGGGCTGGGGCCGGTGGCTGTGAGGTTGGTAGCGCTGGCTCGCTGTAAGCCGGTTGGTGTGACTGGCTGGAGTGTGGCTTGGGGGTTGTGCGCTGGCTTCGGGCCGGTCGACACCCACACTCTTTCCCACTTGTTGCCGACGCGCTTGGATTGGTCGGCTCGTCATTACCGCGTCCCCTTGTTCTCGAGGGGTTCTACCCATTTTGCTTATTCTTCCCTATTTCCACCGTTCTTATCTCCTGTATCTTGTTGTTGTGTTTTGTTGGCTTTGTTCTGCGGCCTCGTGTTTTCTTTCCACGTTGCTCTTTCAGTAACCTCTCGTTTATCGTAGCCCGTCACTGGCTTCCCTCCTGGCTAGTTCTTAGGTCCCGGTCGGACTCCTTTGGTCATCTTCTCTCCCCGGCGGCGCGGACCGCGCGCGCTGCGGCCAGGGGCGTCCGCCCGGTGTCCTCACCTCTCAGTGCGTGTCAGCCTTGCCTTGCTCCTCTCATCAGGTGCTCTTCCATGCTCACCTGGCTCCACTCACAGTCTCCACTTGTGCCCCTACCTCTTTTCACCTCCCCCTTCCCACCCTGCATCCCATTCTCGCTGTGTTGGCTTTGGCCCGTCTCGCCCCTGGTCGTCCCCTCTCTACATGTGGGCACTCGGTCCTCTTTTAGCTCCCCTCCTCTTCGGCATCTATCACACGTGGACCGGGAAGGTTTGTTTCTGGCGGGCGCGCTCCTCTCTCTCCCCGCCCCTCTCGCAATCACACCTGTCCTGCTGGGCTCCTTTCCACCCACCTGTCTCCTCTGGGTCCCTCCTCGTCTCTCATCCCCCCGCCTCTGGCCCATCCACTGGTCCCTCTGCTGGGTCTCTCTCCCCCCCGCTTGTTTTCGGCTCCTGCTGGGTTCTGACTTTTGCCTATTATCCAGTCATCTCGCGGTTCCCACCCATCACACAGCGCCACCCCCCAGCTGAGTGTCTCCTTCTTTTCTGGCCGCCCTCGCGAGCTTGCACCGGGCGTCCCCCTATGCAGCCATGCGTTGTTTGCGCGCTTTCCTCTCTGGCCGTCCTTCCCTCTGTGGCGCACCTTCCCACTGCTGGGCTCCCCTGCTCGTCCGTCAGTCGTTCCCCCCCGCTCTTCCGTGCTTTTCCGTCACCCGCGTATGGTTCTTCTGGTCTTTATCTGTTGACAGTTGGTCTCCATTTCTCGGCGCGCCTGCCGCGGCCCGCGCGGGCGCGATTGGGCGCCAGCAGCGCGCGCCGCACGGTTGAGTCAACTCCTCTTCCTATTTCCTATAGGCTTCTTCTGCTTCCCCACCCGTCCGCTCCGGCCTATTTTCCCCCCTGGGCTTACCTTGTCCCCGTGCACTCCAGGTTGCCCCTACCTGCTGCACTCGGTCTACCCTCACGGTCCTTTTTGTTTCCTTTCGCCTCTCTGTACGCGTCTTCCGTAATTGGCCTCCTCTATTCCCCTGCCCTCCTGACTGATTGAGCGCGAGCCGTGCGGTGATGCACCAGCCAGACAGCGCGCGGTAGGGTGACGTTGATTCGCCTGGCACGCCGACGGGCAGAGTGCCTGGATGGACGGACGATGTAAGTGTTGATGGTGTGATGGATCGAGATCAAGCTTAATTAGAGGAACCCGGCGTACTATCGCGGTGGTGTCTCTCATCTCGGGGCGGTCTTACGTCCGAGGTCCTGGTGTCTTCGCGACATTTCCCCGGCGAGTGCGCCTCTCTTGGTTTCTTTAGCACAGTGTCCTCCTGACTTCGTGCTCCGTTCGCTCCCGTGTTTGCTGTGGTTGTTCTGTGTGTTGCTGTGTGTTGCGTGGTGTTGTTCCTCTCCCTCCCGGTTTGGTGCTTCTCTCCTCCTCTCTTCCTCTCCCTATTAATCTTCTTCCCTCCCCCGTGAAGGGGCTTTGTTGGTGTGTGTGTGTGGTGTGTGTGTGTGTGGTGTGTGTGTTGTGTGTGTGTGTTGTGTGGTGTGTCGTCCAGATGTGTGTGTGTGTGTGTCTGCGTCTGTTGTGTGTGTGTCGGTGTGTTGTGTGCTCGTGCGTGCTATTGCCGTGCATGTGTACCCGCCTTTGTCATCCCGTAACCTGAGTTTTGCTCTCCGTCCGCCCTGTTCTCTCTGGTCGCTGCTTCCGCACGCGTTGCGTTGGCGTACATTGACCCTTTTCCCTTTTTATGCCTTTTTTTCTGGCGTCTTTCTCTCGACCTGGATATAGGCCGGCAGCGCGTGCTCTTCGTTTGGGGGGCGATTGCATCCTGGTGTGTCTCCAGTACTGTCTAACTCTGCTGGATTTCCTTCTTCCCCTGCCCACTTCATCAGTGTAGCGCCTCTCTTCTTCCGACCCTCCCGCCTTCCGTGACCTTTTTTTCCTTCTCGCTTCGACCCTTCCCCTCTGCCCTGTTTCCCCACTGCTGGAGCTCTTGCTGCTACGTCATGCTTCTCCATTTGGAGCTGGGACTGTACTGCATTCCCTCTGTTTACGCTCCAGCTTGCCGGTGCCCCGTGTGCCCCGTCATGGTCGCCCTTGCGCCTCTCCTTCACCTTTCCCCGTGAAGTTTACGCCTGCTATGCTCCTGCGCCTTGCCCTGTTTCCCCTTTTCCCGTGACGTGGCCCTCGAATGTCTTCCTTGTATCGGCTACTCCGCCTTCTTGTTTTCTTTTCTCTACTCCCTTCCTATCGCTTCGTACTCCTCGCTTTTCCCTGCCCCGTATTCCTGTTACGTTTCCCTTTCCGTTGGTCCAGCTCCGTTCTCTTCTCTTTCTTCCATTGCTTTGTTGTCCTCCTTTGTTTTCTTCTGTACTGCCCCGTCCTGGCCTCTGCTGGTTTTGCGGCTTTAGGCCCCGTTGCATCATCTCTATTTTTCCCGTCTAGCATCTTCTCCTCCCTGGCCGGCGGCGCCCAGCCTCACCATTTGCCCCGCCCCTGGCGCCCCCTTGGCTCTGTTCTACCCCGTCCCATGGTTTGCACAGGCCTCGCCTTGTCTCTGCTCCCGTCCCTCTTCTCTCTATCCTTTCTCTCTACTCTCCTCCATTCCCTCACGTGGGGGGCTGCGTGCGGGGCGGCCGGCTCCACTTACGGTTTTGCCTGGCGTTCATGGCCTTGCGTCGCTCCCCTCCACCGCTCGCCGGTCCAGCCCTTACCACTGCAAGCCCGTTTATCTCAACTCACGGAGAGAGTAGCCCCACACACTTTGTGGATTATTCTACCTACTGCTGAGTGGCCGTTGTTTCGCGATACGTAGAGACACTCACCTGCTTTATTGCTCTCCATCTCTTTTGGTTGTCCTGCTCGCCCCCTGTTTTTGCCTGCTTCCTCCACTCCCCCCCCCCTCAACCCTTTGCTCATCCTCTTCCCTCAGCGTCTTTTTTTTCTGTCCGCCGTGGTGTTGCCCAGACGCGACGCACCCGCCCTCTTTGCTTGCTTTCCTTTCATCGCCCCTCTTTTCCCCACGTCTCTTGTCTCTCGTCTTCGCGACCCTTCTCCCTCACGTACCACTGTCTTTTCCGGGAGTGGGCTATCCGCTCTCGTCCTGCACCCCCTCCACGCCCCTCCCCCCTCTGTTTGCCCACTCCTGGGCGCCACCCCACCTTGACATCCGCCCCCATTTTCCTTCACCGGTGCGCCCTCAACTCCGCGTCCCCAGTGACTCCATGCCCCACTGCGTTCCTCACCGTTTGGCCTCGGTTCCTGCTCACTTGCCGCTGTGGCACGCCCCACCCCCCGCCCCAGTCACTCCCTTTCACCCACGCAGCCGCGCTTCGCCGTTCTGGCCCCCCCGCCCCTAGCCTCTGTGCCTGTTCCTTCCTCTCCTGGCTCGATTCTCGCTTCTCCGCGGTGGTTACATGCCCGGGTTGCGTCACCCTCGCTTGCGCCCGTGCACCTCCTGTGGTGTCCGTCTTGCGCTCTGCCCCGGCTCTTAGCTCGCTCGCTCACGGATGGCTGCCTTGCGCTTCGCGCGTGCCTGCCCTTTGGTCTCGTACCCTTCGCGACTGCACCACCCCTGCCTATCATTCTCGCCCGCCCCCACAAGTGGATCCGCAGAGCAGCGGCAGGCGAGCGACGCGCGGCGCACGCGCGGTTTCCGTAGTCTTGTTTCATTGCTGTCGTCGATCTCCGTCAGCGCTTATGTTGATAGACCCCCCTTCCCGGCGCCGCTCGGGCCGCGCAGGAGCCCCCCCCCTCCGCTCGGTCTTGCTGTGCAGCCCGTTTCTTCCGCTTTCCCGACCGCCTTCCTTACTCCCCGTTCGCGTTTCTCGCTCCTCCTTCATCTTCTGTCTCTCCTCGCTGGGTGGCACGGCCGCACACCCCACCCTTTGGTTCCTCTCCTCCTCTTTCTGTGGGTCCTCTGTTCTCCCCTGTGTGGCCTTCACCGTGTGTCCCTGCCCCGCCGTTCCCCTCCCGGCCTTGTTTGCCCTACTTTGTCTGCCTGTGGGCTCCCGGTTTTGCCTGCCTTCCCCTTCCTCGGTTAGGGCCCCTGGCCGGCCACCGCTCATGGCTTCCTCTACCGTCTGTCTATCTTGTCCCTTTTCGCTGTTCTCTCGCTGGGCCCCTTGCGCCTTAGCACTGTTCCTGCCCTGCCCTGACTCCGCTCCGACGCCGTGGACTTGTGCTGACCATCCTGGCCCCGGCCTCCTACTTGCTGCGTCCTATCCACGCCCCATTCCCCCTCTCTCTCTTCTCTCTCTCTCTCTCTTCTCTCTCGTCTCTCTCTCCTCCTCCTCCCCTCTCCTCTCCCCCCTCTCTCTTTGTCACCTCCTTTCCTGGACCACCCGCCGGCCCCGGTTGTCACTGGCACCC
This sequence comes from Salvelinus sp. IW2-2015, assembly GCF_002910315.2. Lineage (NCBI taxonomy): Eukaryota > Metazoa > Chordata > Actinopteri > Salmoniformes > Salmonidae > Salvelinus > Salvelinus sp. IW2-2015. The sequence continues at coordinate 4,047,062 of NC_036865.1, read as the reverse complement.
TGCTCTCTGGGTCACCCGACATTACCCGGCGCGCCACTCCCCCGCCCCACCCCCCCCCCCACCACTCCCCACCCCCCCCACCCCCCCTCCCCTCCTCCCTCCACTGCTTCTCTCTCCTTTGCTCTCCGGTCAGCCCCTGACCTTCTGTCTGGCCCTCTCGTCTTGTTTTACTGCCTACGTGTTTTCTTGATCGACGCTTGCTGTGTGTGTGTGTGTGTGTGTGTGTGTGTGTGTGTGTGTGTGTGTGTTGTGTGTGGTGTGTGTGTGTGTGTTGTGGGGGTTGTGTGTGTGTGTGTGTGTGTGTTGTGTGTGTGGTGGGTGTGTGTGTGTGTGCGCATTGCTTTCTGCTCTGCCATGTTCCTCTGCAGACTTCACCCGTCTCACTGAGCGCTCGCGCCCCCCGTGCGGAGCGCCTACCGCTGGTCGCTCGCATCCTCCTGCCTACCGTCCCTGCCGGTCACCTAGATCTTGCCTCGGTCTGCCTCCCGGCTTCCTGCTCTTTCTTGTCCGTTCGTCGGGGGCGCTTGTCTTTTTTCTTTTGCTGCGGCCCGCGCGTGTTCCGCTGCCCGCTCCTATCGGACGCGGGCGTGGCACCCGCGGGCGCGTGGCTTACTGCGCAGCACCACCGTTGCCCGTCCGTCCCTTCCTTTCCTTCTACTCCTGCCCACTCTCTTACCCCGGCCCCCTGTCCCTGTCTCCGTTTCCCTGCGTTCCCTTCTCTGCGGCCTCCCGGTCACTTGCTCAACGCTTACGGCCCTTCCTCTCTGGCTTTCCCTGTCTTGGTCCCAGAACCTCCTAACAATGTGCCTCACAATGGGCAGTATTTCTGTGCATTCAATTGCCTCAATACATGCACTTGTGTTCATTGACCATAGCTTCAGCTCCCCATCCTGTACCCATCACACCACTGCCCCTATGGGGCACTTTGTCCACAAATTTGACATCAGCAAACCGCTGTCGCGCATGATCCCTTCCCGTGATCTGCGGTTTGTGGCAGGTTGGACGTAATTCCTCTAAACAACGTTGGGAGGCGGCTTATGGTAAGCAAATTAACATTAATTCTCTGGTAACAGCTCTGGTGGACATTCCGGTAGTCAGCATGCCAATTGCATGCTCCACCCAAACTTGAGACATCTGTGGCATTGTATTGTGTCCAAACTGCACATTTTAGGAGTGCCCTTTCATTGACCCACGCACAATGTGCAGCTGTGTTATCTCTGCTGTTTAATTAGCTTCTTGATATGCCACACCTGTCAGTGGGTGGATTATTTTGGAAGGGGAAACGCTCACTACCAGGGTGTAACAATGTGTATGTGCAGATGTAAAATGTTGGGTCTTTTTTCAGCTCATGAAAGATGGGACCCCACTTTACTGTTGTGTTTAGTTTTTGTTCAGTGTACAGTACATCCACAGCTCTTGATAATTCCACATGTAATCTCCATGCCGAGAGTATAATGTTCTCTCTCTCTCTCTCTTCTCTTCACCCACCCCCCCACCACCCACCCCCCACCCCCACTGGCCGTGCCCCATTACTCCGCGGGTGTTCGTTCCCCCCACCCCTTCTCCGCCTTCGTCCAACTTACCACTCGTATGGCAATAGGCAACTCTCCGCCCCACCCCATCCATTCCGTATCCCCACGCCCCCTCCTCCCGCTCCCAGGCGTCTGTGCCCACGCCGCCATAGCGCTCTCTTCCGCTCCCCCGTCCCCCCGTAGCCCCTCCGCTCTCTGCCATCGACGCCCCGCTTGGACACCACGAGCTCCCTGTTCCTCCCCCGCTCCTCGTCCCCGCCACCCTGTTGACGCACTTTTTTTACAATTGTCCTCTAAAGAAGAGAGTAGGAGAAGCAGCTCTCTCACCCTCTTGCTCTCTCTGTCACACATGTCTTCTCTTCTCCTTTCTCTCTCTCTCTCTCGTTTGCTCCTGTCCTCTCTCAGTCCCTGACCTGTCACTCAGCCAGTAGAGTGGGAAAAAAAACACAACACAGACTTGCAGCAGTGGAGGCTGCTGAGGGGAGAACGGCTCATGATAATGGCTGGAGCGGAGTGTGTGTTTGATGTAAAGTATTTCATACCATTCCACTAATTCCACTCCAGTCATTACCATGTGCCTGTCCTCCCCAATTAAAGTGCCACCAACCTCCCGTGACTTGCTGTCAAATTCACTTCCTTGCAAGTCAAGGAATATTCAGAGTACTGCTGAGAGTGGTCCCAGCACAAGTGTGTGTCCTGAAGAACAGCTAAGCATTCTGCCAGACTAAGATTAGAACCTATACATACAGAACTACAGTACAACACACACATACCCCCCCCCCCCTTGCCAACATTAGCTGGAAGATGCACTCACTCTTTCCATCATACTTTGTTCAACTATAATACAAAACAAACAAACACACACAGRGTCAGTATGATCTGATGATAGTGTACAGTCCGTAGTTCATTTTTGATGGAGGCAAATCCAGGAGAGAGAGAGAGAGGACTACCCAGCATTCATCTCTCTCTCTCAGAGATATCAGAACTAGTGACAGCGACAGAAAGTGTTGAAGGAACCATGTTTATTACAGAAATAGGGGCAGGCAAACGACAGGTCAAGGCAGGCAGGGGTCGATAATTCAGAGTAGTGGAGGCAAAGGTAAAGGACGGCAGGCAGGCTCAGGGTCAGGGTCAGGGTCACGGTCAGGACGGACAGAAAAGGTCAAAACCTGGAAAAACAGAAACAATCAGGAACACCGTTGGTAGGCTTGACGAAACAAAATGAATTGGCAATAGACAAACAGAGAACACAGGTATAAGTACCCAGGGGATAATGGGGAAGATGGGCGACACCTGAAGGGGGGTGGAGACAAGCACAAGAACAGGTGAAACAGATCGGGGCGTGACAGGGAGAGTGGTTGWTCCAAGTGAAGCTGTAACTGATGCTAGACTGTTCAGCCATATTGACTTCAAAATAGCCTTTAGATACATCAGCTTTTTAATGAATGAATTAGCACCAGTACAGACACCTAACCACAGAGACACAAACACCGATAAAGGTCTGACAGAAGGTAGGCAGGAAGGTAGGAGTGAGAACCAACATGGGATGTGTGTGGGGGCTGAGAGGTGTGTGTGTGGGGGCCCGGAGGTGTTGTTCCTCTAACTGTGTGAGACATGTACAGCATATTGATTACCCACTTTAAGCATATTGATTACCCACTTTATATGTACATACTATATCCTCGGGTGGGGGGCTAGAAACATAATTGAGATGCACCTTCTTTAACATCTGCTCATCTCTGTATGCGACAAATAAACGTTGATTTGATTTGGATTTACAAACCAACCCGTCTCAATGATGACGTCATCCTTCCCTTGAGTCCCATTCTTAATCTGGCCTGCAGAAGTTTTCCCTKACCACAGATCTCGGATCAGATTATGCAAATCCATAAATCCTCACCTTCGGGGAGGTGAGACCTGTGAGTGAGTGATGATTTCATCTTTTCCTCAAGTTCCAGCCATGGCCTGTCTCTCTGTAGCATACAGACAGTCACAAACGCACGCAGACAATCTGCCCTTCTGATGCCCTTTTGTGCTGCTTTGAACAGTTTATTKATTCCTTTCCTCATCACAGGGACCGATTGCTCGCTGATGGCAGAGAAAACACATAGAGGAGGGGGTGAGAGGGTAAGTGTCAGAGAGTAAGAAACAGAGCGACGGACATAGAAGAAAACCCAGTGGGAGAGAACTGAATTGAACGTAGAGAAAGGTGGAGGGGGCACAAAGGGGAAGCAGAAAATAGAGTGACACAGATAGATTTGGAGAGTGAGATTTACAACCTTGTGTACGAGATACGGAGGCAGTGATCATATGTGATATGACACACACTCACGCACAACCTCTTCCTGTGGCAGGCAAACGCAACAGCTGGTATGACAGACTCAACACTCGATTCAATGTGAACATGATGGAGGGAGAGAGAGAGAGAGAACGAAAGAGGYAGCCACCAGGTGGAAGTGCTTGTGTCAAAAGACTGCTGACTAATGTTGGACAATAGTATGAGGTCACCAGTGCACACACGCATATGTGCATGCACACACAAACACGCACACGAACACACACACACACACACACACACACACGCCCACAAATATATACGCCTTACTACCATCCCCTCTCCCCTCCACTCTCCGCATCTACCCATGTAGAAAAAAAGGGAAACACTGTGATAAACAGAAGGAAAAGTTTCTCCTTGGAGAGGTAGAAAGACAGAAAGAGAGAGAGAGATAACGGAGATGTTGTAATGGAGTCTAAGGGAGGCCATTAGACTAAACTAATGATGCATGTCTCCTCCACAGAGAGAGAAATAGAACCAGCGTTGATTTGTAATGAATATTCATTAGCAACTGTTTGGCCCCGTTTGTAGAAGAGAAGTGTGTGTGTGTGTGTGCGCGTGTGTGTGTGTTTACGTGTGCATGTGTTTGTCCTTGCTCCTGTCAGGTCTGTGGTAGCGTCTGCTGAGTGAGTGATCTCATCTGTTGGCAGTTGAGCGCAGAACTCCTTCTAGCATCCTATGGAGGAAGACAAGGTCAAACGTTCGGACGTGTTAGGGCCTTGAGTCCCTGGCAACAGCGTCGGTCCCYCCCATTAAGGGTATAGAAAAGGGAATATCTAATTGAAATCCATTTCATTTTAGTGCTGCATCAAATGGTTTAGAATAATATTGGCTGCAAAGTCTTACTTGCAAAGTAGCTAATATCGACGAGGCAAAAATCATTTGCATCACTGTAATTCAAAATATAGCACCTTCATTTGAATCAAAACGCATGTAAATGAATGGGTTTTTCCCAAAGCCATGTATTTAGAGAGTTGGGACTTTGAGGTTTCTGCATTATAATGCATTTATATGACACTACAAAATTATATTGCAGCCATGTTAGCACCCCATAACCATTACACGGGGAATATTTAAACAATGCAAGTATTATAAAATCATTTAGTTTGAATGTGGAACTCGGCCAGTAACCCAAAGATCCATAGTTTGAATCCCTGAACCGGCAAGGTGGAAAAATCGGCCCTTGGGCAAGGCAGTTAACCCCCAACAACAATTGCTCCCTGGGAGCTGATGACATGGACGTTGATTAAGGAAGCCCCCCGCACCTCTCTGATTCAGAGGGGTTGGGTTAAACGCAGAAGACACATCCCTGTACATCACTGAAATGGAAACTGTGACCATAAGCAGCAGTGTGAACCAACGATATTATGTGAGGCTGCACTTGTGAGCACCTACACAGAGCATCTACTCTTGTACACGGGAGTTTGCATCCCTTTCCTGCAATGTGGTTGCTGCATAACAACTGCTGAGGAAACGAGCCTGTTTGTTTCTCTCTGCTAATGCTAATGGATATGCTAACTGCTAAATAGACTCTAGGGTAGGGGTGGGCAACTTTGTTGGTGGGTGGGGACCACTTGTGACAGCGAAAGAGAAACAATTTACGTGAATTTCCTGCAATTCTGCAAGTTTTGATATAGGCGTAGAGAAAATAATGCAATTTTCTAACTCATTTTAAGCGATTCTACTCATTTTGCCATGGGGCAGAGACAAAAATGTGCAGGTATACAGCTAAWTTCCTGCAATTTTACACATTTTGCAATAGGAGAGAGGCAAATGTTTGCAGTTTTATTATGATAACTAATAATCAATGGGCCCCACCCCGGTCGGTAATTCGACCATGCTTACTACTAGTTTAGATAGCTGGCCGCTAGACTAATTTACCAATCAATTTGTTTTGTTGCTGACATGGGCTAATTAAGTGACTGCTGATGCACAACCACATATCTAAATTGCACCTTGTGTATTCTATTATTCTAACTCTCAACAGTAACTTGAGACCCCGACTGAGTTCCATTTGAATTTTTWAACGTTTTAATTGGTCCGCGGGCCTACAAAAGGGGGGCACCCAGTTGCCCATCCCTGCTCTAGGGTGTCACCGAACCCTTAGATGCTCTCAATCGCCCAATTTATAGGCACGCCCAATTTAGGGATCTTTTTAAASAACAAGATATTGCGCTCCAAAGGGATTTACTTGAATTTATGACTCATATCGCTGGTCATTTAAGGCCTCGCACAGACAAGAAAACAGGTTGGAATCTGTCAATTATAATCCAGACTACAGCAGGATTAGGAAAGTAAATCTGCGCCTCTGCATGAAACAGGAGTACAGGACAATGACAGTATGTCAGAAGTTAGCGAAAGAGGACAGAGAACAGGAGAGCGGGAGGAAGTGAGAGGAGCGGAGACGGGGGGTAGTGAAAGGAACTATTTGAGAAAAAAGATGATGCTGCCAAAAATAACATTGCACTAACACAGAGGTGGCAACCCTGGTCCCAGATAGCTACAGGGTGTGCAGGCTCCTGTTCCAGCCCTACACTAACACACTTGATGCAACTCATCACAGTCCCGATGAGCAGCTGGTTGTTGTAATCCGGTGTGTTAGTGCAGGACTGAAACAACATGTAGTTGACGTGTCGGACTCTGATCACACTAAACTAAGTCTCTGGTCACATCTAGTGGTTCAGATGTTGTATTACAGCTTGAGACACACCAACATATCCTCAGTTCAATTCTACCATTCAGTTGGTTCCATCTGAATAAAGTAAGTCAGATTTTAAGGCAAATGTTTCCCAAATGATGTGTGTGGCTCAGTTGTTAAGTGCATGGGGCAAGAAATGCCAAGGTAATGGGTTCAATTTTCGCAGTGATCACGTACACATGCAAAAAGTAAACGCACTTGCTCCTGTACTGTACATTGCTTAGCTTTTGTTACGTGTCTGCCAAGTGTGGCATTCCTGRAGATCTGATGATTGGATAGAAATAAACAATATGGTAATATCATAATATTGCCTTCTGATTGGCAGGGGAAAAAGTTGCCATGTTGTACCCACCTATCCAATCCCTCTACAGGAATGGCTAGGAACAAGGGTCTGCTCCCCAGGCTCCGATGACATGGATGTCAATTAGGGAAACCCACCGGACCTCTCTGATTCAGAGGGGTTGGGTTAACTGCGGAAGACACATTTAGGTTGAATGCATTCGGTTGTGCAACTGACAAGGTGTCCCCACTTTCCCTTTCCTTTTTAGGCCAGGGTTTGATCTGGAATTCAGCACTGGGGGGTGTATTCATTACGCTGATTCTGTTGCAAAACATTTCTTAAACGGAAGCAAACAGGGAGGGACCTACCTGAATTTATCCAATAGAAACTGCTTTTTTTGTTGCAAAAGACAAATGTTTGCAACTGTTTGGGCCAATTTGTACAACCCTGCTGAATTTCATGTACTGACCCATTGGTACCAACAGAGGGCAGCCTAACCAAGGTAGAGCCAGGTGGAGTTACCTCTAATACCCACTAAAAGGTAGTGTTGGACCACAAAGAAAAAGTGCATCCATAAACTCATCTCCAGTGTTGTAAAGTACCTAAGTAAAAATTATTTAAAGTACCACTTAAGTCGTTTTTTTGATATCTGTACTTTACTTTACTATTTCTATTTTTGACAACTTTTACTTTTACTCCATTACATCCCTAAAGAAAATAATGTACTTTTTACTCCTTACATTTTCCCTGACACCCAATTTTGAATGCTTAGCAGGACAGGAAAATTGTCTAATTCACACACTAATCAAGAGAACATCCCTGGTCATCCCTACTGCCTCTGATCTGGCAGACTCACCTAAACACAAATGCGTRGTTTGTAAATMAGTCTGACTGGCATTGTGTAAATTAAAAAACAAGAAAATCGTGTCGTCTGGGTTGCTTAATATAAGGAATTTGAAATGATTTATACTTGTGACACTTAAGTATATTTTAGCGATTACATTTACTTTTGATACTTAAGTATATTTAATACCAAATACTTTGACTTTTACTCAAGTAGTATTTTACTGGGTGACTTTCACTTTTACTTGAGTCATTTTCTTTTAAGGTATATTTACTTTTACTCAAGTATGACAATTGGGTACTTTTTCCACCACTGATCAACTTTTTCCACCACTGATCAACCGTGTTCACAAAGCATCTCAGAAAAGGTCCTAGGAATACTGTTAAAACCTGTTTTAAGACCCCAAAAAAGTTGGTTTTAGGATGATGTTAAGATACTGCTCAGACACTCTGAGCCATGAGTAAAATCAAGTCATAAAWGTTTATCTCAGCTGGTAATCACAACAATTTGAGGTATCGCAAAGGAAAGATAGTGGGGTTAGATTAAATGCAGGAGACACATTATTACCCATCATTGACATTGTTGCAAATGGTGGGTAATAACCAATTGCGATGAGGCATCACCAGCCGTGAACGCTATAGCTCGCTTCAGACAACCACTGTGAATGTGACTGTACATGAAATGTTGCAATGGTAAAACGTTTGATATCATTTTAGCTTGGCAAGATCACGTTGCTTAATCTTAATACTTGCCTAGTATGTATTTTGGCATGCATAACCCGTTTTAATATTTTTTTTTTTACAATTTTGGATATTTTGAATAATGTTTTATTATATTGCTGTTATATCAACACACTCGTCACTCCCGTTCAACAACTCTAAATTGCTTTTGGCAGCGTAGGCAGCAAGTTACTTGCCGATAATGTTGCATAAAAAGTTTGAAAGGTCACTCATTGAGGGCCGAGCGCTGGGTTTCAACTAAGATAACATATGGAATTATTTTTAAAATAGTCATACCAAAGATAATTGTTCTATTATTTGATTTTGAATTTTAGGACCCGTGTAGGGATCAAAAATATATCCCAAAAATATATCCCCAAATTATTTGATGAAACATTGAATTTGGCCTTACTGCTATTGGCCCATAGAAAAGCATTGAATAACAACCCACTTGGCAGAAACTGGTTGAATCATGTTGTTTCCATGTCATTTAAACCCCAAAATTCAATATGATGACATTGAATCAATGTGGAAAACTGATTYGATAAAAGAAAATCATCAACGTAATGGTATTTCATCTATTTTTCACCCAACTTTTTACAAAAATCCAAAGACATGGGGCATTTTGGGGGGGATTTCATGTTGAATTCACATTAGTTGACAACTCAGTGCCCAGCGGTAAATTCATACATGTCAAAACAGATAGTAAAAACATTTATGAAAAGGAAGAATGTTTTGAGAGATAGAGGACAGACACATGTAAGGCCAGGGTAGTGGGTTTTATTCACGGGACCACTCATATGTTAAATGTATGCATGCTTGACTGTAAGTCGCTATGGATAAAAGCGTCTGCTAAATGGAATATATTATACTCTGGACTCTGGAGCAGTGGAAACGCGTTCCCTGGAGTGATGAATCACGCTTCATCATCTGGCAGTCTGACGAACGACTCTGGGATTAGCAGATGCCAGGAGAACGCTTCCTGCCCAAATGCATAGTGTCAACTGTAAAGTTCGGTGGAGGAGGAATAATGGTCTGGGGCTGTTTTCATGGTTCGGGCTAAGCCCTTTAGTTCCAGTGAAGGGAAATCTTAATGCTACAGCATACAGCATACAATGACATTCCAGATGATTCTGTGCTTCCAACTTTGTGGCAACAGTTTGCGGAAGGCCCTTTCATGTTTCAACATGACAATGCCCCCGTGCACAAAGCAAGGTCAATACAGAAATGGTTTGTCGAGATCAGTGTGGAAGAACTTGACTGGCCTGACCTCAACCCCATCGAACASCTTTGGGATGAATTGGAACGCTGACTGCGAGCCWGGCCTAATCTCCCAACATCAGTGCCCGATCTCACTAATGATCTTGTGTCTGAATGGAAGCAAGTCCCTGCAGCAATGTTCCAACATCTAGCGGAAAGCCTTCCCAGAAGATTGGATGCTGTTATAGCAGAGAAGTGGGGACCAACTCCATATTAATACCCATGATTTTGAATTGATATGTTCGACGAGCAGGTGTCCACATACTCATGGTCATGTAGTGTATCTGTCGTTTAGCTGGTAGTTTTTTGACTGAAGAGGATTCATGTATAGCTTTTACGGGCTCTGGGCCAGTATCCGCAAAGCATCTCAGAAAAGGTCCTAGGAAAGCCTTTGACAATGATTTCACGAGGCCTATTTCACATGATATGTCTAAATACTTAAAACCACTAGGCTAATAAATAAACCTGTTTTTCTTTAGATTATTTAACCTTTTAACGCAAAAGTAAAAATTATTAATAATGGCCCTTACAGCGTGAGTTCCTTTTGCACACGGTACCAGAATTCTATGCTGCTGTTCTAGAATTTGATTGTTGCAATTTGCCGCTATTCTCTGCACCCCTCACTGCATCAAGACCATATTTTTTGCTTCATATTACGCTTTATAAAGCTGTATTTTTTAACCACTCAATCTCTTATCCTTTCTGTCACACCCTGATCTGTTTCACCTGTCTTTGTGCTTGTCTCCACCCCCCTCCAGGTGTCGCCCATCTTCCCCATTATCCCCAGTGTATTTATACCTGTGTTCTCTGTCTGTCTGTTGTCAGTTCGTTTTGTTCGTCAAGTCTACCAGTGGTTTCCCCTTGCGCCTGTCTTTTTCTAGTTCCTGTGTTCTAGTTTTCCCGTTTTTTATCATTCRGCCTGCCCTGAGCCTGCCTGCTGTTCTGTAACTTGTCACACCACCCTGAATTATTGACCTCTGCCTGCCCTGACCTCGAGACTGCCTGACGTTCTGTACCTTATGGACTCTGATCTGGATTACTAACCTTTGCCTGCTCTTGACCTGTCGTTTTGCCTGCCCCCTGTTCTAGTAATAAACTTTTGTTACATCGACACTGTCTGCATCTGGAACGTGAAACTTTCTGCCTATAGTAGTAGCAGCGAGTATCTATAGTATTATTGATAATGATATAAATATTATCACCATTGGACATGTACAGTGCCTTGCAAAAGTATTCACCCCCCATGGCTTTTTTCCTATTTTGTTGCATTACAACCTGTAATTTAAATGGATTTTTAAATGGATTTAATGTAATGGACATACACAAAATAGTCCAAATTGGTGAAGTGAAATGAAATAAATAACTTGTTTCATAAAATTCWAAAAAATCTAAAATGGAAAAGTGGTGCGTGCATATGTATTCAACCCCTTTGCTCTGAAGCCCCAAAATAAGATCTGGTGCAACCAATTACCTTCAGAAGTCACATAATTAATTAAATAAAGTCCACCTGTGGGCTATCTAAGTGTCACATGATCTGTCACATGATCTCAGTATTTATACACCTGTTCTGAAAGGCCCCAGAGTCTGCAACACCACTAAGCAAGGGGCACCACCAAGCAAGCGGCACCATGAAGACCAAGGAGCTTTCCAAAGAAGTCAGGGACAAAGTTGTGGAGAAGTACAGATCAGAGTTGYGTTATAAAAAAATATCCGGAACTTTGAACATCCCACGGAGCACTATTAAATCCATTATTAAAAAATMTAAAGAATATGGCACCACAACAAACCTGCCAAGAGAGGGCCGCCCATGAAAACTCATGGACCAGGCAAGGAGGGCATTAATCAGAGAGGCAACAAAGAGATCAAAGATTACCCTGAAGGAGCTGCAAAGCGGAGATTGGAGTATCTGTCCATAGGACCACTTCAAGCCGTACACTCCGCAGAGCTGGGCTTTACGGAAGAGAGGCCAGAAAAAAGCCATTGCTTAGAGAAAAAAATAAGCAAACATGTTTGGTGTTCGCCAAAAGGCATGTGGGAGACTCCCCAAACATATGGAAGAAGGTACTCTGGTCAGATGAGACTAAAATTGAGCTTTTTGGCCATCAAGGAAAACGCTATGTCTGGCACAAACCCAACACCTCTCATCACCCCGAGAATACCATCCCCACAGTGAAGCATGGTGGTGACAGCATCATGCTGTGGGGATGTTTTTTCATCGGCAGGGACTGGGAAACTGGTCAGAATTGAAGGAATGATGGATGGGGTGAAATACAGGGAAATTCTTGAGGGWAACCTGTTTCAGTCTTCTCAATCCAATTGAGAATCTGTGGTATGACTTAAAGATTGCTGTACACAAGCGGAACCCATCCAACTTGAAGGAGCTGGAGCAATTTTGCCTTGAAGAATAGGACAAAATCCCAGTGGCTAGATGTGCCAAGCTTATAGAGACATATCCCAAGAGACTTGCAGCTGTAATTTCTGCAAAAGGTGGCTCTACAAAGTATTGACTTTGGGGGTGAATGGTTATGCACGCTCAAGTTTTCAGTTTCTTTTGTCAAATTTCTTGTTTGTTTCACAATAAAAAATATTTTGCATCTTCAAAGTGGTAGGCATGTTGTGTAAATCAAATGATACAAACCCCCCAAAATATCTATTAATTCCAGGTTGTAAGGCATCAAAATAGGAAAACTGCCAAGGGGGTGAATACTTTTGCATGGCACTGTAGCCTACAGATGCCTGCCTTGTCGTCAAGCGAGGAAGATATTTTGCAATCATCAAAGGCGGTGAGTATTATGGCTTGGATAGGTTTTATCCTGGCAGAGGAGAGTGAGAACAGGGTGGATCAATTCATGTAAGAAACAAAGTGAGGTAGTTTGTGRGGGTGATCAGATTGAATGGTGCGTGTGTGTAATAAGCTATTTTGTGTGCAGAGACCATGGCATGAGTGAAGCGAGGTTGTAGACATAAGGGTAATCGTAAACTACGGAGCTAGACAGGATTACCAAGGTTTATGCTTTGGCGTCATCTAAGGGCTGAATGTTACGTGGGTGGACCAGTTTTCGATCTCCTTTCAAAACGTGGTTACAGTTGTATAAACTTCAAGTATTACTGACTACAAACCCCCCTAAAATAGTTTCACCCAAATCTGTCAACCCAGTTTAGCTTTCACGCTATGGCTAGGCTAGACATTAAGCTTGTATTTGAAGTGATAATCTGTGAGGTTAACATTTTATTTGTTTTGCGATTTGTCAAAAACTGTAAATGACTTGTCAAGTTAGGTGCTCCGGTTCTTGCATACACTGTATCAAGCACATTGAAGATTTGTAATAATCTGAAAAGTGGCCAAACTAAATTGATTTTATTATCATCTTTGACCTTGTTTTTGTGCGTCTTATAGTGAATGGCACTCTGGGATTAGGGTGTTTTGTCAAACATCAACAAATATGGCTGCCATAATAAATCATTTTTCCTCTGTGAGTTTAGCTGACACGAATCTCTTTTCTAAACAATATTACATTTCTCCCTTGTGATCACCAAAGACGTGGTACATTGTAAACAAGTCTAGCTGTTAGGCCGCTAATTTATGTTTTATTTTTTTGTCAGCGATTTATGGAATGAGTTTGGCTGTGGAACTGTTCCTTGGGATGCTTGGATGATGAAGTTCACATTTATCTTCTACAATAAAAGGTGAAATTGAGGTACAAAACATTGTTTAGATGTTTTTCAGACAACAATGCTGTTTAGATGCATTTGTTGCATCATACAGTACATTCTATTTGCGATGGTACACTGCAGGGACCACTCAATAATACTTTTTTAAACATTTTTTTAGTTCACCTTTATTTAACCAGGTAGGCCAGMTGAGAACAAGTTCTSATTTACAACTGCGACCTGGCCAAGATAAAGCAAAAGAAGTGCGACACAAACAACACAGAGTTACACGTGGGATAAACAAAAGTACAGTCAATAACACAATAGAAAAATGTATATACAGTGTGTGCAAATGGAGTAAGGAGGTAAGGCAATAAATAGGCCATAGTAGTAATAAAAATTTAGCAAATTAACACTGGAGTGTGTAACGGCTGTCGTCGGTGGAAGAAGGTGAGGACCAAGGTGCAGCGTGATAAGTGTTCATGATATTTAATAATAATCCACAACTGAACACTGAATAACAAAACAAACAAAGAAACAACCGAAACAGTTCTGTCTGATGCAGACACACAAAGACTGAAAATAACCACCCACAAAACCCAACAGAAAACAGGCTACCTAAATATGGTTCCCAATCAGGGACAACGATTGGCAGCTGCCTCTGATTGAGAACCATATCAGGCCAAACACAGAAATAGAAAAAAATAGAAAAACTAACATAGACAACCCACCCAACTCACGCCCTGACCATACTAAAACAAAAGACAAAACAAAGGAACTAAGGTCAGAACGTGACAGAGTGATAGATGTGCAGATGATGATCACAAAAATGTGATCGTACACGTCAAAGGGTTAACTACCTACATTATGTTATTTCAATTGATCCATTTGGAGCACAGTATCAAGTTCTTTAAAAATATTCCTAAATATATTTGCCTATAAATTGGGTTGATTTTACTCATTGCCTGAGCAGTGTCTTATAATCATCCTAAAAACCTARTCTGAGCTGAGAGTTCMTTTTTTTCTGAAAACAGTGTTTAAAAGGATTCCTAGGACCTTTCTGAGATGCTTTTTGGATACGGGCCCTGGTGTCCTTTTCACAAAACAAGAGTAAAAACATACTTTTTTGTTTGCCCTTTTGTTCTTTGTTAAATTCCCTTCGGACTATGAAGTGAGACGCAAGTGTCACAGTGGAGGCTCCTCAGAGGAGGACCATCCTCAGTGAACTTCATTTTTAAAAAAACGGTGAAACAGAAAACAACTATTATAAATATATTCACGTCACCAAATAATTCAAACACACCGTTTTGCAATGAAGACCTATAGTYGCCTCAACAGCACTCTATAGGGTAGCAGTAAGGACGTCCTCCAACTTATCAGAGCTCTTGCAGCATGAACTGACATGTTGTCCACACAATAAAAGGATCAGAGAATGAATCTAGTACTGAAGGCATAAACTGCAGATAGCTAGCACTGCAGTGCATACAATGTGGTGAGTGGTTGACTCTTAAGAGAGAGAAAGACAATAGTTAAACAGTTTTAAACATTCATTTATTKAAAAATGAAGCAGAAGRGAGAGAGAAAGACAACTATGTTTAGTTTGTATTTTATTTCTCACTTACTTAGCTAGCGAATGCAGCTAGCTACTCAAACACCCGGCTCAAACAGAGAGGGATGCTATGTTAGCTGGCTATGGCTATCCAACACTGGAACTCTTCCAAGTTTTATTAATTTATTGCCACAGGGCCCACCAGTGTAACTGCGAAACTGCTTGCTGACTGTACACTGTACTGCATAATTGTAGTGGGTTTACTAACATGTTAATTATAGTAGCATAGTAGCTATGTTGATTATGACGCTAGCTAATATGGTGACAACGATGTAGACTGTGTGTAACGGTTACCGGTTATGATATGAAGGTTTGGCTTTGAAATGTTCTTTTCCCGCCTGGTCACAGACAGCTGATGTGTTGTACACTGAAGTCCACAAGTGAAGGAAAAAGGTAAGAGGAGTAGAGTGTGTAGATGCCAGAAGGAATTATACAATGATCAAATGGATCATGCTGTTTGTATGTGGCTGCTATGATAGTGAACTGTGTTTGTGTGTATTCATTCCGCCGATTCTGTTGAAAAACTTTGAAAAAGCAAACAGAGTGAAATGGGGCTAAACATACCTGAATTTGTCCAATAGAAACTCTCATTTGCAACTGTTGAACTAATGATTAAACCCTAGATCAGCTACACTGAACAAAAATATAGACGCAACATCTCATGTGCTGAAATAAAATATCCCAGAAATTGTCCATATGCACAAAAAGCTTGTTTCTCTCAAATTTTGTGCACATATTTTTTTACATTGATGTTAGTGAGCATTTCTCATTTGCCAAGATAATCCATCCACCTGACAGGTATGGCATATCAAGAWGCTGATTCAACAGCATGATCATTACCCAGGTGCACCTTGTGCTGGGGACAATWAAAGGCCACTCTAAAATGTGCAGTTTTGTCACACAACACAYTGCCACAGATGTCTCAAGTTGTGAGGGAGCATGCAATTGGCATGCTCACTGCAGGAATGTCCACCAGAGCTGTTGCCAGATAATTGAATGTTAATTTCTGTACCTTAAGCCGCCTCCAACGTCATTGATGAGAATTTGGCAGGTCGTGCAACTGGCCTCACAACCGCAGACCACGTGTATGGCGTTATGTGGGAGAGCAGTTTGCTGATTTCAAAGTGTGAACTGAGGCCCCATGGTGGTAGTGGTTTTATGGTATGGGCAGGCATAAGTTACGGAAAATGAAACACAGTTGCATTTTATCGATGGCAATTTGAATGCGAGAATACTGTGATGAGATCCTGAGGCCCATTGTTGTACCATTCATCATCCGCCATCACCTCATGTTTCAGCATGATAATGCACAGCTTCCTGTCGCAAGGATCTGTACACAAATCCTGGAAGCTGAAAATGTCTCAGTTCTTCCATGGCCTGCATACTCACCAGACATGTCACCCATTGAGCAATATTTGGGATGCCTCTGGGGCCAATGTGTATGACAGCATGTTCCAGTTCCCAGCAATATCGAGGACTTCCCACAGCCACTGAAGAAGTGTGGGACAACATTCTAGAGGCCACAATAAACTCTATGCGAAGGAGATGTGTCGTGCTGCATGAGGCAAATGGTGGTTATGCCAGATATCGGTTTCTGATCCTCACCCTACCTTTTTTAAGGTATCTGTGATCAACAGATGCATATCTGAATGTGAAATCCATAGATTATGTCCTTATGAATTTACTTAAATTGACTGATTTCCTTATATGAACTGTAACTCAGTAAAATCTTGTTGCGTCTATATTTTTGTTCAGTATAGATGCAGGCAGAGTGTGCAAGGCGGTATTGAATGTGTCAATGTCCTCACCTTGATTACTCAATTTCTCTCGAACTGTGACCTACAGTCGTGGCCAAAAGTTTTGAATGACACAAATATCATTTTCACAAAGTCTGCTGCCTCAGTTTGTATGATGGCAATTTGCATATACTCCAGAATGTTATGAAGAGTGATCAGTGAATTGCATTAATTGCAAAGTCCTTTTCCACATATAATCCCCCAACTTCACTGCATTCAGCCTGCCACAAAAGGACCGCTGACATCATGTCAGTGATTCTCTCTTAACACAGGTGTGAGTGTTGACGAGGACAGCTGGAGATCACTCTGTCATGCTGATTGAGTTCGAATAAAGACTGGAAGCTTCAAAGGAGGTGGTGCTGGAATCATTGTTCTTCTCCTCTGTCAAACATCATCAACAAGCATTTATCGTTCTATTGTTCAATTGTTTGTGAAGAAGGCTTCAGGGCGCCCAAGAAAGTCCAGCAAGCGCCAGGACCGTCTCCTAAGGTTGATTCAGCTGCGGGATCGGGACCACCACAGCCAGGATGGCAGCAGGCGGCGGAGTGCATCTGCAGCACAGTGAGGCGAAAGACTTTTGGAGGATGGCCTGGTGTCAAGAAGGGCAGCAAAGAGCCACTTCTCTCCAGGAAAAACATCAGGGACAACTGATATTCTGCAAAAGGTACAGGGATGGACTGCTGAGGACTGGGGTAAAGTCATTTTCCTCAATGAATCCCCTTTCCGATTGTTTGGGGCATCCGGAAAAAAGCTGGTCCGAGAAGACAAGGTGAGCGTACCATCAGTCCTGTGTCATGCCAACAGTAAAGCATCCTGAGACCATTCATTGTGGGGTTGCTTCTAGCCAAGGGAGTGGCTCACTCACAATTTTGCCTAAGAACACAGCCATGAAATAAGAATGGTACCAACATCATCCTCGAGAGACTTCTCCCAACCATCCAGGAACAGTTTGGTGACAAACAATGCTTTTCAGCATGATGGACACCTTGCCATAAGGCAAAAGTGATAATAAGTGGCTCGGGAACAAAACATCATATTTTGGGACCATGGCCAGGAACTCCCCAGACCTTAATCCCATTGAGAACTTGTGGTCAATCCTCAGAGACGGGTGGAACAAAAAACCCACAAATTCCTGATCAAAAGATCAGAGTGAATTGACAGCATGCCAGGGGCGGATTGCAGAGGTCTTGAAAAAGAAGGGGTCACACTGCAAATATTGATTCTTTGCATCAACTCATGTATTGTCAATAAAAGCCTTTGACACTTATGAAATGCTTGTAATTATACTTAGTATTCCATAGTAACATCTGACAAAACTATCTGAAGACAATGAAGCAGCAAACTTTGTGGAAATGTACGGTGTGTCATTCTCAAAACCTTTGGCCATGACTATACAGTACGTTGTAAACTTTCATTCATAGGCTAGGTTGTAGCAAACTCATGATGGTTATTGGTAAAAAATMGAGTATCATGTAGTAGCCTAAATGTATCGATGTTACATTGAGCTGGGTGAATGGAATATGAAGGACAGTCATCCAAAATGCTTTAATGGAAATAAGGCCATGCTCATAAAAAAAAACACCCGTCCTCCCTCATCTTAAACGGCACCGACCACCACTGAAGTGTTCTGTTATAATGTATATCAAGCAAATGTTACAGGGTAAGGGTCATAGCAGGCCAGTGTTTAAAGGGGAAACAGTAAATGCTCCACACACACATGTGCACGACGGCAGCAGCAGCATCCAGTGGTAATACCAGACTAAAGATTACTAGTGTCAACAAGATTAGGATAGAACTGCTGTTCTCTCTCTCTCTCTCTCCCTCTCTCTCTCTCTCTCTCTCAGCTTTGCTTTCAGTATCTTTTTTGCTGTGTCTTTTTCCATCTCCCCACTCTCCCCTTCTACTTCCCTCCCTTCCGTCCATGCTGTCTATCCTTTTAATCAGTAATCTCATTCATGAGAGATTGTCATTCTGGTCCTAATCTAGGTTAACCCAGAACTAAAGTCTCACGTCAATGGTCAGCTACTCGACTAAGTTCTGGGTCTATACGTGTTAAGAGAAGAGATGAAGAGATACTAGAGTGATGAGCGGGACRAGAACGAGGAGTTCCACCCTCTCTCTTTGCAAGAATCGGGCTGAATGTCCCCTCTCCTTCCGAAAATCGAAAGACTAACACCAGATAACCACTGTCCAAATAACCTCTGACGAAAAACCCAAACAGCAGAACCACTGATGCTGGCTATCCTACACATCCCATTAGTTCCCGATAGATTCTACGGTACCAGTTATGTTCACGTAGGTCTGTCCACGAGAGATTATTCTCGTCCAAAATACGAACAAGTGACCTAATTCATGTGGTGTGTGTGTGTGTTTGCGTGTGTGTGTGTGTGTGTGTGTGTGAATGTGCATTTGAACCCACACCAGGGCTTACACAAACCACATCCAGCTAGTGTGCAGGTAAGTAGAAGGGGTTTGGGGCATTAGGGCTCCGGAGGAGAGAGGGATGAGAGGAACAGAGAGAGTGGTGGGGGGGGGGATCAGGGTACAGATTGAGTTGGCTCAGAGGGCTTTGATGTCTTGGGACTGACTCTGATTACCTCACTGGGGAACCAGTGGTATTCACACCGCTCTGAAATATTGATGACACACACACACACATTCTCCAATACTCTCTCTCTCCATCTCTCCCTCTTTAAATCCAGATAGATTTTTTTTTTAAAGGTTTCCTGTTACGCTATGCTCTTCCACAGATGAGCCATTGACCACAGTACCTGTCACTCTGTGGACCTCCGTGCATAGCTTACCACACCCGTCTTCTACTTCCTAACCTTCCACATATGAAAGACAAGAGAGAATGTGTGTGTGTATGAGTGAGTGCGTGTGAATGTCAGAGACTGAACTTTCCCAGTGTGTGTGTGTGTGTACGCCCCTTGGTCACAATAGTTTGAACACTAGTGTGTGTGTGTGTGTGTGTGTGTGTGTGTGTGGTGTGTGTGTGTGTGTGTGTGTGTGTGTGTGTGTGTGTGTGTGTGGTGTGTTTGGTGTGTGTGTGTTGTGTGTGTGTTGTGTGTGTGTGTGTGTGTGTGTGTGTGTTTGTGTAGTATTTACTTAGTAATGTGCGGTTTGACTCCAGTGTCGGTCGTTTGGCATGCTGACTACAGAAATGTCCACCCAGAGCTGTTGCCAGAGAATTTACTGTTAATTTCTCCATCATAAGCTGCCTCCAACATCATTTTAGAGAATTTGCCAGTATGTCCAACCAGTCCCCAAGACAGCTGAATGAAACTGTGGGTTTCTGCAAAAACTGTCAGAACCATCTCAGGGGAAGCTCATCTGCGTGTTCGTCGTCCTCACCAGGGTCTTGACCTGACTGCATTTTTGTGTTGTAACCGACTT